>NW_027187325.1:3622107-3699607 GCF_028583685.1 Petaurus breviceps papuanus | reverse complement strand
CTCTTCTCTAAACTATTTCTGTTGAAAATATCTTCTCTCATTTTCTAAACTCAAAATATTTTTGACTCTCTAGTCTCCTTTATACCTCATATCTAAACATTTGCCAAGCCAACTTGTTGATTCTGCTACCAGTATCTCTTGGATTTATTCTGTTCATTATACCTAGAGAATATTCAATCTTTTTTAGCCCCTTTTCAAAAGGATCTAGTTGCAAATATCTTTTCTTTCACTCACCATCTTAGACATGGCACCTAATTTTTCTCAGCCTCATTTTCCTTGTTTGTAATATGAAAGAGCTGAATAAGATGATCTCAAAAATTCCTTCCAATTTCTATGGTAGGATCACATAATTCTGTGATTTCTTCCCTGGTTCACCATAATTGCCTTATAACCATTGTTCCTGGTTTCATTCTCTGCCATCTCAATACCACCCCAAACCCACATACAAAGTCATCTTTCATGGTATAGATCTGACTATGCCATTCCCTTGCTCAAAATATCTTCACTGGCTCTCTCAAATGCTTATAGAATAAACTATCATCCTCCACCCTACCTTTCCCACCTTATATCTTAGTACTCACTTTTGTAAACTTTCCATATCAACCAGTTTGGAATACTAACTGCTTTCTTAATTCCCCTCTTGCCATCTCCCATCTTGATGTAATTGTACAGGTATCTTCCATATCTTAAATGCTCTATTTCATCTCTGCTTCTCAGAAATAGTTTTTTTTTCCCCTTCAGGGTACATATCAGGTACTATCTCATTAGAGCATTCTCTTAAATTCCCAGGATGTAGTGTTCTTCTTCAAATGTATTCTCATTGTACTTATTTTGTATATGCTGTGTCTCTTCAGGGGAGTGTAAGTTTCTGGAGTGTAGCAGCTTGTCATTTTCAAAGACAAATCTTTACATCCCTGACTTCCAAGATGTACCATGGGTTCATTGATAGAGATCTGGTCTCATAGTAAGAAAAGACAGGTTTAAGTTGAGCCTCTGACTCATGCCATTTATGGGACACTGGACAAATGATAGAACCTCTCTATTCTACAGACAATTCTCTAAGACTAGAGTATGGATGACAGATAAATGTCTGATCTTCTTACATACAGGAAGAATTCTGTACATAACATAGTAGATATATTCTCCCTCCTCCATCCCACCCACTAAAATCTCTCATACATTGGCCTACATATAGTAGATATGTAAATGTGTGTTGAATTGAAGAGATTATTAAACAGCACAGGGTGGGATTGGTTAGATTCTAAACTAGATTATTGATGACTTTGCTTTGGAATTGAAGATTCAATCTGACTTTGACTGGATTTTGGTGAGTTGAGGGAAAGGGCAAGCTCCATTATTGTTTTGCTCTTGGGCTTTCATTCTTAAGATAGTTTATTTGAATAAATCAGCTTTGGTCAGGAGCATAGACATTGTTCAATCTCTTTAATTCAAAAAATAATTCTCTCTCTCTCTCTCTCTCTCTCTCTCTCTCTCTCTCTCTCTCTCTCTCTCCCCCCCTCTCTCTCTCTCTCTCTCCCCCCCTTGTTCCTGTCTTCTCTCCCCTCCTTTCCTCTACCTTCAACTCACATTTTCCGTATAATTTTTGTAGTTTTTTTGTTTTGTTTTGTTTTCTGGAGAGGGGAAGGCAAGACAGTTGGGGTTAAGTGACTTGTCCAAGGTCACACAGCTAGTAAGTGTGTAAAGTGTCTGAGGGTGGATTTGAACTCAGGTCCTCCTGACTCCAGGGCTGGTGCTCTATTCACCGTGCCACCTAGCTGCCCCATAGTTCTGCCATATTTTTAACCTTTGTCTACCTAGGTCAGGTGGCAGAAGCATAGTGTTACGTAGTCTGAGATCAAAAGAGACCCATATAGGCCAAAAATTTGTTCTCTATTCTATTGTTTTAGATCATACACTGTTGGCCTTACCAATCCAATTATAGATTATCAGATTTAGGGCCAAAAGGAACATAGAGGCTACCTAAAGCAGTGTTTATCATTTTTTCCCATGTTAAAATATTATTCTTTATACTGACAAATCACAGTACATTACAATAGAGTCCAGTTGAGAAATAAACCCATGCAAATTTTGTTACAAATATGTTCCTTATAATTTATGGGAAAATTCATTCATGTGAATGTAAGTCTAATACATATGATTCATGGCACACCTAAGAAAATTGTTCCAAGGTGCAGCCAGAAGTTGAGTAACATAGACAATCCTCTATATTTTAGAGGTGAGAAAAATGAGGTTTATAAAGGTTAGATCACTTGTCCAAAGTCCCCCAGGTAATTTCTATTTCCTTCAGCACCAAGCTAACGGTCCTGCCTCTTAGATTTTAGTTGTTTTTTAGTTGTGTCCTACTATTCATGACCCTATTTGGGATATTCTTGGAAAATATACAGAAATGGTTTGCCATTTCTTTCTCCCCTTTATTTTATAGATGAAGAAATTGAAGCAAACAGGATTACGTGACTTGCCCAGGGCGACACAGCTAGTAAGTTTCTGAGGCCAGATTTGAATTTAGGGAGATGGAGTCTTCCTGGCTCCAGCCCTCTACTCTTTCTACTGCTCTACCTAGCTTCCCTAATATAATATTTGTTTAATTAAGTTGTCACTGTCCATGAAGAATCAAGCCGTTACCTCCCCAGAGGTTTTTAGGTAACAACTGGCTAGTCAAAAATCCACTAGATATGGGCAGGCCACATGATTCTAAGCATGAAGTTTCTGACTAGCATTTGCTTAGTGCCTACTCTGTGCTCAGTACTTTAGATCCATTATAATATATCCAAAAGTAGTGTAAGGAACAGTCTTTATCTCCAAGGGACCCTGCACTCTATAAAAGAAAAAATATGAAACTGCATGACATTGATTTAAATACTTTGGGAGTGTCAAGATGAAATGGATCACTACAAATCCAACCTCAATACGGGATATTTATCACTTGCTATTTAATCACTTGCTCAGGTGTGCGAACTATGAAATGAAGGGAACAAATAATTTCTAGTTTACAAAAGATTTTGGTTACTTTTGTTTAAAAGGTGCTATGCAAACGGCAGCTAAGTGGCATAGTGGATAGAGTGCCAGGCCTGCAGTCTGGAAGACCTTAGTTCAAATCTAGCCTTAGAGCATTATTAGCTGTGTGACCCAGGGCAAGTCACATAACCCTGTTTGGCTCAGTTTACTATCCATAAAATGATATGGAAAAGGAAATGGCATACCACTCTAGTATCTTTGCCAAAAAAACCCCAAATGGGTTCATGAAGAGTTAGACACAACTAAAAATGATTGAACAACAATAACAAAATACAAATATGAAGAAATCAGATTCAAATTGCATCATCTAATTCCAGTCTCTTAGCAAGAAGTTATTCCTCTTTAAATGTAACTGGGTTGAACTTAGACTGCAGAGCCTGAATGACCTTCTGAGAATAGCACACAAAACATGTGCATTGTGTCACATTGAAGGACCTTGCATTTTTTTAAGGAGGATTTAATGGAGAAGTTAAAAAAAAAAAACTGACATCCAAAGTTAAACCCAGTTGTGGTGATCAAAATATTTAATGGTAATAAAGCAGAAGAAAGAAGACTCTGAGATTCTTATATCTGCCAGTTTTACATGGTATTTTTCTAAACCCATAAGGCCAAATCCATAAGAATACCTATAGCCATACCTCAAATCTAACACCAAAGCATATCCTTCCATTTTAATCAATGACCTTCCCTCCATCAGCTTACTTTTCCTTCCACTCATTTTCCCATAATTGTGTGTTCTTCCTTTCCAGTCAGTGAGCTAATGTCCTATCTCTCTTTCCAACCTTCTTTTCAACATATCTCCTCTAGGAAGATATTATTGGCTGACTATAGCAGGTTTTAAGCTCATCTGTGTAAAGCCTGTTATGTTCATGGCCAAATAATATCACTCTGTACTTTGTGTAGTCTTTTTTTTAAGAAACTATCTCTTGACATTGTCTTACTTTCCCTTTACATTGTTTCTCAATTCAGGCTATTTTATCAGGTCAGCAAGCATATATTAAGAACCTATTATGGGTAATGAAATGTACTTTTCACTTGGGATACAAAGGAAAAAAAATGTCCCTGCCCCCAAGGAACTCACAGTGTGAAGAGGGAGACAGCATACAAACAACTATGTATAAATTGGATTCGATTTCTAAGGAAAGGAACTACTAAAGAGTTATTGGGAAAGACTTCCTTTAAATTTTGTATTATAACTATATGTTTTTGTGTCTTCTCCCCCTGTTGAACTCCATGAGGGCTGAGGCTAGCTACATCTTATCCAAGTTTTTGCATCTTTCCCAGCACCTAGCACAGTTTTTTTTACTTATTGTGATTACTTAAGAAATGTTTAATCATTCCATGAAGTATTAGTAAATCTAGAGAGTTCTGGTCTGAGTTTTCAGTCTTTCTATTATCTACCTGCAACACTGAGTATTAGTGCTTTTCATACAGAGAGACCTTTAAAAATATTGCAATCCAAAGGACTCCATATGTTTTCCTTGTTTGTTTTCTTTACTGGAGAAAAATATCCAACTGGAGTGTAATACTTAGCCATTTTGTTTTGCTAACAGATTTAAAAATAGTAGTGGATAGTCTTCAGAAGGTTCCTGTGTTTTCAAAAATCTTTCTCCTCACTCAATCAGTCATAATATTTTTGAATTGCTCCTCACTCTGTCTAGTAGATGTCCTTGATTGAGGTCATTTGAATATAATCACATTTAAGAAGTGAGGTTCATCTCATGCTTTATTCTTCTGAATGATACATAATATTTCTTTGAGCTCAGTATACTGATAAACTTGCTCTACAATTATATATTCCTGTCAGTTCTCTATAATTTTGCCCTGATTTATTGGCATATTGCAACATTGTTGACAATAACAACATTCAAAAGATCATTCATTGAACTGTGACTATTGTAATTCAAAGGCTACAGTAATTCCTGACTCAAAGGAACATATTTAATAATCAGAATCAATAGAAAAAGTACTAGATTTGGAGCCTGGAGATCTTATTTTACTCCTAATGTTCTCTTTGATCTTGGACAGATCATCTTACCTCCTTAGGAGTACGTTGTTTCATTTTTTGAAAGGAGGGTCTTCGACTAAATGATCTCCAAGTTTCTTTCAATAATTTTTGTAGTTTATAAATATGTGCCATATGGAAGCATATTTTATGGGAACCTCATGACTTTGATCTTGAAAATACTATCTCACAGAAGAACCGCGACCACTGCACTTCACACCTCCAGGCCCCCTCAGTCCACTTTGCCTCCAAACCCTGCCCGCTCACCTGCCATGCTCAGCACCAGCCTCACTGCCATTGCCCGCCTCACTGGAGCCGCCTCCCGGGGTCCGGCTGCCGGACTCTGCCAAGATGGCTGGAATGGTCTTAGTCATGAGTCTTTTCGATTCGTTTCAAGATGAGACTATGCATCTGAAGCAATCAAGGGGGCCGTTATTGCTATTGACTTGGGTACAACTAATTCCTGTGTGGCAGCAATGGAAGGGAAACAAGCAAAGGTGTTGGAGAATGCTGAAGGTGCCAGAACCACTCCCTCAGTTGTAGCCTTCACAGCAGACAATGAACTCCTTGTTGGTATGCCTGTCAAATGATAGGCAATCACCAACCCAAACAACACATTCTATGCCACCAAGTACCTCATTGGCTGTCTATTTAAGTATCCTGAAGTGCAGAAAGACATTAAAAATGTCCCTTTCAAAATGATCCGTTCCTCCAATGGTGATGACTGGGTAGAAGCCCATGGGAAACTATATTCCCCAAGTGTGATAGGTACATTTGTGTTGATGAAGATGAAGGAAACTGCAGAAAACTATCTAGGAAATTCAGCCAAAAATGCCGTTATCACTGTGCCTGCTTATTTCAATGATTCTCAGAGACAGGCCACCAAAGATGCTGGGCAAATATCTGGCCTAAATGTACTTTGAGTGATTAACGAGCCTACAGCTGCTGTCTTGCCTTATGACTTAGACAAATCTGAAGACAAAATCATTGCTGTGTATGACTTAGGTGGTGGAACTTTTGATATTTCTATCCTGGAAATTCAGAAAGGTGTCTTTGAGGTGAAATCTATCAGTGAAGATACTTTCCTAGGTGGTAAAGACTTTGACCAGGCCTTGCTCCACCACATGGTGAAAGACTTTAAGAGAGAGACAGGACTTGCCCTGACCAAAGACAATATGGCTCTTCAGAGAGTACGAGAGGCCTCAGAGAAGGCCAAATGTGAACTTTCTTCTTCTGTGCAGACTGACATCTACTTACCATATTTGATCATGGATGATTCTGGGCCCAAGCCTTTGAACATGAAGATAACTTGTGCTCAATTTGAGGGCATTGTCACTGATCTCATCAGGAGGACTCCATGCCAGAAAGCCATGCAAGATGCTGAAGTCAGCAAGAGTGACATTGGAGAAGTCATCCTAGTTGGTGGCATGAGCAGAATGCCCAGCGTTCAGCAGACAGTACAAGAACTCTTTGGCTGGGCTCCTAGTAAAGCTGTCAATCCTGATGAGGCTGTGGCTATTGGAGCTGCCATTCAGGGAGGCATGTTAGCTGGTGATGTCACAGATGTGCTACTTCTGGATGTCACTCCCCTTTCTCTGGGCATTGAGACATTAGGAGGTGTCTTCACCAAACTAATCAATAGGAACACAACTATTCCAACTAAGAAGAGCCAGGTGTTTTCTATAGCTGTTGATGGTCAGACACAAGTAGAAATTAAAGTGTGCCAAGGAGAGAGAGAGATGGCTGCAGACAACAAAATTCTTGGACAGTTTAGTTTGATTGGAATTCCATCAGCCCCTCGTGGAATTCTACAGATTGAAGTCACTTTTGTCATTGATGCTAATGGGATTGTACATGTTTCTGCAAAGGATAAAGGCACAGGACATGAACAAGAAATTGTGATCCAGTCTTCTGGTGGATTAAGCAAAGATGACATTGAGAATATGGCTAAGAATGCGGAGAAGTATGCTGAGGAAGACAGGAGGAAGAAAGAGCATGTAGAAGCTGTCAATATGGCAGAAGGAATTATTCATGATACTGAAACAAAGATGGAAAAATTCAAAGACCAACTTCCAGCAGATGAGTGCAATAAACTAAAAGAAGAAATCTCTAGAATGAGAGAGGTCTTGGCTCAGAAAGATAGTGAAACTGGAGAAAATATCAGGCAGGCAGCATCAACTCTCCAACAAGCATCATTAAAACTCTTTGAAATGACATATAAAAAGATGGCATCTGAAACAGAAGGATCTGGAAGTTCTACTTCTGGGGAACAGAAGGAAGATCAGAAGGAGGGGAAGCAGTAATGTCACCAGTTGACCTTGACTGAAGCAGAAATTAGGAAAACATTTGTGAAGCTTCGAGATGAAGGGGCACAAGGCCCTTCCTGAAGAGAAATAGGCAAACTTCAGTCTTACTGTGTTTTTGCAGTATTCTATATATAATTTCTTTAATGTATAAATCTAGTGAGTTTATTAGCTAATTATCATTTGACAGGTAATTCAGATAATACAGAGTTCTAAATGTTAAAAAAAAAGAAAGAAAATACCATCTCAGAAGTATATCACTGGTCACAAACAGATATAAAGCTATTTTAAAACCAAGGGAAACTTAAAATGTGACCCAAATTGATGAAATGCTGAGTTGCAGACAAACTTACCTTTTACCTAATGAGAAGGAAATTGAATCTGAAAATGAATCCAGTTTAAATATTTTCATAAATTTTGTCATTTAGATTATGGCTTGTTTATTTTAAGGTATTTGACTTCTCAGTCATTCCTAAACCCCTATGCCACTCTTCTTCTCTAACATATGTGAAGGCAGAGTTCTGATTCCTTTTTACTCTTTTCAGTATAATCATTCTACATTTCCCATCATGTCCCTTCCCTCTACCATATTTGTATATTCATTAGTCCTAGATAATTCTCATTTTCTCTCTGTATCTTTCTCTGTCTCTTTATTTCTCTTTCTCTCTTTCTCCCTCTCTCTGCCCCTCCCCTTTGTCTCTTCTTTCCCATGACATTTTGTTCCATTCAACTCTTTTTCCTGAAAGGAGCCTATCACCTACCATACTTCCACTGTCTTCTGAAGGTAGGGAAAGAGATGGGATAAATATCTTTTCCCAAAGGTATTAATGAATTAATAGTTCATCCCCCTTGGTATCAGTCAAAAAGAGATATTAGGTACATATTAAATTTTTATTTATAGGAAGCAAGTAACTTTTTTCCAAGCAAGAGTTGTAAAATTATATGTTAGAAAGATCACTGAACCAGGAACATCAAGTTCTGGAGTTCAGTCTAGACTGCTACAAATTCACAATGTAACCTTGGATAAATCACTTCACCTCTCTGGGTCTTGACTTTCCCCTTTGAGAAATAAAGGGTTTGGATTAGTTGAACTCTAAGTTCATTTCAGTACTGATATTTTATGGATGCAGTGGGTGTCTAGAATATCAATAATGTTATAAACAGTTTTCATTTTGGAGTAATTCTGTTCCAATTCAAATATAATGCTTTAATCTTCTCACTGCTTTATTTCTTCTCTTAAGAAAATCTCTTTAGGGGCCTGTAGGCAATTAAGAATTGTTTATTTCTATTCTTTTCCCAAGCCTCTAGTATATGACTGGATTGACTTGCCTGCCTATCACAGCAAGCACACACTTAGCTTCCATTCATTGCTCAGCAGCTAATCTGACCACCTTTCTCAAGAGAGCCTGCTGTTCTTTCCCAGACCATCTATAGGGATACATCTGACAAGAAGTGATAGGCTTTGCTCTGTTCCAGACCTGAGGACAAAGGTTTAGCCACAGAAGGAATGTCTGAGTCTTAAAATGGAAGACAATTCTCTTGTGATATTTTGGACCAAAATAAATTTGGCAAGCAGAAAGCTACATATTTTTACTTTCTAGCTTTTAAAATCCTCCTATTGATAGGAAAACCTCAAAAAGTTTCTAACCTAGATATCTATCCTTGGATGCATTTAAAAGCTTTACTGAATCCCACATGGACCCTTGGAATCATGCATTTGGTGTCTCGATCAAAAGCTTCCTTAGCTATGAAAAGTGAAGTGTTAAATGTTAATGGAAATTTGAGATAAAAGTCACTGGACTGATTTTTTGCAACCCTAACGCCAACTTATAGGTCCAAACAAATGTTGTGGGATGCATGCTAATTCTCACTGAAGGTTTTCCATTTTGCAGATTTCTCTCTGCCTGAATTTATTCTCCTCATATCTGCCTTTTAGAATAATGTCTTCCCTCAAAATGTATTTCTAGATCCATATCCTACATAACATCTTTTATGATTTCCCCAACAGTTCTTTACTGCCCCAACAAAATATTGTGTGTGTGTAAATAGGAATGTGTATTATGCAATGAATATGCAAATATACATACATGCATATATGTGTGTTTGTGTGTATTCGTTCTTTCTCTCTGTCTCTCTCTCTCACTTTCTCTCCTCTTTCTCTCTGCCCTCACCTCCTGCCCCATTAGAATGAAAGTTCCTCAAGTGCAGTGATTTCTTTTCTCTCTCTGAATCCCAAATTCATAGCAGAGTATCTCGCATCAAATTTCGCTTAATAAATACTTGTTGATAAATTGACTCAAAGATGTCATCTTGAGGGACTATATGCACTTATGAAATGATTTTTCTTTTTCCCAGATCCTTTAATCATAACATTTATGATGTAATTTAAAGTTTGCCTCCAGAGAGTCCTTTTTTTTTTTTTACAACAGCCATGCAAATATTATCCTCATTTCCAAGTGAGAAAACTGAGACTCTGAGAGGGTGAGTTGGCAATGTTCATATCACTAAGAGACATATATGGGAAATAGGTTGCCAGCTGAGTCTCGTGACTCCATGGCCACATTGTCTTTACATATGGGGATGTATGGGGATATAAAACCCTTGTTTTAAAGTGTTCAGTTTCAGTTTATGAGAAAAGCAAACAGCAACAAGAACTAACAACAAAACAGACCAGAGTCAGAAGGGAGTTGGAGGATCATCAATTTCAACTTAATGATGTTACCTCTCACATTATAAGGAAGAGGAAGGAAAAAAAGTATTTATTAAACACTTACAATGTACTAGAAACTCTGCCCAACCTTTTACAAATATCTCTTTGGATGCTAACAATAATCCTAAGATGTAGGTGCAATTATTATCCCCATTTTACAGTTAAAAAAACTGAGGAAAATAGAGGTTAAGTGATTTGCCCAAAATAACACAGCTGTTAAGTATCTGAAGCCAGATTTAAATCTACATCTTCCTATCTCTGGACCCAGCCCTCCATCTACTTTGCTACCTAACTGTTCCTTCATTTTTTTTAATCATAAATAATATTACCTGGTTTTATGAATAATTTAATTGTCTACATTTATTTGTGGATGACTTTAGGCCATATCTCAAAATTAAATCAAACTCTTAAATTCTCAAAGAATTAAAATTTACTACCATTAAGTATATCCAAAAGAATGTGTCACAGGTTCTAAAGGCAATTTCCACCAAAGTGGAGGGGATCTCCATCACTGCTTTAACCAAAATATTATCCTGTGGAATACATGTCTCCTCCCACTGTGATTGCTTTAAAGGGGACAAATTGTGTTTGTTCAGACATGACACAATTTATCTTATATTCCAATCTTTTAATTTGTTTCCTATATTCTGCAGTGCAACTCCATCCTTTCAAGTCCCTGAGAGAAAAGGAGGAGTGGGGACAAAAGCAGTTAGAAATATCACCCCCAATTTAGCATATTGGAATATTCCTAGACTATTTTAAATGTAAGATTTGCCCACTATTTTATTGTGGACCTGAGATTATATCAATATAGAGAATTTCCTTAATGGAAACTCTCCAACAATACAGACAGGTAACTTGACTTACTTAGTATCTTAGAGAATTTAGTAGGAATTAAGAGGCTGACTTTGTGTAAGTCAGGCGATTTATCTGGGACTCAGTTAAATCATTTGCAATAGGAGAGTTTTGTACTAAAGTATATCTAAAGTTGTTTTTAGCTCTAACATTTTATAATTCTTTACAATTATACTATAAAGTAATTAAGGCTTCTAGATATAAAGGACTTGAATCCAGATCTTCCTAAATCTGAGACTAACTCTATTCACCATGTCAGGCTGTTTAGGAATAAATGAAGCAGTTAAATGTTCATTTTCATTTAATTTGCTTCAGGTACATTGGTATAAGTTTGTTGTAAAAATGAGCATGACCTTATTCCTTGTTTCCTCATTTCCACTATGCAATGTAGTTTATCAGCTGTAATTGTTGCATTTTTTTTCCTTTTCTGAATGGTTGATGATGTGGGGCAGAGATGGGAATGGGGTAAATGCTTGTTAATTGAAGTTAAAAAAAGAGCCCAGGTGCCATTCAGGTGCCCCACCTGAAGGAATTTGAAATAATATCTGTTGTCACATACTGGGGGAGAATTTGCTGACACAAGCTTGTCATTAATATATCCAGACAATCATTAAGCCATTTGTAACCATAGGAATTGATGGTTGTGTGGGTTATTCTGTTATAGGTAGTAAAACACAAGCAAATGATTTAGAGGATCAATGATTTCCCCAGTCCAAAGGCATTTGACCATAATCAGTTGCCTGAGGCACAAATGATGCATTTAAGATTCTTATCCTTCCCTGTTTCTGGAATTTTAATTTGTGCATATTCCTCCTCCCATACCCCCCAAATATTATATTATATTTTTAAAGGATTAGATTTGAGGTAGAGTAGTTTAGTCATCACTAGCCAACTCTGATATGATATAGTTAGATTTTATTGATTAAATTTAAATGCTAATAAAACCCTTGTCTGTTCCTGCTAACATCAATGATTATAAAGATAAAAATAGCAATAAATGCTGAATAGTTTATTTTACCTGATAAATTTAACTTTGTGCTTTCTTTCTTGGCAAGAAAAAATATATATATATGTGTGTGTGTGTGTGTGTATGCATATATGACTATATCTCTCTTTCTATGTGTGTATAATGTTCGTATATTTGCATTTAATAATGTTTCTGAGAGATTGTAATAAAGGAAATGTTATTTCCTTTCCTTAATCTCCCTCTTCATACTCACTTTTATCCCTCATTTTTGAGATGGGAAGGATATAGAGAATATGAATGAATAATTTGTGTGGGTACTCCTGATATGAAAACTTCCTCTTCCTTAGAAATCAGTAATTATGCTGTATTCACTTAAAGAGTTGCATCAGGTATTGAGAATTCTGTTAAGTGATTTGTCCTTGGCCACACCTAACATATATTAGCATCAAGACTGGACATAAGATCTTGCTGACTTTAAGAATGACCCTCTACTATGCCATACTGCTATTTCATGTTTTTTTTTGTACCATACTAATAGTAAAAACTAATATCTTACATTTATATGCCTTTTTCTGTAGCACATAATACATAGATAATCATATTCTAAAATAGAATCAGATCACAGAATGCTGAGCTCCTTACATCCATTTCAAAAAGAAGTATGGCATAGTTACTTAGTAAGCTGGACCTTCATTTGAGACCTGTTCAATGTACTTACTAGTCCTGTGACCATGGGCAAGACATTTAATCATAAAGAGTATCAGTTTCATCATAGGACTAATAATAGATATAAGTAAGCTCCAACATTTTACTTATGAATATCTGCATCTAAAACTAGCATAAAATAAACTAAAATATGTGATTTTGTATCTTTAGATATCACTGAAAATATAGGAACCATAGGCTCCTTACCAGGGATGAAGTTAATTTAATTAATATTTATATGAATGTTTATTTAAGTCTTGCAAATAAATTTCAGATGGAAGAGGGAAAGGGAAAGAAACTGTCTTTGGATAGCAACCAAAATAATTGCCATACAGTGGAACTACTATGAAAAATAAAGTTTAGCAGTCGAAACACTTAGTAGTTGACAGGAGAAAAAACGTAATAGGAAATGCTAGTGATAAAATCGTCTATATGCCACAATTGTCTGTATGCAAGTAATCAAAGTATAGTAAAAATTGAAGAGGAATTAGAGCCCCTAATTCCAGGAGACAATTTTAACTTCAGAGATGTCAACAAAATTTGGTAAGATGATACACATGACTGTGAAACTGTTTACCGTGTGCAAAATAAATGGTATAAGTGAAAGGGCGAGAATAGAAGGATTAGTGGGGAAAAGGATGGGCTCTTAAGATGCACTTGTATGAGGAAATTCAGACACCTGTAAGAATAATTTCAAGAGATACTTAATCTTAAAATGAGGTTAGATTGATGAGAAAAGAGAAGAAAAATGGTAAATATTTCTTTGTTAGATATGTTTCATTATTTGAGGGAAATAAGAGGGATTAACATAAAAGTGAAATCATTGCTCAGGGTGGTAGATAGAGAATAGATACAGTTGCTCAATTCTTCTTTTGCTCAGGAGAATGATCTTTCGACTGGAAAATACAGGACAAAATGGTTAAAGAGTGTTGATATCCAAGATAAGTAATGAATTAATAAAACAATATCTAGCTTTCATGATTTAGTTCAATTCACCTGACCTTGTCTCTTGAGGAACCTGTATGCAGGCAAGAAAAAACAGTTACAACCAGACATGGAACATCTCCATTAAGATTGAAAACAGAGTTGCAAGAAGGCTGTATCTTGTCACTTTATTTAACTTAAATGCAGAGTACATCATGTTAAATGCCAGGCTGGGTGAATCAAAACCTGGAATTAAGTACAAACATCAACAATCTCAGAGATACTGCTCTTCTGCCAGAAAGTGAAGAAGAATTAAGAAGCCTCTTGATGAGGTTGAAAGAGGAGAGTAAAAAAAAGACTGATTTGAAGTTTACAATAATTAAAAAAAAAACAATAACAACAACTATGATCTTGGCAACTGGTCCCATCACTTCCTGGCAAAAAGAAGAAGAAAAAGAAGCAGTGTTAGATTTTATATCCTTGGGCTCAAAAATCACTGTAAATGGTGACTGCAGCCACAAAATTAAGAAAAAAAACACACTTATTCTTTGGAAGGAAAGGTGTGGCAAATCTATACAGAGTGTTCCTTGCCAGCAAAGACCCATATGATCAAAGCAATGGTTTTTCCAGTAATGATATATGCCTGTGGGAGTTAGATTGTAAGGAAAAGCTGAGCACTGCAGAATTGATGCTTTTGAATTGTGGTGCTAGAGAAGTCTTATGAGCATCCTTTGGACAGCAAGGAGGTCAAATCAGTCAATACTTAAAGAATTTAATTCAGGCCATTCACTGGAAGGTCAAATATTGGAGCTGAAGCTTAAACATATTACACATACTGAGAAGATAGGACTCATAGGAAAAAAGAACCTAATGGGGAAAATTAAAGTAAAAGGAAAAAAAGGAAGAAAATGATAGATAATATGATAGTATTATAGAAACAATAAACATAAATTTAGATAGACTTTGAGAGATTTTGGAGGATAGAAAGGCCTAGTTTCTTATGGTTCATGAGGTCACAAAGAGTTGGGTATGGTTGAATGACTGAACAAAAACAGCTGGACCAGATGATCTCTATCCTAGGATACTGAATTGACTGCAGTATTGATGAATTGCTGTCAGTTATCTATTGTTAAATAACTTTTAATTAAACATATGGAAAAGGAAATGTTGATCACACAGGCCCAACATAGTTTTATCAAGAACACATCATGTTAGAAAATTATATTTCCTTTTTTGACAGTTACTAAAGTTGTAGAACAATGGAGTGCTATATGGTTTAATTGGATTTTGGCAAACCATTTAATAAAATCTTGCATTCAATTCTTATAGAAAAGATTGATAGGTATGGATTAGAAAGAGGCGTATTTGTAAAGTAGCTAACTGGGTGGACCAAAAGGGAATTGATGGTTCAATATCAACTGGAATTAAAGGTTTCCAACGGAAGGTCTCAGATCAATACTTGACCTTTTGTTGTTTAATATTTTTATCAATTATTTGGATAAAGACATAGAAGACATTCTTAGTAGGTTTTCAGATTACATACATATAAAAAGCTAGTTAACTCATGGGTGAATGTAAGTATTAAAAAAAACTTAATGATAAAATTAAGGTGAGCATAATGAGATAACATATAACAATGTAAATCCTCAGACATGGAACCAAAAATCAATTTCACAAATATAATATATAGATTTTGGGGCTAGGGAAAATTTAGTCTGAAAAATTCTAAAGTTTTTAGTGGAGGGTAAGCTCAAAATTGGTCATCGTATAAATGTGATGTTACATCTCACTGTGAGGCACAACTTTGAAGAATAAAGCAGCTTTAGTTTTTGTCTACTCTTCTCCATTCAGAAAACATGTAGATCAGGCTTGGGGAACCTATGGCCTTGAGGCCGAACGTGGCCCTCTAGGTCCTTAAGTGTGACCAGACTTGAATACATTTTAAGAGCGACACTGGAGGATTTAGAGGTCCATATGTGGCCTCAAGCCCACAGGTTCCCCACCCCTGATCTTGAGTACTGATTATGTAAGCATTATGTATTGAGCACTGAAAGTACAAAGAAAGGCAAAGGAAAATATTAATTATTAAGGAACTCACAATCTAATGGTGGAGATAACCTGTAAACATCTAGACATTCCATTGCTTGCCTTGAGGTATTTTTCCTGCATGCATTCAGTGCTTGGAATGATTCCACTTCTTAACTTCATTCATCTCTTGCCTACCCAAGTTTCCTTCAGGTCTTAGTTAAAATCTGACCTTCTGCAAGAAGCCTTTTTCAGTCCACTGTTATCTTAGTGACTTTCCTCTAAGACTGTCCTTAATGTATTCTGTAAAGACAGGAGATGGAATGGGTAATTTGAGAAAAAGTAAAGATGCTGCATTGTTCCTGGGTTGCAGAACACTTGGAGGGAAAAAAAGGATAAAAAAGAATGAATAGTCCAGAGGGGTTCAGTTTAATTTGATCCTTGAGACAATAAGGAGCCAGGGGAGCTTACTAAATGTGTGTGCGTGGGAGGGTGAGAAGTGTGGCCAGATCTGAGCTTAAGGTAGATTATTTTGAAATCTGATAGACTAGAGTGGTGAAACTTAACAGGAAACCAAGTAATACACTATTTTAATCTTGTATTGAAATGAGGCAGGCCTATAATGGAGAAGGTATACTATACAAGATATGTTAAAAATATGAAAATAACAAGAATTGAAAATTGATTAGATATGGAGATTGAGTGAGGGAGAATAAAAATTCAATATGACATGAGTGTAAGTATCTGGGAGGATAGTGGCAACCACAATAATAATATTGATTGTAGTGAGAATAGTATTTGGGAGGAAAATAATGAGTTAAGTTTTAGAAATGTTGAATTTGAGTTGTCCTTGGGAATTCAGACTGAACGTCAGAGAGTTGGAGTTGTGGTACTGGATATCAGGAGAGAGATGCAGGGTTGAATTTCAGAATCATCTGCATAAATATGATTAAATCCATTGGAGCTAAGAGATCACCAAGTTAAATAATATAGATAGAGAAGAGATGGCTCAGGACAGAGCCTTAGAGGACATATGTATTTAGCAGGAATGACTTGAATGAAGACCCTGTGACAGAGACTGAGGAGTAGTCAGGCAAAAGGAGAACCAGGAGACAGCAATGTCATGAAAACTTAGACTTAAAAGGAAAATTCTTTACCTGGATTTTTGCCTTTATTATTGAGACAAAATTCAAGAAAAAGAAGAATGAAAAGTTTATTAAAATGTGCCAAGATAACAACACATTGAAGGACAGATCATTGGAAATCAGCAAGTGTTTCAAGATGGAGCTGCTTTTATTGATAACTTTTGTGATGAGATAAAGACAATTAAGAATAATTGTAGTTACATGTCAGCCAAAGGGAATAGACAATTTTACGTCAGAACCATTCTAATTGTTAAGTGAGGGCTAACAGATAATAGATAACCTGCTACAGGTGGGGGGGGGGTGACTCGGTACGTGATAGATAACAGATAATACAAAAGCTGCACCCTGGATGACAAATCCCCAAACAAAGCCTCTCCCAACACTGATTTACAAGCAAGACTGGGAACAATGGGGTCAGAGTCAGCATAATTTTCACTACTAGAGAGATGAGAGTATATTGTATATTTAAGTAATATTGTATTTTAAAATTTCTTATTTATACTAGAAGCTATGAGGCTTTATGTGATCTTGATTGTAGTTTCTTGGTAATCAAATTGCATCTTTACAGATCTTTATAGTATCTTTTTTTCTCTGACAAAAAAACTGTAATTCTGACTCTAGCTTTTGTGGGGCTGTCCCTTTCAGCGTTTCTTTCAAAAGATAATGTGTGGATAGATTTCTTTTTTGATATTGTCCTCTCATTCAAGTGCTAGGCAGTTTTCATTTGTGATTTCTTGAAATTAATTATCAAATTTTGTTTATTTTTTTAATAATGGTTTTCAGAGTATCCAATGATTCCTAAATGTTTTCTACAGAATCTGTTTTGCAGGTCAATTGTTTTCTTTGATTTTAGCTATTGTACTTATTTTTTATCTTTAGATTTTAATCAAATATTTCTTACTGTTTGATTGAGTTATTGCTTTCCATTTGGTCAGTTCTTATTTCTAAGGATTCCATTTCTTGTGTAAGGTTTACCACTATCTTTTCTTAAATAGTTATTCTCCTTGAAATTTCCCCCCTGAGCATTAAATTCATCTTTTAATCTGCACTTCATTTCTTCTAAATATTCATATAATCATTGTAGATAATTCAAGTTTCTTTTTTTCCTTTGAGTTTCTGATTGCACTTACTATTATTTATATTTATCCTTAATTTTTTTAAATTTAACTTTTGTTGCTCAAGTGCATATAAACAAAAAATAACATTCTTTTGTGAAATTTTGAAATCCAAATTCACTCCACCCCTCCTTCATGTTCCTATCGTTAAGAAGGTCACATGCACACACACAAACACACACACACACACACACATCCACATCCATCCATTCTGTTTTGGCCAGAAACCCTGAGGGTCTTCCCCTCCTGAAATTCTCTCTCTCCTTCCCTCTCTCCCTCCCTCCCTCTCTCTCTCTCTCTCTCTCTCTCTCTCTCTCTCTCTCTCTCTGTATATATATATATGTATATATACACACATACATACATACACACATATATGTATATATACTACACACACACACATATATGTGTATATGTATGCATATGTATGGTGTTTTTTTTTTGACTAGGTAAAAGAAGCCATTCTCTGCCTCATTACTTGCCTACCCTTAATCACTGAATGGGAATTGTCTCAATGAAACCAAGACCTGTTAAAAACCTTAGATTAAAAAGGCCAAAGCCCCCCACTGCATCTAAGGCATATATATCTCAAGATGACTGGGTATATATACATATACCCATTGGACTCAGATGGTTTCAGAGAAGAAAGTGAGTGTGGTGATTTCACACAGTTTTCCCTCACTTAAATCCAATGCACTTGCACGTTATTTCATCACCTCCCTGATGGCACGGTTGTCGTCAAGAATAAAGGACAAACAACCACAACAACACATATTCATTTCAAATATTTCCATATGAGTCAAGTGGAAAAAAGACAGACAAAAAGGATAAATAAAGAATCTTTAAAAAGGTATTTTCAGTCTGCATTCAGACTCCATCACTTCTTTCTCTGGAAGTAATAGCATGTTTCATTAAGGGTCCTGGAAAATTGTCTTGCAGAGAATAACTAAGTCATTCACACTTGGTCATCAAATGATATTCCTGTTACTGTGTACAATGCCTTCCTGGTTCTGCTCCTTTCACTTTACATCAGGTCTTGTGAATCTTCTCAAATTTCTCTAAAAGCATCCAGATTGTCATTTCTTATAGCATAATAGTATTCCATCATAATGATATACCACAGCTTGTTCACCCATTCCTCAATTGATAGACATCCCTCCAATCTCCAATTCTTTGCTAACACAACACAAACTTCTGTAACTATTTTTGTATATATAGGCCATTTTTGTTTTTCTTTTGTCTCTTTGGTGTATGGACCTAGAAGAGGTATTGCTAAGTCAAAGGATATACCCAGTTTTATAGTCCTTTAAGCATAGTTTAAAATTGCTCTTCATTTCCCCATTCCTGAGTGCATTCCATAGTTGTATGTTTTTAGAGATCATTCCATCATTTTCATGCCCTTTGTCTCTGAAGACGCCTTGTAACTGCTCTAATAATGAACAATTTCTCAGGAGTTAGAAGTATCATCTTCCCATGTCAGAATATAAACCTCATTAACATCCTTATGATTTCTCTTTCCTATTCACCTTTTTGTTCTTCTCTTGAATCTTATATTTGAAAGACAGATTTTTCTGTTCAGCTCTGTTCTTTTCATCAGGGGTGCTTGAAAGTCCTTGATTTCATTGAATGTTAATTTTTTCCTCTGACGTATCGTACTCAGTTTTGCTGTATAACTGATTCTTGGTTGGAAGCTTCACTTTTTTCGCCCTCTGGTATATCCTGTTCCAAATCTTGTGATCCTTTAATGTAGAAAATGTTAACTTTTGGATTTTCCTTAGGTGGTTTCACAACATTTGAATTATTTCTTTCTAGCCGCTTCTAATAAATTGTCCTTTTTGATGACATGGGACCTCTGGAATTTTGCTATGATGTGCGAGGAAGTTTTCATTTTGGGATCTCATTAAGAAGAAGATTGGTGGAGTATTTTAATTTCTATTTTATCCTCTGGTTCTAGAATATAAAGACATTTTCCTTGAAAATTTCTTGAAAGATGATGTCTGACTCTTTTTGTTGTTGTTTTCAGCATTCCGGTATTCCAATAATTCTTAAATTATCTCTCCTTTATCTGCCTTCCAGGTTAGTTGCTTTTTACAGTAAGATAATTCACACATTATTGTATTTTTTCTTTCTTTTGATTTTGTTTGACTGATTGTTGATATCTCATGGAGTCATTAGAATCCACTTGTTCAGTTATAATACTTAAGGAATTTTTTCTTTAATCCTTTCTGCCTCTTCTTCCATTTGGCCAGTTTAAATTTTAATGAGTTCCTCAGTGAATTTTTGTACATCTTTTTTGGGCAATTTTCCTTCTTAAGGCATTCTTCTCTATTGGATTTTTGTGCCTATTTTATCACTTTACCTCTTCTTTTTTTATTGTGTTGGTTTCTTTAGTGGATCCCATGCTGAGCTGTTGACCCTTTCCCCAATAATTTTCTTTCATCACTGTCATTTCTTTTCCCATTTTCTCCTCTACCTCTTATATTCAATTTTAAAAATACATTTGAAATATATTCCTCATCCAGGAATCTTCCTTATCCAAAAACCTTACAGGTAAAACATTCCATGTTTCAATAATTTGTTCATGATATTATCCTGTATGTGTAAATAATGTACCCATTTTGACCTTATCTCAGTATTTGGCATGCAGTGTTGGTCCATACTTAGTTCAAGCCATACTACCTTCCAGTTTTTGCATCTTTTTTTTATTAATAGTGATTTCTTGTCCACAAATCTTAGATCTTTTTTCTTAGTCAAATGCTAGATTACTGTGGTCATTTAATACTCTGTATTGTGTACCTAGTCTATTCAGCTGATTCACCACTCTATTTCTTAGGCAGTGGCATAATGTTTTGATGATTATCACTTTGAAATACATTTTGAGATTTGGTACTTCTAAGCTACCTTACTTCATATTTTTTTTCATTGATTCCTTTAATTTTCTTAATCTTTTGTTCTTCTAAATGAAATTTGCCATTATTTATTCTAGATGTATAAATATTTCTTTAGGTAATTTGATGGATATGGTACTGAATAGGTAAATGAATTTATTTGGAATTATAATTTTATTATATTGACTTGGCCTACCATAAAAAATTTCTCTAATTGTTTAGATCTGACTTTGTGTTCAAAGCATTTTTAATGTATTTATATAGTTCCTAAGTTTTCAAGTACCCTGGTATTTCATATTGTCTGCAGTTATTTTAAAAGGAATTTATCTTCCTGTCTCTTGATGCTGAAATTTGTTGGTCATATAAAGAAATATCACTGATTTTTGTGGGTTTATTTTATATCCTATGACTCTACTGAAGTTGTTAATTATTTCAACTGGTTATTTCATTGATTCTCTAACATTCTGAAAGTATATCATTCACTATATCATTTGCAAAGACTGATAATTTTCTTTCCTCATTGCCTATTCTAATTCCTTAAACTTTGTTTTCTTCTTCTATTGTTCTAGCTAGCATTTTTAGAACAATGTTGAATAATAGTGGTGATATTGGACATCCTTGCCTCACCTCTGATCTTTTTGAAAATATTTCTAGCTTATCTTCATTACAAATAATGCTTGCTGATTATTTCAGAAAGATATGACTGGCCCTTTTCTTTTCCTTTAAAAATTTGGATGCACTGCCATTTGGTACATATGTGTATAGTATTAATATTATTTCATTGTTGATGTTGTTCTTACAAACTCTTCTTGACCAACCTCATTTGGCATTTTCTAGTCAAAGATACCAAAATGGTTTGCCATTTCCTCATCCAACTCATTTTAGAGATAAGGAAACTTCAGAAGACAGAGTTAAGTGACTTGCCCAGAGTAACACACCTGGTAAGTGCCTGAGACCAGATTTGAACTCAGGAAGATGACTCCCGGCCTGGTACTTGAATAATTGTGCCACCTAGCTTCCCATTATCTATGTTGCCTTTTAGAAAAAAAGTTATTACCTTGCTCATGTCTTTTCATTAGCTCTAATTTTTACCTTTGTTTTATCTGAGATCATGATTGCTACCCCCCCTTCCCCTCATCTGAAACATAATAGATGTTCTTCCAGCCTCTTATTTTTATAATGTATGTGTCTCTCTGCTTCAAGTGTGATTCCTATAAATAACATATTGCTAGATTCTGGTTTTTAGTCCATTCTGCCATCTACTTCTTTTTATGAACAAATTTATCCTGTTCACTTTAGGGGTGATCATTACTAATTGTACATTTTCCTCCATCCTATTTATCTCTATTTATTCTTCTTAGTCTCTTTTTATCCTGTCCTTCTTCAAAAGTTTAGTTTGCTTCCAACCACTGCCTTCTTTAATCCATCCTTTCTTCTCTTATCCTCTTACTCTCCTATTTACCTGTATGGTAAGATAGATTTCTATATCTAACTGAGTATGTATGTTATTCCCTCTTTTTAGTCAGTTCTGATGAGAGTAACTTTCAAGCCTTGCCCCAGACACCTGCCATCTTCTGCATTGTAAAATCTATTCCTTTCACATGTTTTATTGTGATAATTTCCCCTGTTCTTCCCCTTCTTTACCCCTTCACCCAATGCATCTCTCTCACACATTCCCTTTTAAAATTATTCCATCATAGTCAACTTATACCCATAACCACTCTCTATGTCGAATCCTTCTAACTACCCTAATAATAACAAAATTGTTAGGAGTTAAAATTACCATCTTTAGAAATATTAATATTTTAACTTCATTAATTCCCTTATATTTTTTCTTGAGTCTTGTGTTTAAAAGTCAAATTTTTATTCAACTCTGGTCTTTTCATTAAGAATGCATAAAAGTCCTTCAATTCATTAAATATCTATTTTTCCCATTGAAGGATTATATTCTGTTTTGCTAGATAGGTTTTTCTTTGTTGTAATCCTACTCCTTTGCACTTCAGAATATTATATTGCAAACCCTCTGATCCCTTCATGTGAAAGCTTCTAAATCTTGTGATATCCTGACTGTGTCTCCATAATATTTGTTTGGTTTTTTTTTGCCTTTTGGGGGGCAATTGGGGTTACGTAACTTGCCCAAGGTTACACGGCTAGTGTTTTTGTGCAGGTGTTAAGTGTCTGAGGCTGGAAACGAACTGAGGTCATCCCAACTCCAGGGCCTGTGCTTTACTCACTGCACCACCTAGCTGTCCCTGGCTCCATGATATTTGAATAGTTTCTTCCTGGATATTTGATATATTTGCTCCTTGACCTGGGAGCCTTGGTATCTGGCCATGATGTTAGGAGTTTTCATTTGTGGATCTCTTCCTGAAGGTGAGTGTTATATTCATTAAATTTCTATTATATCTTCTTGTTTTAAGATATCAGGACAGTTTTCTTTGAAAAAAGTCTCATTTGGGGTGGCTAGGTGGCACAGTGAGTAAAGCGCCAGCCCCAGAGTCAGGAGGAACCGAGTTCGGTTCTGGCCTCAGACACTTAACACCCACACAAAAAAACTAGCCGCGTAACCTTGGGCAAGTTACTTAACCCCAATTGCCTTCCAAAAGGCAAAAAAAAAAAAAAAGAAAGAAGAAAAGTCTTATTCTTGAAATATGATATCTTTGCTTTTTCATTTTTATCATGAATTTAACCAGTCTAATAATTCTTAAACTATCTCTTTTTGATCTCTTATCCAGGTCAGTTGTTAACATTCCATTCTAATTTATCATTCTTTTGATTTTGTCTTATTGGTTTCATGCTATCTCCTGGAATTTCATGTTATCTCATGCTTCCACTTGTCCAATCTAACTTTTAAGGAATTATTTTCTCCACTTAGTTTTTTTTTTACCTCCTTTTCCATTTGACCAGTTCTACTTTTTAAGGTGTTTTTCTCTTCAATGCATTATGTCCCTCTTTTACCATTTGCTGAATTATCTTTTTATAAGGTGTTATTTCCCTCAGTATTTCTATGCCTCTTTTATAAAGCTGTTAAAAATAATTTTCTTATATCACTCTCATTTGAATTTTTCGTCTATTTCATATATTTAATTTCTTTTTCTTTTTAAGCAATTGGGGTTAAGTAACTTTCTCAAGGTTACACAGCCAGGTGTTTCTGGGTGGGTGCTAAGTGTCTGAGCCCGGATTTGATCCCAGGTCATCTTGACTTTGGGGCCGGTGCTCTTGCTCACTGTGCTACCTGGCCTCCCCCATATATTTAATTTCTAAGATACATTCTGAGCTCTTCCAGGAATTTTTCTTGGGCTTATATCCAATTTAGATCTTTTTCTTTCTGCCTTTGCTTGTAGCTGCTTTAACATAGTTGTTTTCTTTTGGGTTTATGTATTGATCTTCTTGCCACATTATTAACATGCTATAGTCAGTTCCTTTTTTGTTTTCTTGTTGTTTACTTACTTTTCCAGCCTCCTTATGGATTTTTAACTTCATGTTTAAATTGGTATCTGTTCCCAGGGGAAAGGGTACTCTCCTTAGCTTCAGACCTTTCATGCTACTACTGTTTTCAGCACTGGTTCTGAATATCTGTAGGTTTTTGGTTCTTCCAAGGGAGTATGATCTAAGGAGAGGTTTGGTCACTGCTTTCCTTGTCCTTGTCATGTTCTTATCTCATTCTCCTGTATCCACCAGTGCTAACACTCCTTCTGGCTCTGGAGATGTGACCAGGTCCTCCACTCTCCTGCAACCGCAATTGCTATTTCTCCCCTCTGCATCAGAATTCAGTTCAAAGTCCCTATTCCTCTGTGTACCTCTACAAGTGCTCCTCTCCAACCTGGAACCTTGACCTCCCTGTTCTTCTGAGGCTAAAAGTGCTATTGTTCCTTTTGGTCTTAGGACTGCCACCAGGAACTGAACCCTTGACCAGAAAAGGTCACTTGTAATCTCCTTCTGGCCTTACCTTTGCCAACCATCCATGAGTTGAGGACTCTATCATGCTGCTGTGCCAATGCAGCTGTCTCCAAGGCCTGCTGAGGCCTGAGCACCACCCAGTGTTACAGATCTTTCCTGCCAGCCTTCAAAGTTGTCTTGGACAGGAAAATGGTTTAATTTCATTTTTGTTATTGTTCTAGAACTCTAGACCTAAGGTGTTATTTTAGAGTTGTTTTGTAGGGAATTTTGGAGAGCTAGGCTGAGATATTTTCTACTCTCCTGTCTTGGCTCCCCTCCTCTTATTTTCCCATTTTATTTTTAAAAGTTTGTGACACTGAGATATTTTTCTTTGATTTTTTTTTCAACTTTCTAGATTTAGTTTTTAAATTGAATCTTTGTGTCAGGACCAGGCGATCATTCCCCTCCCTCAGTGTTTTTGAGTAGAAGAGTAGCTGCTACTAGCTCCCTCTCTATATTTTCTGCTCACAGGAATAGAACACCCTTAGATCTATGAGATTCAGAGTGTTCAATCTTTAGTGTACTCTAAGGAATAGCATGGCACAAAGACAGGAACTCTAAAACCTCAGAAGCTGGGCTGCCTATGTTTGAGCATTGTTGTACCACTGTGTTTGAGGATCATCTTTTCACTAATTAATGCTGTTCCCCAAAGTCCACACTGTGGTTTTCCAACAAGCACATTGCAGTGTTGTGGTTTTGTTTGTTTATTTGTTTGCTTGCTTTTGAAGGACCCACTATTCTTGCTGCCTCTGGAGAGAGTCTTCCTGATAATATGTATCTCAGGTCCTTTTCTGGTCCAACTGAGAGTTATGGACTTGTTTACCTTTGCTGATGGTAGCTTCAGTGGTAGCTACACTTTCTGTGGTTTATGGGACAAGTTTTTTCACCAATCTCGGGTATGACCAAAATCACTATTAGATTCTCATTTGACTTCTTAATTATTGTTGGTTTTGTTGTTAATTTTCAATTTTTAGTGAAGTAGGTGTTGGGGAGCTAAATACACTTCTTCCGGGCAGCAATCATTGTTAAAAAGTACTTCAATGTATGAAAAATAAAAACAAAACTTCATTTGACATTCCTTGCTCTACTGATTGAATTAATTTCAGCAAAATTGGGCATTACATTCTCATAATGTATAAATATATATGTATATATATATGTATGTATATTGCATGGACTGTATTCACAGTGGAGGGATTTCTCAGAAGATACTGGCTCACACTCATTGGAAATCTTCCAGTGATAAATGGCCACTTATCATCCATATTGAAAAGGAATCTTTTAGGGGCGGTCAGGTAGCACAGTGAGTAAGAGCACTGGCTCCAGTGTCGGGATGACCTGGGGATCGAATCCAGGCTCGGATACTTAGAACCAACCCAGAAACACCTGGCTGTGTAACCTTGAGAAAGTTACTTAACCCCAATTGCTTAGGGGCGGCCAGGTGGCTCAGCAAGTGAGAGCACCGGCAGGAGTGTTGGAATGACCTGGGGATCAAATCCGGGCTCAGATACTTAGCACCGCACCCAGAAATAACTGGACCTGTAACTTTGAGCAAGTTACTTAACCCCAATTGCTTAAAAAAAAAAAAAGAAAAGAAAAGGGGATCTTTTCCCTCCAGGTATAGATAGGATTAGATGGCTTTTGTGATATATTCTAACTGTGAAATTATGTAATTCTGTAACTTTTTGTGAATCTAGAAAATGAATTTGGTGAGTTATATAGCAAGAATTACATAGTCACGATAAATACTACATTATTACACTTGAAATACTAAAAATTTTAAGGAAAATCCCTAAAGGATTTGGGGGAAGTAAAAGTAAAATGGGCAGTAGTCATGCAGAATGACAAATAGGTAGGGATTGAAATTTGTTTCAGTGAAAGTGATAATCCCATGACTAAAATCAACCAAAGTATTTGAGGAGAATCACTCAGGTCACCCAGCTAGTAAGTTGTTGATAGTAAACTGTCGTGGGATTCGGGAAGACCTAGGAGCAAGTCTTATCTCTGAGAGATTGTCTGTGTTATTCTAAGCATGTTACAACTTCTCAAGGCCCCAGAAATTTTTCTTAATCTCTATGCCACAGAAAGTACCAGTCTAAATTGATAGAAGGGGCTCCAGGGAAAGTTCCAACTGTTCCAACAATGTGATCACAGTTCTAGTTTAAAAAAACAATCTCAGCTGTAACAAATAAAATAGTATAAGGGAAAAACACTTTGATCCGTATAAAAGTACAAAATATGCAAGGTACTCCTGTTAATTCTTGAGGCGCTTCTTTTTGCATGTGTGCACACACACACACACTCACACTCTAAACACACACAAACCGCTTTGTCTTCTTGAGTGCCATTAACAAGGGTAGTGGAAGTCTTTTCTCTATCCGGTGCTGTTGTGGCATTTGGGTGACCCTTGGAAAAGGTTGTTTTTTAGGCTATTGCTTCTTTTCCTGACTGTCCCATTCCAATCTGAAGAAAAGCATATGTAGTTTCAGCTTAGTGCCCATATTTCCTGAATATGTGTCATCATTTTTATTTGCACAGCATTTTATTTATTGTTCACCCCAGTAGAAGAAGACTGTACTGCTAAGGTTGTGACACCCTGGGATTCAAATGTCATGAATGGCTTCTGACATATAACAAATGTCACATTACAACCTGACTAGATGTCTGTTTTTAGTAGCTAGTTGATCTTTTTAAATATTTTTTTAAAAGAAAGTTAAAAACCCATGGGTAAAATTAGCCTACGTAGGCTGAGTCACCCTCTTCAAGTCAGGTGCTTGTCACTGTGTGAAGTGCTTCATATTCTGTGGCTCAAATTGGCCATTCTCCCCTTGGCATCAAAGAAGTTGCTGCTTTCACTAATATCATAGCTCTACTTTGAAGAAATATGTTTGCAAATAGATGCAGAAGGTTAATTTGAAGGGAACAGAAATGAGTGCTTTAGAGATTGAGAGCTTAGAATAGAGTAGAAAAGAAACATACATACACATAGCATTATTTGTCTCTAATACACTAGCCTCTTTTCACTAAAAAAATAGGAAAAAGAACATTTATTTATTAAGTACTCCCTGTTGAGTTTGAATTGTACTATTTAAAGCGACACACCTGGATTGGATGAATTATTTGAGAGGTTTATGTTTCCCATGTGAAAAACAAACATCATAGTTCCAAGTTTCACTCTCTGGACCTTTCTTCTGCTCACCACATCCTCTACCCTGCCAAAAACCCAAATTTCTGCTAAAAAACCTCTTAGCACATAGAGAGTATGGACGCACAGAGTGGAAACAATTTTAACATTGTTTCCTTTCCTATTATACTGGTTAACATTCAGTGGGATAGCTGGATTTTGAAACAGTGAGAATCTGTTTGGGTCTCTGTTGAATCTTCGTCATTTTTTCACTCCCAATTTAATGTAAACAACTACCATGAAATTTGGAGGAAGAGAAAACTTGGGGGAATATAGGCATAATACTGTTTAGAATACAGAACAAAATTCCCATCTAAAAGTACCTTAGAGAACTATTCATCCATTGTTTCTCCAAATAACTTGGCCATAGGCTGCTTTTGAGGTTGACATTGACAGAATTCACAAACACAATACTGTCTCTTCAAGATCACTGTGAATGGGGATTAAGGGCTGGGTTCTATTTTCTAGAACCAGTTATTACATAAAGAGAAAGCAGATCTTTGACAGATAACAAGTTTGGGGCAGCTAGTTGGCAGAGTGCACAGAAGGCTGGGTCTGGAGTCAGGAAAAATCTGAATTCAAATATGACCTCAAATATTTACTGGCATGTAACACTGGGACAAGCCACTTAATGACTGTCTCAATTTCCTCAAAAGTAAAATGGGGATAATAATAACACCTTCCTTCCAGTATTGTTGCGTTGATCAAATGAAATTTTATTTGCACAGTGCTCACCCCAGTGACTGATATATGAGATACTTAATGTTTCCTTCCTTCCTTCCTTCCTTCCTTCCTTCCTTCCTTTCTTCCTTCCTTCCTTCCTTCCTTCCTTCCTTCCTTCCTTCCTTCCTTCCTTCCTTCCTTCCTTCCTTCCTTCCTTCCTTCCTTTTTTCCTTCCTTTTTTCCTTTCTTCCTTCCTTCCTTTCTTCCATAAGGATATATACCCTCCATTCCTCAGCATCTTTTTTTAATTTGGGATAGGAACTACAATACCACAGATAAAGATTCTGAAAGGACCTCAGACTTCTAGTACAACCCTCTACCCTAAACTAAGGCCCATGAAATTTGTCTTGCCAAAAGACACTTAAGTAGGTAGTATCAGACGGTAGATTAGAAATCAAGTTCTCCATCTATGGATGGATATGTTTCTGTTACTTTTATGTTTTTGTTTTGTTTTTTTCTATTGTAGGGGAGAAGCAGAATGATAAATGAAAGGAATCCTGGAGAATATTTAGGAGTCTATGTGAGAACATTGATGGGGAAGAAAAGGATATCAATATATTTTGTTTTGTCTCAGGATTTGCCTTTCTTTAACAATGGCATGAGATCCTGGAATATTACATGATGGAAAAAAGAAGTTCACTGAGGGCATATCTATATCCTCTAACACATCTAGAAGAGACATCCCCCCAGCCCTGATTTTGACTCAGTAGAATGTTTCAAGTAATATCACAGGTATCTTTCCCATCCCCGGCTTCAAGAGTAGCCCCCACCCAAGGTCTAAAAAGATTGCCATTGTTAAAGAAAGGCAAACTCTGAGACAAAATAGAAGCTAAATGCAGTAACTCTAGACTCAACTCATTATTATTTATTTAACCTTTTTTTTCAACATTATGTATTTCTCCAAATTTACATCCTTAGACAGAAACAAACTTCACCCATCCTCTAATACTTTTCATGATAGTTAAAATATTTGAATATGTGACTAATTTGTACTTTGTATTAGAAGTAAACTTTCCCTGCTAAGGCTACCAAAAATATAGATTTGATTTGTGAGATAAAAGTCTTGCCAAACACTTCCCTCCTCCTCCTCTTCCCTCCCAGCATTGACCCCAAAGGCATCTTAGGCAGAAAATACTGTTTTCTCTCTCTTGACTCATGTATACAAGATATAAAGATAGATTATAGTTTAATGTCTGTGTAATAAAAAGATACTAATTCTTAAGCAGTACTTCAAAAAAATAAGTGCAATTTCAGATAGAGAGATGGCCAACATCTCCTTCAGTCCCTTCTGAATATATTTCAATGCAAGCAAGAAAGGAATGATTATATTTCATCCCACCAGACTAGCAGTGCCTGTTGACCACTATGACGTTTGTACTATATATATTGAAAAAACAAGATAATACAAGATGAAGACATAATAAGCAGAATGTCCTCTTTTGTAGATCTTTGAAACAATTGAGTTCAATGTAATAATAATTTATTTAATATCTGTTTTATACATGATATTTTTCTAGGCCCTGGAAAGAAAAATAAAATATAAAATGATCTTACCTTTACATTCAACTGTATATAGCAATGTGACCTGAAAATGTAAAACTTTTTTTCCAGTTTAAAAGTATTTTTTCCTAATTGCATGTAAAGATTTTATTCACCATTCACTTTTATAATATTTGAATTTCCAACTTTTTTTTTCTCAATCCCTCCTCTAACCTCTGCCCAAGACAGCAAGCAATCTGATATAGGTTATACATGAAAAATCATGTTAAACACATCTCCATATTAGTCATGTTGTGAAAGAAGAATCAGAACAAAAGGGGGAAAATGAAAAAGAAAAAACAAAACAAAAAAGTGAAAACAGTATGCTTCAATTTGCATTCAAACTCCACAGTTCTTTCTCTAGAGGTGGATAGCATTTTTCATCTTGTGTCTTCTGGAAGTTTCTTAGGTCATTGTATTGCTGAGAAGAATTAAGTCTATCATAATGGATGATCACATAATGTTGCTGTTACTGTGCACAAATTTATTCTGATTCTGCACACTTCATTCAGTATTAGTTAAGTCTTCATGGGTTTTGAGAAAATCCACCTGCTCATCATTTCTTATAGCACAATAGTATTCCCTTACATTTATATATCACAACTTGTTCAGCCATTCTGCAATTCCTCAATTTACAATTCTTTGCCACCACAAAATAAGCTGCTGTAAATATTTTTGTACATGAGTCCTTTCCCATTTCTGATGATCTTTTTGGGAGATAGAATTAGTAGTGTTATAGTTGGATCAAAGGGTATGCAAAGTTTTATAGCCCTTAAGGCCTTGTTCTAAATTGTTCTCCAGAATGGTTGGATGAGTTCACAACTCCATCAACAAAGCATTAGTGTTCCAATTTCCCGACATCTTCTTCAATATTTTTCATTTTCCTTTTTTGTCATATAAAACAATGAGATAGGTGTAAAGTAATACCTCAGAGTTGTTTTAATTTCTCTAATTAATAGTGAGTTAGAGCATTTTATTCATATGATTATAGATAGCTTTAATTTCTTCAACTGAAAATTACCAGTTCATTTCCTTTGATCATTTATCAGTTAAGGCATGACTTTGATTTAATTCTCTATATATTTTAAAAATTAAGCATTTGTTAGAAAGACTTGCTGTAAAAATTGTTTCTGCTTTCTTTCTAATATTGGTTGCATTGGCTTAATTTGGGCAAACCCTTTTTAATATAATATAATCAAAATTATATGTTTTGCATTTTATAATGTTGTCTATCTCTTGTTTGGTCATAAATTCTTCCCTTCTTCACTATCTTCAGATACAAGATTCAATAGAAGTATGAAAAGGTAAACATGGAAATAAAACAAACATGTTATTCAATAAGGTTAAACTGTTTATATACCTACATAGGAAGATGATAGTTGTAACTTTGAGGATAGTATCTTTATTAGAGCAGTTAGAAGGGGTATACATAGACAGAGAGTATGGGTATAAGTTACAAGAGGACTTTAAGACAGGAAAACTATTCCTTGCTCTCCTAATTTGCTTATTCTGTCAATCAGTATGTCTAGATCATCTATACATTTTAACCTTATTTGACATGGGGTGTAAGATGTTGGTCTGTCATACTATTTTCCAGTTTTACCACCAGTTTTTGTCAAATAGTTCTTATCCCAGAAGCTGAATTCTTGGGGTTTACCGAGAAGTAGATTACCAAAGGCATTGACTACTGTGTCTTGTGTACCTAACCTATTCTACTGATTTACCACTATATTTCTTAGTTCCAAATAATTTTGAGAATTGCCAGTAATAATATAGGTTTAGAGCTGGTGTGGTATGTATCTCTCTGCTTCAGATGTGTTTCTTATAAACAACATATTGTAGGATTCTGGTTTTTAATCTACTCTGCTATCCACTTCCATTTTATGGGATAGTTCATTCCATTTGCATAGTTATGATTACTAACTCTATATTTTTCTCGATCCTATTTTCTCCCTATGGATACTTTTCTCTCTCTTTTTACCCTCTCCCTCCTAACCAGAGTTTTGCTTCTAACCACCATCTCCCTCAATCTTCCCTCCCTTCTATCAGCACCCCTGTCTTTCTTCTTTCCCCTTCTCATTTTGTCCTCTCTTCTGCCATCCCTTCTATCACCTCTATTTCCCTTTTTCCCCTTTCTCCTCTGACTTCCTTATATATAGGGTAACCTAAATTTCTATATCCAATTGAATGTGTATGTTATTCCCTCTTTTAGACAAATCCAATGACAGTAAGGTTCAAACAATGTTCACCCCCTCCCTTCTTTCCCTCTACTGTAATAGGTCTTTTGTGCCTCTACCTGGCATATAATTTACCTTGTTCTGCCCACTTTCCTCTTCTCCCAGAAAAATCCTTTTTATTCACACCTTAATATTTTTATACCATCATATCAAAGAGAATTTATACCCACACCTTCTGTCTATGTATACCACTTTTAACTGCTCTAATAAAGATAGTCCTCAATAGTTACAAGTATTATCTTCCCACATAGGGATGTAAACAGTTTAACCTTATGGGAGAACATGTTTCTTTGTTTTCTTTCCTGTTTACCTTTTTATACTTCTCTTGAATCTTCTGAAGATTTAAAGATCAGAATTTTCTGTTCAGCTCTGGTGTTTTCATCAGGAAAGTTTGAAAGTCCTCTAATTTAATATTCATCTTTCCTCCTGAAAGATTAAGCACAAATTTGCTGGGTAATTGATTTTTGGTTGTAATCCAAACTCCTTTACCTTTCAAAACAGCATATTCTATGCCCTCCACTCCTTTAATATAGAAACTGCTAAATCCTGTTTAATCATATCTGTGGTTCCTTGATATTTGAATTATTTCTTTCCTGCTACTTTCAGTATTTTCTCCTTGACCTGAGAATTCTGGAATTCAGCTACAATATTTCTTGAAGTTGAAAGATTAAGCACAATTTTGCTGGGTAATTGATTTTTGGTTGTAATCCAAACTCCTTTACCTTTCAAAACAGCATATTCTATGCCCTCCTCTCCTTTAATATAGAAACTGCTAAATCCTGTTTAATCATGACTATGGTTCCTTGATATTTGAATTATTTCTTTCCTGCTACTTTCAGTATTTTCTCCTTGACCTGAGAATTCTGGAATTCAGCTACAATATTTCTTGAAGTTTTCTTTCTGGGATCTCTTTCAGGAAGGGAATGGTGGATTCTTTCTATGACTATTTTGCCCTTTGGTTCTAGGATATTAAGGCAGTTTTCCTTGATAATTTATCGAAAGATGCTGTCCAGGCTCTTTTATTTTTTGATCATGTCTTTCAGGTCATCCAATAATTCTTAAATTACCTCTCCATATCCATTTTCTAGGTCAGTTGTTTTCCAATGAGGTTTTTTAAATATTTTCTCCCATTTTTCATTGTTTTGATTGTGTTTGACTGATTCTTGATGTCTCATAGAGTCATTATCTTGCACTGGCATGATTCTAATTTTTAAGGAATTGTTTTGTTTTTTCCAGTTAGTTTTTGTACTTCCTTTTCCATTTGGCCAGTTCAATTTTTAAAGTTGTTTCCCCCACCCCCACCCCACCCTCACCCCCCATGGATTTTTTTCCCATTTGGCCAATTGTATTTTTCAAGGATTTTTTTTGTTCAGTCATTTTTTTGTCCTTCTTTTTCTAAGCTGTTGACTCTCTTTTCCATACCTTTCATTCCACAAGTTTTTCTTCTTCCTCTCTTATTTGACTTTTAAAAATCCTGTTTGAGCTTTTCTAAGAGGACTTTTTGGGTTTGAGAGTAAATCATATTCACCTTTGAGGTTTCATATAGAGGCATTTTGGCAATGTTGTCTGCTTCTGAATTTGTGTTTTGATCTTCCCTGTCACCATAGTAGCTTTCTGTGATCAAAGCTCTTTTTTTGTTGTTTTGCCTTCATTTTTTACCTATTTTGTGGCTTTTAAAATTGAGTCTACTCCTGGGCCACAGAGACACTGTTCCAAGCTTCTTGTCGTGAATAATAGGGACCTGGTCACTGACTTTATGAACTGGGGCCTCAGATGCTTGTGGTTTCCTTACTGCACTGGGATGGCCCGGCCTAGTCATGCTTATTGTTGCCTGGTTTCTGGGGCTTGCAGTTTGCCTTGTGCACTGGGGCTGGAGACCTTATGGCTAGCTTACTATGCCCCTGGTCTGCTGAGCCAGGACCAAGGGGCCTAGGTTCCTGTCTGTGCTGTGGTTAAGAGCCTCCTGCTGGCTTTCCTGGACTCTGCACTGTGCTCTGCTTCCCTTTTACCCAAGTGAGACCAATATTTCTGAAAATCCTTCAAAGTTATGTTAAGCTGGAAATTTTTTTTCACTCCATCTTTTTGTAGGTTGTGTCACTCCAAAATCGTCCTAGAGGCTTGATTTAATGTTGTTTCTGAGGTAAACTGGGGAGAGCTCAGGAAACTTGCTGACTTCTCTCTGTCATCTTAGCTCTGACTCACAGATAAGCTAAAACTTTTAAAAATGTTAACTATTGAGATATTAATTATGGTATGCAAAATTCTCAAAATCAAGAAAAATACATTTTAAAAAAATTGAAAAAAATAAAGTGCTTATTCTAACAGAAATTCATCAGGACATAAATATACTCATAAATGATATTTTGAAAAATTGCACATTTTCTTTAAGTTGATTTCTAACAAATGGCTGAATTTTTCAATGTTTCTCCTGTGACTGAGTCATTCTCATAATATGTAGGATTATAGATTTGAAATAAAGTAAAAATAACTTTGAGACCATCTAGTCTTGTCCCTGATTTTTAAAAGAGGAAACTGAGGTCCCCAAAATTTAATAACTTGACCAAATTTTTATTGGTCATAAAAAGCAGCACTCAGAATCTCCCCATGTGCTCTGACTCCAAAAGTCTCTTCACTGTGCAATGGTGTTAGATGATGTTGCAAATTTTATTGTTCCTCTTTTATACCTAATTGTCATTTAGTCCAGGCCTGTTTCCACAGGCCTAGATGCATGGATCAGTGGAAAAGACATTGTAAGATGGTTGACACTTCTGAATTTTAAGGCAGAAACAGCTCAGTTAAAGTTTTACTTTGCCCTGAGTGAGCTTCATTTGTTTCCAGTAAGGAATCCCACATTCTAATTTTTACTGGGACTAACAGCTGTTTGACCTTGGCCAAATGACTTCAATTTTCTAAGCTACAGGTTTCTCATCTTACTTAATATCTTTATAACTAGTTCTGCTCATATAACCTCTCTTTGCTTCTCCTTTCTTATCTGAGGTCCTTTCCAGCTAAGATTGGATCTTAGACAAAGTGATCTCTAAATTTCTTCAAAGTCTAATGGTATAATATTTTATGACTATAGGACCAAAATCTGATTTTTCTGAATAATGGTAGTCTTTTTTTTATTTTGCCTTTTCCCATTGCTATTAGGTCATTACTTTCAAAAAGTCAGATTAATTTAAAGAGCATGTCTCACATTAAAAAAGAGAATTATATCTTAACAGGAAAACAAATGAACAAACACACTGAGATGATCAATAGAAGGATGGTTTTAACATTAAGGAGGATATGGAGAGATTTTTTTTTTTACTAGAAGGCAAAACTTAGTTTGAGAATTGAAAGAAACCAGGGAAGTTAGAAAATAGAGATGAAGAAGGAGAGAGTTTCAGACAATGGAGCAACCTGTAAAACACTAAATTGGAAGATAAAAGTTTTATGTATACAAGAAACAGAAAGGAGACATGTGTTACAGTGTATGTAGATATGGAACAAGGTATAAAAATATTGGAAAGGTAAGAAGTAGCTAGGTGTTAAAGTTAAAATTAAAGATAGGATTTTGTATTGGGTCTTGGAAGTATAAAGGATCACTGAATTTTATTGAATGTGGAGAGGTATGGCAAGTTCAGCCTTATGTTTAAGGAAAAATAATCTTGACAGCTTAGGTTAGGACAAAATAGAATGGACAGATACTTGAGACAAAGAAACCAACCAGCACAATATTGTGATACTAAAGGTGTTAGGTAAAGAGAGACTAAACTGGAGTGTGAGAAATGAGAAAGGGTATAGACAATAAATTAGGCCAAAGTAGAAATAAGAGGCATTGACAACTGATTTGACATGTGGTAGATGTGGGGAAGGGTAAGAGAGATTTTGAACCTGGAAGACAAGGGGGGGAAAGTGTTACCCCCCAACAAACATAAGAAAGTGAGGAAGAGGGGACAATTTATGAGGAAAGATAATTCAGTTTTGAATATGTTGAGTTTAAAATGACTATTGAAAATGCAGCTTGAGATGTCTAATAGGTGACATAAGTTCTCCCTTGTGATAAACACATATAGCCCACAATTTTCTACTCTAAATTTCTTTGGCAATTGATTCTTTAGCAGTGGAATGACATTATGAAGGTTCTGTTTTTTTAAGATTAATCTAGTAATACACTTGCAATTTAAAGGTTCAAAAAACATTATATGATGATGATCTGAGAATTAGACAAAATAATGTTTTCAAATGGTCACAGATTTAAAACAGAGACCTGTAATATAGTAACAATGATTCAAAATAGAAGTCAGATCACATTGTTAAACTTAGAGACATTTGAAGTCTACTGTAATAGCTAAAGAGATATTTGTTGAGTTTCCAAGGTTACTCAAAATGCTATCCATAGCTAAATGGTGGGGGGTTATTGATTGAGTCCAGATCTTGTGCTACAGATATGGAATTTGGACATGCTGAAGTAAAAAGAAAAGAAACTCTGTGGGTAAGTTCTACTCAATTGGCTGTAAGCAAAAGTTGGATGATCATTCCTTGGATATATTGTAAAGGGATTCTCACTCAGGTACATATTGGATTAGATGGTCCTAGAATTACCTTCAATTCAGACTACCTGGGAACTGTGGACTAGTGAATATAATGAAAATTAATTTTTTTGAAGCATACATGGTATTTTTCATGGTGATATACATAAATTGAGTAAGAATAAATTCTTCTGGAGAAGAAAAGACAGACTGTCCTAGGAAGGCTTTGGGTTTGCCTTCTCACAATGAAAATTACAATTTGAACAGTCAGCTTCATTGTCAAGAATATCAATGACTTCCATTTGTAGGCTCAGTGTATAGAACAGAAGAACAAATTTTCTCCTTGCAGCTTCTTATGACTATAATGCATTGGTAAATTTAGAATTTGAATAAAGAAATTAGGAAATTTTTCTGCCCCAGTGAAACTGGTAACCGAATGAATTTTTTGGAAGCATTTATTTTTAATATTCTTTCATTTCCTTAAACTTCCACAAACCTTCTTTTTTTGGTTACTGGAGATAAACTGATAATATTCTCCAGTAGGATTGTCTTTCAGTCATCAGTTTTCCCACTGTCTTGATTCTCTTCAATGTTACAAAAATCAAACCCATAGAAATCTCAGGTGGGTTTGTCCTTCTACCATCTAAGGATGTGCTTATCTAAGAATTCATTACACAAATGTCTCACACTGGCAGCATTTCCTCAACTCAGGGATTCTCTTGTTTTCTTAGTTTCTTTTCAATAACTCCTGGAGGTTTCAATCATCATTATACATCTAGGATAAACATACTTCCCTGGAGATAAGACTCTATTCAAAACGTCTCTATCTTGAAAAGTAAAATGTCATTTTTGGCACTTCCCCAATTTATCTATGTGTCTTTTTTTGTTTGTGAAGCTTGGCTTTGTGACAGTTACAATGGTGATGCCCTATGAAGATCCAAGAACCGTCATAGATTTCTTTCGAACAATGCTCTGGGAATAAGCTCTTGTGTTTTAGAGCAATATCCTTAAAGCATAGATACACTTAATTATCATATGTTGAGACTCTCAAATCCCAAGGTTTAAAAAATTCAAAAATTCATCAAACATATTTGTTTGTTGGATGGGATTGGATGAATTTTTAGAACTTTTTTAAACAAAAGTTTTAAACAAATATGGTTTGTTCTTTAACATCTAAAAGCAACAAAAACAGAACTCTGAAATATGGTATAGTATATGGGGCTACCCAGTTAAAAAACAATGAAAAATAGACCCATCTTTCCTGCAGATTAGATCAAAATACAAAATTATTTATCCCGGTGAACCTTTCTGGGATTATTGAATTTCCCTTCATATTATAGAGGGTCCTTTACTTTTTTGGTTTTGTTTTGGAAAAGCTGTTTAGTGTTTAACATACAAGGAATTCCACTCCTCATCTCTCACATCCCATCTCTGTGTCTCTGAAAAAGATTCACCCATCAAACTCTGTAATATCTCATTTCATTACTAGCTCATAGAGTGCCTATTTTTCTTTCCAGATCAGTTCAATTGACCTTTCATGAAAGAAACTTATCCTTATACCTTCCAGTTGCTAGTGACCTTCTTTCACAAATTACTTTTTATTAACTCTATATTTAATTTTTAAGTATATTTTTAAAACCCTAACATAATGTAAGCTACTTTTGGATAGTCATGATTTGATTTATGTCTTTTGATTTCCACAGCCTAGGACAGTGCCTGGCAATTAGTATGTTCTTAACAAATCATTGTTGAATAAATTAATAGATGTGTTAAAGCTGTGTGTTATCCTTATATCTAATTTGAAAAAAAAACTTTTCTAATTTTCTTAAAAGATATAGTTCTTTGGGTTTAGAAAAGGAAAAAGAAGTATAATTTGTTCATAAGTGATGGTTGTATTCATGAAGCATTTACTAATTGTTTACTAAATGCCACTTTGAGGAGTTTATATTCTGACTGAGGATTTTCCTCAAGATGCCAGATCCAGTAGGAATTAACCAACAGAAGAAGGCAGGCACAAGGGTCAAGGGAGAAGATAATTATATCCTGGTGGAGGATTTTGTAGAGTAAAAGGATGACTGGTCTAGTCTCTTCCTCAAAATGTATTTTTAGAAAGGAACTCACAACTCGGATAAGGGGACCAGTTGCAAAAGCCCCTGGTTTTGAAAGAGTTGTATTTATGTAAAATTTAATGATTTTTTTATGTTGTTGACTCCCATTTTCACCTAATTTTCTTTCACAAGGAAATGATAACTCAGTGTAGCATTTGATTTTAAGAATTAACTGTAGGTAGAATTCTATAAGATCTCATATTAGCTTCCTTACTGTCCAGGCAGAATGTTAAAATACAGATGCTAGTTTGCATAAGGAGAAAAAGTCAGAAGGAAGTAAGGTAATCAGTAGACAGTTTTCATGTCTTTTTCTTTATCTCCTTCTTCCTACTTAAACTTTTCAATTATTCTTGATATAACTACATAAAGTTAACAGTGTCCCTCCTAAAGGTACTATGTAGACTTTACCTATGATTTTACTAAAAGGGTGAAGGTAAGGCAGAAAGAAAAGGAAGGAAAGAAATGAATGAGCATTTCTTTAGAGCCTATCGTTTGCCAGGCACTGTGCGAAATAATTTTTTAAAAATATCTCTTTTGGTCTTCACAACAACCCTGGGAGGTAGACAATATCATCATCCCCATTTTATGGTGGAGGAAACTGAGTTTAAGTGACTTGTTCAAGATGTCACAGCTGGTATCTAAGGCCATATATTCCTAAATTCAGCCATGAAGCTTTATCCACCTCTCCACTAGCTGCCTCAGTTATGCAATTATTTCAAACACCTAAACTAATTGGTTGTCCTTAATTAAAATGAATGAGCTCCTGAAGGAGGTTCATACTCTGTAATTCTATGAGCAATGGGACAGTGGGTCTGATGAAAATCCTCAGGGGATTCAGTCTTGTTCTAATATCATCAAGCATCCAAAAAATATACTAAGATTTGCTCAACAAGAATTGGAGGGCCATTAGCTCAACAGCATTCAGTTCCTCAGAAAGAGATAGAGAAATATAAAAAAAATAGAATACAGTATATAAAGAAGGTTAAGAGTAGGGGAAGTCATTAATGAGCTTTGAGGGAGAGTTGCTATGTAATATACTCACCCAGGCTGCCTGAAAGTGTATCCTTCGTGGTCTGTTTTCCAATGGATAATGACTTGTTGAAGTACTATGATGTGTATGACAAAATTTTGCATATTACTTCCAGAGATCATAGCAAAAGAAACAACAAGCTATAAAGAAGTTTAGAGTTAGTGTATAATGGTAAAATATTAGATTGGAAAAAAAATATTCTTTGACTGAAGTGACAGAAGTTGGAAACATTTATCCCTTAAAGCAGAGAAGCACCAAGCAATTTTAGACAAGAACCGTTGATGCATGGGAGGAATATTGGAAGTATGTTTTTATTAATAAGATGAAATGTACAGTGTTTTGGATAAACTGACATGAATTTGCAACTCAGTATTTTGCAGACACAGAAGAGGGGGAAAGAAAACAACTTTCTGATTGTGCTTCATGTTGCAGATAGCCTGGGACTAGATGCTGAAGTCTCTAAAGCAAACACCATTGGATTTGTTGGATGCCTGTCATCAGTCCAATATAACCACATAGCACCACTGAAGGCAGCCTTGCGTCACCTCAGCATTGCACCTGTCACTGTGAAAGGTGTTTTGGCAGAGGCTAACTGCAGATCTGTAATGGAAGCAGATGTAAACACAGTGACAACAGTATACTCTTCATCAGGTATGTCTCAATAGAGAAAAATAGCTCTGTCAATAGGTCTAAGACACACAGGGTTTTTTTTTCCTTGCATGATATTTATAATTTCTATATAAAATTACAGATCATAAAATCACTGATTTAAAGCAGAATGAGATATTCTATGTTATCTAGTCTGACAACCTCATTTTACATATTAGGAAACTGAATAACGGGAATGTGGAGTGATTTGTCCAAAGTTACTTAAGTAAGAATCAGCTAAGGCAATATATCAAACCAGATCCTTTGATTCTAAGTCTGGAGCTCTTTCTATTGTAATACAGCATCTCAGCACATTACTGTACAATGACTGATACCCTGATGATGACACAAAACCAAGAAAAGATTAAATTTTATTTAACATGTTTCAAGAAGAGACCTGGTACAGGAGCTAAAGACATCAGAATCAGGAAACTGTGCATTTCAGGTTCCACTTGTGATACATATTAGTTGTGTCATCCTAAGCTAGTCATTTCACCTCACCTTTCCTAGGATACTCTCTAAGATCCTTAAGTTTGAGAAAAGGTGCCAGTTGAATCAATAGAGGTGTTTGTCTCCTGGACCTCTTTATACTGGTGCAATCATAAGCCTGGCTTAAAAAATGCATTTGTTTCAAAAGATACAAATGAGCATAATTCCAAAACCATTTAAAAAATAAGTAATTAAGAAATAAACTTCTTGTCTGGACAGAAAAAAAACAACCTAACTAGAATAATTCATTTCCCAATGTTTTCAGATAAATTAAAATACTTTGTATTCATATTAGTATGTATCTAGGTACCTTTTATTACAAACCATATAGCCATACACACGTCATTAATATGTGATAGGATAAAGTCCAAGTCTAAAGATGAATACCAAATATTATATAGCAAATAGTGGCTGCCAAATTTCTACTTTTCATACAATTAAAATAAGCGATGAATACACAGAAATATCTTCCTCCATCTATCTCCCTTCAGGAATGTCATAGCTAACCCTGGTGAATTTGTCCTATCTTGTAAACTTTCAGACTTATTAATTATACATTTTTAGTTATAATAGGTGCCTCAGGGATAACTGGACAATTAAAAAAAACTTATTTGGGAAAGTATTTGTTCTGTTCTAATTCTTTTACTTACAGGAGAATAGCATACATTATTGGAAAGAAATTCAGTCTTTTTTTTTTTTTTTGGCTTTTTGAAGGGCAGTTGGGGTTAAATGACTTGCCCAAGGTCACACTGCTATTTTTTATGATAAGTGTCTAAGGCCGGTTCTGAACCCAGGTCCTCCTGACTCCCAGGGCCAGTGCTCTATTCACTGAGCCACCTAGCCGTCCCGAAATTCAGTCTTAAAGTCAAGAAATTCTGGGTGCCTCTGATACATGCTAGCCTCATTATAGTAGTTGTTTATTTTATCAGTTTAATTAATGTATGTAATTTATTTATTTTCTTTTATCTATAATGTATTATAATATATTAATATAATGTAAATAATATTTTATTCATGTAATTCATTTATATTTAAAATATATTTATATGTTATATAAATGTACTTATATATTTTTATAAATCTATTTGTATATTATAAATATATTTACATAAATATATGATATAATATAATTTTATTTATGAAATTATTTATATTTATATATAATTCAATATAATTATCAACATAATATAAGTGTTAATTATTTATTTATGGTTTATTTCAATTTACTTTTAAATAATTAGTTAATATTTTATTTATCATTTAATTACCACTAGGTAATTCTCTGAGAAACTGGAGTTGCCAGAAAGTTAGTGACTTGCATTTGAGGATAGCAGTATCTTCTCCAAAAGTTCCTTCCATTGATTTAGAGAAGGTGCATGAGGGGAAAATACACCCACAATATGGAATTAATAGCTTTTTGAGGTAATAGAACATCCATTGGACTGAAAGTGAAAAATCATTGTTTATTTACTACTTAACCCTGAGCCTGACATTATACTAGATGTTTGAGCTGCAGAGAGAAAGAAGCCCTGAATTATAGTCATGGCTCTGTCATTAAAATCCTTTGTTAACCTGGACAACTCACTTCAAATTTTAGGCTGGAGTTCCTTCATTTGTTAAATCATAATAATCATATATGCCCTACCTGTGCCTCAGGGATAGTGTGAGGGTCATCCTGACCTCTTCCTTCTTCCTCCTCCTCCCTATATCCAATTAATTGCTAAATCTTGTCAATTTCCATTTCCACATCTTATGAGTCTATTCATTCACACAGTAGCAGCACACTAGTTCTTTCAATTCACTAAAGCATGCTGTTTCTTCACAAATGGAATAGTACAAATAAAACAAATAACTCCCCAGATAAATTCTAAAATTATTCATCTTTCCTCAGAGGGAAACTACTATAACAAAAATTATGTAGTTGATCATTCTTAAACTTTACAACATAGAACAGATTCACCGGGATTATCTATGACATAACAGAAGACAAACAGATAAATGGAGGATAACATTTCTATGTATGTATAGGGGTATTATTTTTTAAATCCCTATTATTTTCATTATCTCTTGCTTAGACTACTATAATTGCCCCCATTTGGTCTCCTTGATTCTGGTATTACCAGTCTTCAATTCATCTTCCACACACTTGTCAAAATAATATTTACAAATCAAAGGTCTATCCATGTCCCTCACTTGCTCAAAAGTCTTCATTTACCAGACCCCATCCCCATTGCCTATAAAGGTATACTCCTTACTCTGGTATTTAGGACTCTCCATACAGTGCTTCTCATTTGCCTTTCCAGATTCATTTATACTGCTCCTTTTATTATTTATAAGTTCTAGTATGCTAATCATTTCCCAAGCTCAAAGATAAATATCCATTCTGTGTATATTTCTAGAAGCCTATTCCCATATCAAGAATGTGGTGTCTTGGGGTGGCCAGGTGGCTCAGTGAGTAAGAGCACCCATCCCAGTGTCGGGATGACCTGGGATCGAATCTGGGCTCAGATACTTAGCACCACACCCAGAAATAACTGACTGTGTAACCTTGAGCAAGCTACTTAACCCCAATTGCTTAAAAAAAAAAAAAGAATGTTGTCACTTCTTATTTCTTTGTGAATCCTTGCTTTCCTTCTACTTTTCAGTGCTTCTTTGGTCCTCAGTTTTCACAAAACTGTGCTTATTTATTTTTATCTTATAACCCCCCCAACCCAGCCTAGAATTTACACTCTGTAATGGGAGGGATTATTACAATTTTTTTTTTTGCATTTTTCTCCCTTGGGTCTTTTACATATAGAATATATATTTACTAAACTTAATTGAAACAACAAAATAAATGTGCAAGCAGGCATTATGGCACATTTATTTATTTTCAAAATAGAAAAATAATTTCTTTGAATTGTGAACAATTGTTATATTTTTTAAGACTGATGCTTCCTGTTCTATGAAGCACATATTTCCTGATCATAAACAGTACACATTCACCTTGTAGAATTAAACTTTCCTTTTCAATCAAGAAGGAAACTTGGGTCCTTAATTTAACATTAATTCTTCCTTGACAGTAGTGTGTCTGGAATTTTTAATGGTTCCTATATATTGGGTTTCATGAAAATTGTACCAGGCACCTAGAAATTGAATTGCTATGACTACTATTTCAAAAGGCCAAGTATCTATTTCCCCGAATTTTGTTTTGGTGGATGGGGATGGAAATCCAAAGAGAAATGATAGAGACAAAATCATGCATATATTTTTTTTAATGAACGTGTAGTTCCCCTTACTTTGTCTCCATATTTCCTGAAGGACCTTTATCTATTACTTTAAGTATTTTGGGGGGACATTTAGCCCTGCATGACACCAAGCATTTCATTTCTTGTGAAATCGTAGAACAGATTGGCCATGGGCATTATGGAATCTCCTTCTGTGGGAACAAGAATAAACTAGACGACTATTTGTGAAGAGTTAGGTAGAGCCCAACAAGAGGACAAGGGGGTTGATTTTATGATCTCTGAGTATATCATCCAGTAATGACAATCAACTCAAATCAGCAAATATTATTAAGTGTCTAAGGAATGCGGAACATTTCCTAGGTGCCAGAGGAAATATATAATATAGATATGGCAAGACAATTGTTTTTATGGAGCTTACAATGTATTCTACTATCTAATTCCTCCATAGCACCCCACAGATAATAGATTATGCCCTTAAAATTAATATGTTAAAATTACCAGAATTGAGTCCTGGATGAGCAGAAAGACTAGAGGATAAAGATTCATCCATCCCAGTTCACAGACTTTCAGGTTGGATATCACATAATCTCTCTGCACAAGTTGATGGATGCTGGAATGCAGGAACAGTGGAGATCACAATATATCCTCTCTGCCTCTGACTGGTCTGTTTATCAATGCGGTACAGTGGAAAAAGTGCTAGATTAGTAGTAATAGGACCTAAATTCAAATCTCGCCTCTGGCGCATTAAGCCTTGTTCCTTTGCTCAATTTTCCCTGCCTCCCTGGGTCTCAATTTTCTCATCTCTACAATGGAGGTGGACGAGTTGACCTGGAGATGCATTTAAGTTCTAAATACTTGATATTATAATCCCATATTCAGGACCAAAGAAGAACAAACAAATTACCAATATGTAAAGGACCTCATGTTCTTAGAAGGAAGAGCATGCTTAAGTGCTGGTGTTATACAAGGAACCATAGATTCTAAGAAACTTTCGAATTTTTCTAGTTGAACTTTCAATCTACCACCACCCCTTTCTATAGGGAAAGAAATGAATCATAACACTGGACCTTATGTCAGGAAATCTTAGTTCAAAACCAACCACATGTACTTAGTAGCCTTACAAATATAAAATGGGGATAGTAACATTTCTGTTACAAACATGATAATGACAAACATGACAATGATGATGATTATTATAATTCACAATAAGGGTTAACATTATTCATATAAGGAAATTCTCACAATGATATTGTTAAGCAGAAAAGACATAAAGGCAACCAAATCTCATTTTATACTTTCTTATTCACTCTACAACAAATATTCCTAGTCACTGTTATTTTTCTTAGAAGTAGGGAAGGGAAGTTCTGGACCCTATTACAGTTTCAGCACAGGGAGCTCCCAGTATAGAAATTTTCTCTATGGTTACATAAAGGCAATTGGTCTTTAACTTTGCATTCAGTAGAATTGCCTGGAGCATGGAGAGGTTGAGGAACTTGCCTTTGACTAAACAGATATTATGTGTCATAGGTAGGACTTGACCCTAAGTCTTCACAACCACAAAGCCAGGTCACTAGTAACTGTGCCATGTTTTCCTTTAGTTGTTATCATTCCTACTTAAAACTTAAATATGTTTATGCATTGACATGATACAACCTGAAAAAATAAATATCTTACTCTAAAGGGACTTAAGAAAATAATGTGTTAGAGCCAAGATGTTGGAGAAAAACCAGGAAATTGCTTGAGTGCTCCCCAGTTTCCCTCAGAAATAATGTTAAAGCAAGCCTCTAAATGTGTTCTGGAGCAACAGAACCCACAAAAAGACAGAGTGGAACAATTTTCTAGCTTAAGACAACTTAGACATCAGGAAAGGTCTATCTCACTTGGGTACAAAGGGAGTACAGCCCAGTGCAGATAGTATCCAGGCAAGCCAGTAGGATACCATAAGCCACAGCATAGAAGAGCAATGGAAGAACATTGGTCCTGGATCAGAAGGCCAACAGTGAGACCTCCAGCCTCAATGCAGAAGTCAGTTGTGAGACCTGGAACTGAGGCACAACAAGTGTGACTAGAGTGGTGGGAAATCCTCTGCCTCAGTGGGCAAGCCCCAAGCACTTGAGACCCCAGCATGGAAAGCCAGTGACCAAGCCCCTGGCCCTCAGCCCAAGAAACTTGAGACAGTTCCCTCTGTGCCCCAGGACCAGAGCTCAATTTTAAAAGTCATGAAATAGGCTGAAAAAATGAGTAAGAATCAGGAAAGAGCACTGACCATAGAAAGCTACTATGACAAGAAAGATCAAAACACAAACTTGGAAGAGGACGATGTCAAAATGCCTACATGTAAAGCCTAGAAGGCAAATATGAATTGGTCTTAGGTCCAAAAAGTCCACTTGGAACAGTTCAAAAGGAATCTTACAAATAAAGTAAAGAGGTAGAAGAAAAATTGGGAAATAAACTCAGTTATGGAGGAGAATTATGAAAAAAATGTCAACAGTTTGGAAAAGTAAGGATAAAAATTAACTGAAGAAAATACCTCCCTAAAAATAGAATTGGCCAAATGGGAAAGGAGGTACAAAGTTTGAGAGAATAAATGGTTTGGAATAACTTTTGTAGAAAATGAGATTAAAATTAAGAAGGAATAAAAGGACTGCCTTGATGCAGTGAGTGTCCCTTTAAGGTTTTATAAAATTAATTTGTAATGGATTCTCTCCTTAGCATATAAATGATTCCCATCATTATTTAAATATCTTCTGACTTTGACTGTTTTCATCTGGAATGACACAGTTCTTAGATGAAAATAGGGGAAGGTTTATATTAGAGTATCATTTTTTAGAGTTGAGTAAAAGAAATACTTCTAAATCCCCATGCTTCCAGTAGGGAACTCAGTGGTCATGTATCATCTGTCCTTCTCCAGGAATATTTGAAGTCTGATATTTCTTTTGGAAAAAAATATGCACACACATGCACCCATTTAAACACATAAACAGACACATATATGCATAGATGATATACATGGTGTATTTATATATACATATAAACATATATTTCTCCCATTTTTCTTTATTTTCTCACACATATATGCATACACATTTGTGTGTGTTGTGTTTACCTGACTTAAATACCAATAGCAATAGTTATTTGCTATCTCTGCCACATTTTCCTATATATTCAATAATTTTATAAAAGGGAATTAATGAATGAAATGCATTTATTAAAGTTTAACTATATTCCAATCTGTTTGTTAAGTAAGAAAAATACTTATGCTGACAGTTTCTAAGCTCTAAGAATTTACATTATAATGGAACAGAACCATTAACCCATACAGGGAGGCATTACCGGTATTATCACTATTGAAGCTATGAGGAAACCAAGGCTAATTAATGTTAATATCACTTTGTTACTGGCAGAATATATTCTCCATTAGTATAATATAAAGAGAACTTGGTTAAGGTGTCAATAGCCTTTAAAATGAACTTAGGGTAAAATATGGACAAGAGTTGCATAGGACAGAGAGGAACAGGTGGGTTGTCATATCTTTGAAGGGGATAACAACATAAAATCACAAAAGTCACTGGGTTAGTGGAGGTCACATATCCATTGGTGTATTAGTGGACAGTACAGTACCTGCCACATAATAAATGTTTGTTGATTGGTTAGTGTATTGGAGTAAAATCTCTTAGTGATATGTATAATCTACATAGGAGTAGGGATAGGACCTGAGATTTCATTGATATAGATATAACTTAGTGCCAAAAAATTCTTACCTTCTCTAGAATTTAGTCTAATAAGCAAATTGTTTAAAATACTGATAGTTAAGCTAATTGCCAAGGATCATATAGTTATTTAATGTCAGAGGCAGGACTTAGAACCTAGTTATAAGGTCAGTCTCTTTTACTATATTATGTCTCTTGTTCCATGATTAAAGTTGCAAAATGACTTGCAAATGAGAGAATGTCCTTTTTTCCAGTTAGAGTCAAGATAACAAAGACCTGATATAGCAAAAGCAAAACAAAACAAAACAAAAGGACAATCCCTTAAAATCCATTTTAAACAGATTTAAAGAATATGCCTACATATCTACCTACCTATATATACTTATGTGGATACATATATGTAAATAAACATGTGTGTGTGACTTAAAAGTGTGATTCACTGTTTAGGTAAAATCTCTGCATCTTACCCTATGAACTCATATTCAGGGCATAAAGTCTGCAATAGTACTTGCATTCATCCAGTTAGGTTGAGAGTTACTGAGAATTATATCCTTGGAGAGTCCAGAAGAGACTGATTAGCCTTCAGTTCCTGTTTGTGATGATAATGGAAGGGGTTTCATGAAATGGAATTGTTTACTCCAAATAGTCATAGGATGTAGGGATTGACCTCACTGTGATAACTCCTCATTAAGCTACAGTCACCTTCTTAATAAGAGCTCTTCCTTAGCTCTCTAGGTATCATAGAAGCCACTGACCTTATATTTATTGTTTAGATTAATGCCATGCCAAATTAAATTCTATTACCACCTAGACATAAATTAAGGATAAAATCTAACAGCTAGTTTCAGTAACTTGCAGACTCCTGGGAGTCATAATGATCAGTTAGAAAGAATGTAGACCCAAGGGTCAGCTGGCCAGATTTCTAATTTCATTTTTACAACTAACCAATTATTTGATTACATACATAAGTGTATGACCTTGGACAAAAATCACCCACATATATGATTCTTCAATTTTCTGTGATATTAAATGGAAATAATACTTCCTTTCTTACCTCAAAGGCTTTGTAAAAAATAAAATAAATTCTAGGAGGGGAGAAAAAAGAAGCATGGTATGAACACAAAATACTAATATCAACTATTTACCCTTAGATCTTTTCTTCTTAGCACAATGAAAATACAGCTTCCTTTATTGCCTCTTCATTCGAATTATTGGAAAAAATGCCATAATTATGTACACTGTGGCTGAACTATATTGATGAGATTAGAGATTTAGATCTTGTCTTTTGATAAAGAGTTTTCCAACTATATTGTGGATGAAAATGCCTAATTTTTAATGAATTAATGGTTTCTTTGGCATAGAAATTCTGCTTAAAGCCTACATGTGCCCCATTTTCTCTGCCTAGAGCTTCTGCCAGTTGTTCCCTAGCAGGTGCTGTAAATTTTTTGAGTCCAGCAAACAGTGACTGGACATTACTTTCCTCTCAGTATCCATTATTAGTCATTAGGAAGCCAGGGCTTTCATTAAAGCAGGAATTCCGGTAGCAGTAAGATAGTATGGCAATGCTTCTGCCCTTCTTGAAATTTCATCTAGCTCTCTCTCATTTCATTTAGTTCTATCAAAATGAGCAAAATTAATTAGGGCATAATTAATGTGTTCCTAGAGTGGTTTACCTACCACTCTAGCTCTGAGCAGAGGATATGAAAGAACTGAGAGAATTATTGGAAGAAAAGAAAAAAACTCTGGCTTTTTTTTTCCTATGTGAAATTTGAGCAGAACCAGTTTGGGTTTACAAATCTGGACAAGACAGAGTTTTTATGTTAGAATAGTAAAATGTTAGTACTGGAAGAAACCATCAAAGTAAGTCTAGTCCAACTCCCATCATTTTGCTGAGGCCTATTAAGGTTATATTATTGTGTGTTACTGAGTAATAAAGTCATACAATTAATTCCTTATAGAGCCAGAAACAGAAAAATATCGAGCGCTCTTTCTACAACTCTCAATGTTATTTAACTTTCTTCCTAGATATTCCTTTTAAGCTCACATAATTGAATGATAGATTGATTTCTTAGTGTATTTATCTGTTCATTCATTTATGTATATAAATCCATTCATTCATTTATCTGTCTTTTAATTTATTTTGGTGTTTTCTTTGGGGGGGGGTGATGCTGATGATCAGGCATTGCTGTGATATATTAGAAATAGTACAAATGGTGTTACAGGACTTCAATTCTGATTCATTTTCTCTTCTTCAACCAGAAAATCACTGTGTGCCCTTACATATATTACTTCACCTCTCTGAGCCTCATAAAACTCATTTGCAAAATGAGGCTACTTATATCTTATCTTCCTGAAAAGGGAAGGTAAATGTTAATAGATGATTTCTTAAGTTCTCTTTCATCTCTAAGATCTCAGATTCTTTGATTTACATTTATTCCATTAGATTCTTTCTAAGTGACCAGAGAAAAAGACAAAATAATGATCAAGATGCATCATGGGTCAAATGTTTTTTTTTTCATTTGTTTGTTTGTTTATAATGGGTTTATAAAGCTGAACTGGAGTCATAGAAATAACTAAGGAGGACCCAGGCAAGCAAAATGAGCTCAAGTACTTTGGCAGTAATTTGACTATTTAAAAATGTCTGTATTAAATAATGTGAAGTGGTTCAAGTATTGTAGCACAAGCCCTTCATCAGATAGTTAACATACATGGGCATAACTAAAACTGTCTCTCTTTTATATATACTCCATCACCTTCCATCTTCTGCCATCCACCCCACTACTTATGCCATTGGAATACAGAGAGAAGAGGATTTGAAGGAGGGATGGGGAATGGGGAAACAAGCCACTCCCCTGAATTCCATCAACCATGGAATATAGATCGAGCACCTGTTATATGCAAGGCAATATGTTAGAAGTTGTAGGAGACTTAAATAAACAAATGAATAAATAAATAAATGAAAATTACATCCCTGACCTCAAAATTAAATAATAATGGAAAGTAATTCTATAAGAAATGTGATAAAACTATGCATCATTAATTGTTAGACTCTAAGGATTATGAATTCTGGCAAAGGAATAATGACTAAACATCTAAATCTCTGGGAAAGTCTCAATGAAGGAGTAGGGTAGGATTTGGAGAGACAATAAAAGAATGAAGAAGTGATCCAATGCTCAAGTTTTTAAAAATGGGAAAAGTCATTGTTGGGAGGATGTGGGAAGACAGACAATATCACCATGCTTTTGGTTGAGCTGCAAATGACTAAATAATTCTGGATTTTCATTTTAAGTTATGTAAGAAAAATTACCTACTGGAATGAAGTCAAAGACATGAACAAAGTCCTGATATATACCAAAATCTCCATGGCAACCCTCTTAAAGCACATGCCAACTAATTTATGAATGGCTCCAAATAGTTATATAAATGTAATGGAATATGATTGTGCAATAATGAGAAATTCAGAACAAGGTAGGAACTAATACAAATCAAACTAAGGAACTAATACAAATCCAAAGATAAGGAACCAAGAGGAAAATGTATTCATTAATGGTAATTGAATGGAGGTTAAATATCTTTTAGTGGAAACAAACAATGAAGGCTCTGAAAAAGGGACAACCAAACATCCTCCCTCATAGCAGAGAGGTGGGGAGCTACTAACGCAAAATAGACTATATAATATTAGATTTTTTTTATGTATCAGGTATTTTTTGCTAATTATTTTTCAGTCTCTAGAAAGGAAGTTTCAATAGGGGTGGATGGGAGAGAGGTGAATGTGTTATAAAGACAGTCAACATCCATAAAATGTATTTTAAAGAAAAATGTCAGGTCAAAATAACATTAGTTTCTTGTTTGACAGAAATTAGAAATGTTCTTCAAGGAAATGTTTTATAATTTACCTACATTTCAGCAAAACATTTAACAAAAATCCCTCTTCTACTTCCTGTCAACAAGATTAAAATTTAGATTTAATAGTACAATGCTTAGATAGATAGAAAATTGATTAAATGGCTAGATCCACTTAAAAAGAGGCCTCTTTTGTAGTATCTCATGTACTTCTGTTTGGTACTGTTCTGTCTGACACATTTTGTTAATGAGTTAGATGAAAGAATAAATGACCTACATAGCCAAATTTGTAGATCACATAAAACTAGGAAAGATAGTTAAGGCACTGACATGGTCAGGATCCAAAGTATTTTGATAGGGTAAAACTTTAGTTTGAATGTATTTTTTAATTTAATGTGTGATAAATATTTAATTATATCTCTTAGATTTCAAAAATCATTTTCATTACTACAACATAGGAAAGATATGATTAGATAGCAGTTCACTTGAAATAATGACATTTAAAAGAGTTAGTGTGAACTTGGGGGCAGCATTAAGAAAAATATAGTGTTCAGGACTAAATAAATGATTATTCAACACTAGTTAGTGTAGACCTAGAATACTGTGTTTAAGTTTAATTTTAGGAATTCTTTAATAAGCTGAAAATTGAAGTTTTTTTTTCCAGAGAAGCATAGCCAAAAGATAGTAAAGCTTCATATTCATGGCATGTAGAAAATATTTGAAAGAGCTGAGGTTATTTAACCTGAAGAAGAGATTAAGGCAAACAAGATAGTTTTTTTTTTCATATATTATAAGGACTGCTATAATCAATTTGTTTTGCCTCACACTATAAGGCAAAACTATAGCAATGGAATGAACTTATACTGTGGGGAATGTAAAGAGAAAGGATTAATATAAGAGATGTTTGATGTTATAAAAAAAATCCTAAGACTTATAACTATTAGAAAGTGGAATGGGGTGACTTAGATATTTAGTAAATTCCTCTTTTCTAGTGTTGTCCACACAAAAGTGGGAATGATCATTTGCCAGATAAATTCTAGAGTTGATTAATTTCAAGAATTTCAACTACATGGTCTCTGATATCCTATCCAAATATGAAATTTTATGATTTTGTGACATTGATTCATATTACACAAATTCTGCCTTTGGTGTTTCAAGCCTCACTAGATGGTAATTCACAACAGGTTAGGGGTTTTAGATGTGACCTTCTATATCCCAATATCCTCTTCTAATTTGGTTTGTTAGGCATTGGACAATTGTTTAGATACCCCTCTTTTTTCCTGCTAAAAATTGAGTAATAGTATCACAAAGAGAGACTACCATACTAATTAATCTGACATGTATCTAAACAGACAGTAGTTTCAAGCTTACTTGTTTGTCCTGTCCCTTTTCTGAGCCAGACACACATTAGAGAATAACGGGACCAAATGCACATGCAAATCATTTCCAGAGTTTGGAGAGGCTTCAGGTATTCAAAATGAAGATTATGAATTTTTTGTATTTGATGTATTGCAGATCCTTTTGGGAAGACAGATGAACGGGAACCTCTCACCAATGCAGTTAGGAGCGATTCGGCTGTCATTGGAGGTAATCCATTTCTCATCACTGAAAGCAATAAACAAGTAAATCAGGGAGATAGCAAGGGATATGGACTCCTGAAAGTTAGGAGAGGTTGCACTTAATGTTCTCCTTTTGAATACACCAGTTTTCCCACATGTAGAGGTTATAAAGTCTTAGATTATATCTACAGATGCCATGTGCACTGTGAAGAATGATCAAAGGAAACTATCTCCCATAGTATTAACAGATCTACCAAGTTTCCCCCATGCCTCATCCATCATGCAGATGGGCACAGAGACAACAGCTGGAGTGTTTACATCTAGATCGGCATCCTGTAACCTGTTCCTCTTGTCCAGTTGTCAGTTTTCCTAAAGCAAAAAAACAAAGTGAATTCATAAAATTGCACACAGGGAAGGAGCCATGTTGGAGCAGACAGATGGGTGAAACTACATTTCTCTCGGGTTTTTTCAACCAAGTGCTTTTGGTTAAATCTAATGAGCAGGATGAAACCCACAGGACTTCAATTTCAAACCTAGCAGAACATATGGCTGTAGAACTAAAAATGTACATTTGTTCTATCCAAACATTTGTATTTATGTTTTCCTTTCCTTTATTTTTTCTCTTTCATTTTCACTTTCTCTCTTTCTTTCTCTTCCTTGCTCTTTCCTCTACAATTATGTCTTTCTCTTCCCTTCCCTTCCCTTCTCTTTCTTCTCTTTATCCTATTTTATTTCCTCTGTTCCCTGGAGTGCCTTGATTTTTTTTTCCATGTGAATCTTATAACAAAAAAAGACCTCATTATTTTCTTTCATGTAAAATGCCTTTTGTAAATAAAATTCTTTTACATGAGAGAATCATAACTCTGAAAATGAACCCCTGCCTTTGGCTGGATTATAATAACTAGTTCATGCCAGATGGCTTTCTCCTGTTCTTAAAAGTCTATCAGAGGGTGATCCACATCTCTTTCTTGAGAAATTAATCATTTTAACTGCAGTGTGAATGATTTTGTTTGATTATTTTTCCTGTCCACTGGTAAAAACTCATGCCCTAGTGGTGGAGAGAGAAGGAACACCCCATCTTTGAATCTACCGTAAGATTCTCTGTTTGACTTAAACTGAATATTAAACCCACACCTGGAAGCTCGCCAGCAACTTGTATTTGATGTAGCTCCCCCCAACAACATGCATTTAGGTGGTGTCTTCTCAGAAATGCAGATGCTGTATTACCCCAAAGTGAAGGCTGTTGCTCAATCTCTTAGGCTCTTCTGCAAGCCCAAGTCTAGATCTCCATAGCCCATGCATTGCAGGCACATGATTGATGTGCAGCAGTGCCATATTTTTTTCAGCTCCATTCTCTACTACTTAATCATCTGAAACCTCATTCCCTATAGTCTGTTTCCTTCACCTCCTTCCTTTTTCATCATCCACCTTATCCCTCAGATTTCTCTGCTAGACTTATTGGAGAATCTATCTCTCTCATTTAGTAAATGCAGAGCCAATTCCTAGAAAAGACCCATGTTAGTTTCCTTAAAGTCATGATTTTAAAATATTCTATTTCTACATGCTACTTTATAAGACTCTTCATGCAATAGGTGTTTGATCCTTTAAATGATTCTTTATTAAATAAAAGAAAATATTAGTACTTCTTAACATAAAAAGCTTTTCAGCTGAGGCACAGTCAAGGAATGATATTCCAAAAGTAAATTTCTTTTTTTTTTTTTAAAGCAATCGAGGTTAAGTAACTTGCTCAAGGTTACACGGCCAGTTATTTCTGGGTGTGGTGCTGAATATCTGAGCCCGGATTTGATCCAGGTCATCCTGACACTGGAGCTGGTGCTCTTACTTGCTGAGCCACCTGGCCGCCCCTAAGCAAATGGGGTTAAGTAACTTGCTCAAGGTTACACGGCCAGGTGTTTCTGGGTGGGTGCTAAGTGTCTGAGCCCGGGATTCGATCTCCAGGTCTTCTCAACACTGGAGCCGGTGCTCTTACTCGCTGTGCTACCTGGCCGCCCCCCAAAAAAGGAAATTTCTAATTGTCATGGAGTTTTTCTTATCAGAGATATAAAACTTAATGAGTATACATACATATATAAGTATATGTGTGTATGCATATATATTGTGTGTATATAAATTATAGGAGTTATAGCAAGCACACAAATTATAAAACACTCTGTATTGACCATGTTCTTCACCCTCTAGATGTGTCTGATTCCTGGAGAGAGTGGATTCAATCCTTTTAATATGAAGTTGGTCTGGTACATGTGTAGATAGGTGTTTTGTTCCTCGTGGCTCTTCACTTTGGGCATCCTTTTTCTCCCTCATGGTATCACCACCAAGTTTGTTTTTACATCTGGGACCAGTGATGGGCTAATCACTACTTTATGCTGTTGGTCTAGCTTCTTAAAAGAGCAGGCATCTTGGGAATTGAGTTAGTTGATGATTGGGCTGAGTCAAGCAGGTTATTTCTCAGGTTAAGCTCCTTGCCAAACACAGCTATAGTTACTACCAGTTCTGGTGGTCTCCATTACTGATTCTATTTGCTAAGGGAAGCTATGATAGTTCTTGCAGTCTTTTTAAACTAACAAGGATGTTGCCTTCTTGATCACATTTTTATACATATTTTAAATTAACAAATGAATAAATAGAAATGAAACAGGTTCCATGAATTTTTAAGCGCATCGTAGCTGGGTGAGATTTGAGGAGTACAACTTGCTGCATTCCCTTCTCTCTCCAACCTGCCTCCCCTCCCCCCAAGAAGCTCACAATATTCTTCTTCATTTGACATCCACCAGGGAAAAAAGTGAGAAATTTTTTTCACATTTTTTTAAATGTACCATCAGTTCTCTTACTTTGGTCAATTTCATCCCCATAGCACCAGACCCTTAATCACTGGTGATTGGGAGTGTTATAATAAGAGCTTTATTTATTGGATTGAAATATGACAGAGAAGATAGTATATACTCAGTCTATCTAATTCACAAAGGAAGGGCAAAACTGTGCACGTTTTAAAATCAGGTCTCATTGACCAATCTCCCCATCACACATCAAATTATATATGCACATATACATATATACACATATACATATATACACATATATATATGTGTGTGTTTAAAACCATAGCATTATCTATGATAGAAGAACCATTCTCTGTGAGAATTTCTGGCCATAACTTCTTCTATGATAAGCAATATATTGGGTGCTGTTCTAATATTTCTGTCTAGGTTCCCAGGATTTCTCTTCCCTATAGAGTATTTCACCTGAAAGTGTTTTCAGAGTTTATATCTTGTGATTTGAAGCCATGTACTCACTTTTATCACAAAGTACTACCAGTGAAACATTTTGGGTTAGGAATCCAAGGGTTTTGACAAGTCCAGTCCCATTCTTCACTCTACTGTTAGTCCTGCCTCCCTAAAGGAGAAAAGTAAGTCATTTAACTCTCAAATAGTAAAGGAAGAACATTCAAAATAGTAAATACTTACACAAAGTATCATGAACTCAGGAGTTTGGCCAAATATCTCATTCAGTCATATCTACATTTACTTGATATGATCTCCATGAAATCTGATCCATCATTTCATCATTAAATGCCTCTTCTTATTGTGATGCTGAAGCAGCCCTAAATCAGGGAACTTTCAGGAAATTCATTTTCATATTCTTCAAACCAGTTCTTTCTCATTATTTCCTCCATTTAACCAGACATAAAAATTCTGTGGGTCCATCATTCTATGCATTCAGTTCAACCTCAGCACTATCACACTATGTCAGATCTTCATTGCTTCTTTGGGTTGTGTTATTTTTAGTATCCTAACTAACCTCTGCCATTTTCCTTATTTATTTTCTAGGTATTTCACAGTCTACTACAATGGTCATCTTGCTAAAGTGCAATTCTGAATATATTATGTTCTTGCTCAAAAATGTAAAGCAGTATATAAATGTCAATTGCCACAATTAAAATTGTCTAATTTTATGTTAATATATGGGTTTCTTAACACTTATTTTATTTATTTTAACATTCTTTTCATTTTAAATTTTGAATTCCAAATTCTCTCCTTCTCTTATCATCGCCCACCCCTTCAGAAGGCAAGATACATGATATCAATTATACATGTGAAATCATACAAAACATATTTTAATATTAGTCATATTTCCAAAAAGAGCAAGAAAAGTAAAGGGAGATAACTGTACTTCGATTTTCACATCAAATTTTGTATTCCAGTTCTCTCTATGGAGGTAGATAGCATTTTTTTAAATCACAAATCCTTTGAAATTGTGTTGGATTATTGTATCGATCAGAATAGCCAAATCTTTTACGGCTCATCATCATTAAAATATTGCTGTTACTGTTCACAATGATCTTCCAGTTTTTCTCTTGTCACTTTGCAGTGGTTCATATAGCTCTAAGCTGTGCTTTTTGTGAAACTAGTTCTTCTTATAGCACAATTGCAGTTCATCATGATCATTATGCCACAATTTGTTCAGCCATTCCCCAAATGATGAGAATCCCCTTGATTTCAAATTCTTTGCCACCACAAAAAAAATGATACACACATATGCATACATGTATGCACAAATATATATGTATGTGTGTGTTTGTATATACACATACACATCCATCCATCCATCCTTTTCCTTTTTGTTTGATATCATTGGGGTGCAGGTCTAGTAGTAATATTGTTGGGTCAAAGAGTATTATATAGCTAGTCCTTTGGGTATAGTTCCAAATTGTTCTCCAAAATGGTTGTACCTATTCACTGCTCCACCAGTATTGTTTTACTATACATATTTCTGATTCATCCCCTTGAGCATTTGTCATTTCTTATAGTTGAAAGGTGGTACATCAGAGTAGTTTTAATTTGCATTTCTCTAATCAAAAGATAATTAGAGAATTTTTTCATATGACTATAGATAGCTTTGATTTCTTCTTCTGAAAACTTCATGTTTACATCATTTGACCATTTATTAATTGGGGAATAGTTATTGTTTTTATAAATTTAACTCAGTTTTTTATTCACTAGATATTTGAGAAATGAGGCCTTTATCAGAGAAACATATTTTTTTTTAATATATGACTTCATTGTCTCTGGGACCTTTTACCATAATATAGTTTTCCTGATTATCTCAATTAGGTCTATTTTTGCTTTTGCTTTCTCTGAGATCATGTTAACTACTACTGCTTTTATTTTCTTTTTTTCAACTTCAGCTAAAGCATATTAGATTTTGCTCCAACCCTTTCTTTTAAATCTGTATGTCTTTTTGTTTTAAGTATATCCCTTGTAAACAGTGTATTGTTGGATTCTGGTTTCTAATTCAATCTGCTGTCTGCTTTCGTTTTATGAGTGAGCTCATCTCATTCATGTTCACAGTTGTGATTGCTAACAGTACACTTCCCTCTATCTTATTTTCTTCTATTTACCCTTCTCTCACTCTCTTTATCCTGTCCCTCCTCAAAAGTCTATTTTGCTTCTAAACACTGCCTTTGTTAGTCTGCTCTCTTTTCTTATTCTTCCACCCATTTCTCTTATCTCCTTCCTTTCTTATTTTTCAATTGGGCAAATTACTTTTTTAAACATAACTGAGTATATTTTTTCTTCCCTTTTTTAATGAATTCCAATGAGAGTGAGGTTCAAGCATTGCCTGCCACCACCACCCCCATTTCCCCCTGCATTGAAAAAACTCTTACTTGCTTGTTTCTTTTATAAGAAATATACCCCCTTTCTACCTCTCCCTTCCCTTTTCTTTCAGTGCATCCCTCTTTCTCACCCCTTAACATTATTTTTGGAGATCATACCAACATAACTGACTTATACCATGCTTTTTATCTATGTAAACTCCTTTTAACTGTCATAAGGAGAAGGTTCTTAGGCATTATATGAATCATTTTCCCATACTTGAATGTAAATAGTTTAAACTTATGATTTAATTTTCATGTTTACCTTTTTGTGTTTTTCTAGAACCTTATATTTGAAAGTCAAATTTTCCTCTCATCTCTGGTCTTTTCATCAGGATTGCTTGAAAGTCCCATCTTCCATTAAATATTTTTTCCCCTGAAGGATTACACTCAGATTTCCTGGTAGATTATTCTTAATTGTAACTCCAACTCTTTTGCCTTCTAGAATATTGTATTCTAAGCCCTCTCTTTCTTTAACATGGAAGCTGCTATGTCTTATGTGATACTCACTGGGGCTCCACAATATTTGAATTGTTTCTTTCTAGCTGCTTGAAGTATTTTCTTTTTGACCTGGGAGCTCTGGAATTTGACTATAGTGTTCCTCGGAGTTTTCATTTTGGAATCTCTGTTAGGAGGTAGTCAGTTTATTCTTTCAATTTTTATTTTATGCTTTGTATCTAAAATATCAGGGCAGTTTTCCTTGATAATTTCTTGAAATGTGATATCTAATGCTCTTTTTTTGATCGTGACTTTCAGGTATTTCAATAATTCTTAAATTATCTCTCCTAGATCTATTTTTCAGGTCAGCTATTTTTCAAATGAGATATTTCATATTTTCTTCTATTTTTCTTCATTATTTTGAGTTTGATTTATTGTTTCTTGATGTATTATACAGTCTGTAACTTTCATCTGCCCAATTCAAATTTTTAAGGAATTATTTTCTTCAGTGAGATATTGTACCTCTTTTTCCATGCAGCCAATTCTGCTTTCTGTTTTTTAAGGAGTTTTCCTCATCGGATTTTTGTTCCTCTTTTACCATTTGGGCAACTCTGGCTTTGTTTGTTTTTGCTTTTGTTTGTTTTGGCAATTGGGGTTAAATGATTTCCCCCAGTTCACACAGCAAGTAAATGTCTGAGATGGATTTAAATTCAGGTCCTCCTCATTCCATGGCCAGCATTCTATCCTCTGCAGCTAGCTGCCCCCATAACTCTATTTTTTAAGGTGTTATTTTCTTCAGCGTTTTTATGTTTCTTTTCAACACTGTTGACCTTCTTCTTCTTCCTCTTCTTCCATCTTCTTCTTGTTCCCTCTTCTTCTTGTTACCTCTTCTTCTTCTTCCCTCTTCTCCTTCTCTCTCTCATTTCTTATTTTTTCCCTCCATGATTCACCTCTGTTTTTTTTTACTCTTTAAGGAATTCTTATTGAGTGTTTGTCTAATTAGCATTATTCTTTGAGGCATTTTATACCTGTTTTAACATTGTTGTCTTCTGAGTTTATGTCTTGGTCTTCCCTTTCACTGTGGTAGCATTTGCTAGTCAAATTCGTTGTTGTTTGCTATTTTTCCAGGCTATTTTTGGACTTTTAACTTTATATTAAAGCTGATCTCTGCTTACCTGGAGTTGGGCAAGTATTGTTCCAAGATTCTTAGTTTTTCATACTTCTTTTTTTCAGAGCTAGTTCTAGGGGGTCTGCAAATTTTTGGTACTTCCAAGGTTGTGTGATCTTAGTAGAGGTGTGGTTACTGCTCTCCTGGTCTGCCCTCTGGTAATTCCCATGGATGGGACTCTGCTCCCCTGCAGTGGCAAGTGCTAATAGGTCTTTCTTGCTTTGGTACTGTGACCAGAAACCTGCTCCCTTGTTACTGACCAACAGCATGGCTCTCAGCCTTGGAATTGTGACCCAGATGTGAGTGTGGGCAATGGATTTGCTAAAAGAGGCACCTGTACCCAATACCACTCTAATCTCTTTCTGATCAGTCATCTGACCCACTTACTGTCTCTGGAATGAGAGCTCCTAAAACTTCTGCTGCTACAACTGAGTTCCTGACAAACTTCCATCCCTATGCAACAGACTTCTACCAACATGAAAGTTTCTTAGGACGAAAAAAAGTCTCACCTTGACCTTTTCTTGGCTCCACTGCTCTAAAATTTGATTTGAGGTGTTACTTTTGTTTTTGTTTTTGGAGGGGGGAGGGCAGGGCCATTGGGGTTAAGTGAATTGCCCAAGGTCACATGGCTAGTAAAGGTTAAGTATCTGAGGCTGGATTTGAACTCAGGTCCTCCTGACTTCAGGGCCAGTGCTCTATTCACTGTACCACCTAGTCACCCCACTGAGGTGTTATTTTAAAGTTGGTTAGATGGGAATGTTGGGAGAGTTCAGCTCATTGGATACCCCTAATCTGCCATTTTATAAGCTAACAACATCTTCCTAATGCCTACAAAATTATGTTAGAATATCAGAACCTGATATTCAAGATCTTCTATGCTGTAGCCCAACATATTTTTTTTTCTAGAATTTCTCCCACAACTCCCCTGAACATAAAAATAAACTGGCCAGGGGCAGCCAGGTAGCACAGCGAGTAACAGCACTGGCTCCAGTGTCAGGATGACCTGGGGATCAAATCCGGACTCAGATACTTAGCACCACACACAGAAATAACTGGTCATATAACTTTGAGCAAGTTACTTAACCCCAATTGCTTAAAAATAAAAGTAAACTGGCCTAATAATAATTCTCTAAATACTCTTTTCAATTTCCTACCTCCTTGCTTCTTTTTTTTTTCTTTAATTTCTTCTTTCCCCCATTCCCACATCTATTAGCTACTATCCCATGTACACTTTAGAGGCTAAATCAAGTGCTCACTTCTTCCTGAAATTTTCCTTGTGCCCTTAACTGGATTGTCAATGGATGGGGAGACTAGAGTGAGCTTAGATGTCATTGAATCATGTATTTAGAGCTAGATGTATCTGCAGAAGCCCTCTAATGCAACATTTACTTTTAGTTGAGTAAACAGGTCCCCTGAAGTTAAATAATTTGCCCAAGGTCGCAAAGATATGGAGTAACAAAATTTTTACTGGAACCCAGTCTTCTGACTGCAAATTCTTTTTCTGCCCTGTGACCCCTCAACCTTTCTGCATGATAGGTAACATGTGATTTATTTTGGTTTTTTTATGTGTTTCTCTCCTGTTTCTTTCTAGGTGTAATAGCAGTGGTGATATTCATCATCTTCTGCATCATTGGTATCATGACTCGATTCCTTTACCAACATAAACACTCACATCGAACTAACCAGATGAAGGAGAAAGAATACCCAGAGAATTTGGACAGTTCCTTTAGAAATGACATTGACTTGCAGAACACAGTAAGCGAGTGTAAACGGGAGTATTTCATCTGATGGACTAAATGGTCCCTACAAATTCTTTTCTCCCCTTTCTTTTTGTTAGCTCCTTCCTCCTTATTTGGTTTCTTTTTTTGCTTTTGAGAAGACCCTATCCTTCCCTTTTCTCCAACCTGAAGAGACTCCCAACAACTATTATACCACCACCTCTGCACAAGCCTGTCCTGGTGACAACGACCACTCAAGAGACCTGCTATACTACTTTAGACCGAATAAGAGCCACATGTGTGCATGGTTGCCTATCGTTCGTTGTTTTTTTCTATTTCCACAGTTTCTGAAGTACTTTCTTACATCCCACATCTACTCATTCTATTAGATCTGCATCTACACTATGTGACTAGTGATGCAGTAGTTCATTTAGAAATCTCTTCCCGACCCTCATGCTTCCGTTTGTGGAATAGAGACAAGAGAGAAATCCTGAATTCCTGATTTGTTTCTGGGGTACCTTCAAAGGTCCAAGAGAGATTTTTGTTGTCGCTGTTGTTGTTGTCGTTGTTGTTAACTTACCATAGGCAGCTCCTACCCTGATTCCCTCCCCTTTTACTATAACTTTTAGGCTCTGAAAATTTGCAAATATAGGATTACTGATAGTAGCAACAGGTACAAAGAAATTAATGTGCACCTCACTCAACACCCTCTTGTGGGGTTGATCATTTAGAACAGCATTCAATAATATAAATCTAGGTGAAGCATGGGGAAAAATAGTAGCTTGAAATTAAAAGGGAAAAAAATAAAAGAAAGCTGCTAAAATTAGATTTTCTGTAACTGCACTGATGCCTCTTTTCAATTTTATATGAAATGTTAGCTAGGCTACTGCCTAGTGGTGTCAGAGGTCCAAGAAGTGATGGCATAAGAAAATCCAGGTAAAATTTCTAAAATACTCAGCATCATGAAGTAGCATACGCTTATTACGTAACTTGAAGAACTGCATGAAAGAAAATAAATACTTAAGATTGGAGTAAAGCAAGGGTTAAATTGCATTAACCCTTTTGGGTAGATAGATTCAGTTGCATTCCAAATGTATGCTTATTCTGACCACTTTCAAAATATTGTTTATAATTAGATGAGTTGGTTATGCTCACATCATTGGGGAAGTGTAGATTGGTAATCTTGCTAACAGTGGTTTTCATATGAGATCAGAACTATGTAACCCTTAAAAATGTTGTACCTTCTTCATCAGAAAGTCCCAGAGATAGACCTAAACCAAGGATTAGAGCCTCCAGATGAGGTAGTTTTTGTAACCTCTCTTTGGTAGATCTTCGAATTTGTTTTGTTCTTTATTAATCACCTTAAAAAACAAACAAACAAGCCTGTAACCTTTTGCCCCTTGACCAACATGGAGAAATGGAAGGGGGGGGAATCCCCACAAAATACCAATGGAATGATCCACAGATGTGTATGCCATTCCCTGATTCTGTTTACATGACAAACTTGATTTTGAAAACAATTACTGCTTTGCTGCTTCTAGGCCCTGACAGTTACCAGACTCTCCATTTTGTTCTCAGTGTTTATATTACATTTGATTATATAATGCTCCCTTTGCGTGACAGGACTTCCAATGTTGAGCTCATTAGCTCCATTCTCTTCAGATTTCTCTTTGATTTTGGTGACTGAAATCATAGGAAAATGATTTTTTCTTACATTTGGGTTTCTCTGCTTTGGGGTCTTACACTAAAGAATAAGATTGTTCCTCATTTTCCAGTGTCTGTGAGCTCCTCTAGCACCTCATTGTTTTCATTATGTCTTTCGTCTTAGTAAATATTTTTAAGTGATTATAATAAGGATGCAATGTTTCTTTCCTCTTATGAACGTAATTGACTTTAATAAACAAAAAGTTATTTTAATTGTATATCTCCCCCATATACCAACACCCCACTCCAGATTGTCAGTTTTGAATTTTCTAATTCTAAAAATGTAGCGTAAATCAGTTTTCTGCTAGGCAATATACTCTTCTTTTTCTGAAATAAAAGACACAATAAAGAATAGAAAGTCTAGCCTGAAGCATCTCCAATAATGAAATGTAAAGAAAAGGGAGTGTGTGAGTGATAAAGCTGAAATTCTTTATCATTCAAGCTTTTGGAAGAGGAGGCTGCTTTTCTTTTTTTTATTTTGGCTGACATGGCTCAGATGAAAAAAAAAATGCAAGTCTCACAAAGGCCAAAGCAGAACAATTTGATTTTCTCACCTACTTCTGTATGTATTAAGGGAGCAGTAGAGAGATTGAACACCAACATGACTGTATCACTAGCACATATATGCTTGTGCATGTACAGACATGTCAGTGCATCTGCAGACACAATATGTACATTATATATATATATATACATACATATATATATATATATATACACATATATACCCTGGTTTAAAGAGAGATTCATGCATACAGCACTATGTCACTCATGCCAGGTGAGACTCATAACAAAATCAGGTTTGTTAAGAGAGTACTTGAAAGCTCATTTATCTAATTCTGGAGAGCTATCTCTCAGTGCATCTAATTGAATAGCAAATAAGTAAGCTATGCCCTTTAAAGTCAAATGGAATTCACATTGGTAAGAGGTGAGCACTTATTCACCCCTGTCCTTTTTTTCTGGAAGGATGTATCCTTGCTGTTTCATGCAATTGTTAAAGTTCAAGACTGTTGCGTCCCTTGGGTAATTAAATACAATCCCAAGAAACACATGTAAAGTCTGTCAGATCCCATATAATACTATATTATCCTACTTTTCCCTCTTGCCCAATCGATGGGTTTCCTAAATGCATAATGGAGTTCTGTGAGTCATCTCAGCTTTCCATTTAGACCCTTAACACATAGTAATCACTTTAAAAACATTATGAAATACTGTCACTTTACAGCAAAACCAAAAAAAAAGACAAATAAAAAAAGATCTTGTATAATTTCACATTTAAAAGAAGCTCTGTCACTGATGTTATTACCACCAAATAAATGTCCTATTTTCTTAGTCCATACCAAGTTGTAGTGTATTTCACTTATCCTAGGAGTATTTTTAATACTCCCTGTACCATGCATCATTTACTCAGGTTATACTTCCCAGTTTACTATGAGACATCCATCTAGAATAAAGAAAATGGATCTTTTCCTAAAGCCTATTGTACAAATATTTTAGATTCCTGTATTCTTTATCACATGTATTTGGGGCATTTACTTTAGGAGAAATGACTTCAAGAATTATATCCACATCTCTGTTTTATAGGCAAAAAGAAGATAAATTATAACTCCTTCCCTTCTCCAATATCAGATCTACTACTGTATATCCACTATTAGCATCAGGGTTTAAATTAAATAAAAAGCTAATTATCCTATCTGAGGTCCGTCACTTTTTAAAAATTTCACAATGAAGATTTAAGGAATTTTTTTTCTGCATTAATAGTAATTGGTCACTTTTTATGCCAGCTAACCCACTTCTCATCATCTTATAAGCATCTGTTTTAGGCAATTGATGCCTTATCTATGAATACAAGTTCTTGGAGAGAGTCATTGACAAACTATATGACAGATCAAATTATTATGAACAGTCAGTCAGGATGCTCTCCATGAATCTACAGAGTGCTTTGGGGTCTGAATTATTTTGAGCCTTTCCTCTTTTCTATTCTTTTTTTGCCTAGGCAGATACAAATTGTGGTAGTCATTACATGATACTCCAAAATGCTCCTATTTAGAAGTCTAAACTTATAAAACTGAACATAAAACTGAAGTCCTGGGACCTCTGTTTCACATACCATATCTTCCTCTCTGACCTCCTTTTCTCCCACCTGCATAAATTTCCATCGATTCATAATACTTTTCAAAACTTATAGCCCCTTTGTTCTTTCTTCAGTGTGGAGTTATCCTTTCTGCTAATGTGGTGCAATTTCTACTTTTGTTATTCTCCTGGCCTTTTACGAATGTTCCTGCAATGACAATGAAGGCTAGAGACATAGATGGAATGAGCTTCATTAATTTTCTAATGTTATTATTCTTCCATCATGCCCTAAACCCCTCAATAGAAGAATAATTTGAGAGAGCCCTTGAGCTCCACATGGAAAATAGTCTTTAGTAACAGGACTAATTAAGTGTTCTTAGTGGTGACTGTCTTACCAAGTGAATTTTCACAAAGCAGGGTAACATCCAGAAAGAATATCTTTCCATCCAGTGGTTAACTGCTGTCCTACCTTGGTAGCTGGATATTTTTCAATGAAAGAGAACATGAAGAAAGAACTGTCTATCACATAGGATGAAAGGCATGAGGCCACATGGATTCATGCTCTGTCTTTCCTCCCCAAAAGCTTGACAATGTAACATCTGTTAGTTTCCCTTTTCCTTGCATGTCCTTTTATTAAGATAAATGCAAATAATATCCCTGGTTAACTAAGGGACATTTGGACAATGTATTTTCCTCTCACTTCTTTTCATTTCCTAAAAGTATGTTTTTATTTCTCTGTCTTTCTTGTTTTCCACAGGTTTCTTTAGATGTACCCCCCACCCCCAAAAAAAGCAAATAAAAAAGGTAATAAATAATAACCAATAGAAGGAATCATAGGTAAACCCCATATTTGAATATCTGAAAAGCAACTGAGTGCTGGTTTAGGTTTTTAATGCAGTTTGGCTATGTTTTCCTTTGAAATGACAAATAATATAATTGAATTATTTCCAAGTGCTGTTTTTAGTCCCCACCCCTTTACAACAAAGCAAACCAAAACAAAAAAACACTTACTTTCACAGTTATCAGGCTTAAGCTGTTTTTTATTTCTTTTTCATTGTTCTCTGGCTCTCAGATTTGATTTCACTAATTCAAAGTAGTTGAATGCACTGTGGAGAAGAAAGAAAAAAAAATCACAAGGTTTTTTTTTTTTAAGGCTTGTTATATAAGTTTTCTCCAAGAAATACTGAATATTTTTTCCCTATTTAGTGTGGGAAATTTGGTATCACCTTAAACATAAAAAATACATTAAAAAAAATCTATAGGACTGGCCCTAGTGGTGTTAAACCTCTGAGCAAAATTAGCATTGTTCTGTTAAGACGTATTTTGATTTTTTAAATACTGGTTACCTGAACTATGACCAATTTGCCAGGACTTTTGGCTAGTCTTACATGAAAATCAAGTTTAGAAATTCAAGTTCTTATTTTTGCAATTTTATTTCTTCCTTCTTTTCTTTCTTTTTTCTATTTCTTTCTCTTTTTCTCTTTCTTTTTCTCCTTTTTTCCCCCATGGAGGTACTCTGAGGAGGAAAAAAAGCACACTTTTCAGTGAAAATATTGTACTTTGTAATCTAGTTGTCTGTCTTTTGTAATGTTTAGAGTCTACAAACGACTGAGCAGATCTAAGGATTAAGGCAACTATTTAGAAACATCAGACATATTTCTTGAGCACTTGGGCTAGTGTTGGAAGGATCAGACCTGGATAGGGCTATCCTAATCTGTTAGTGGTAGCTATCCCCTTTACAAAATACCCCATGCACTGGGGAATGTCTGTAGCCCTTTAGAATAAGCATATTCTATCTTAGTAACACCAAGGGCTTTGCATGGGGAGTTATTTATTCACATCTGCATGACATTCTTAGAATCCAACCCCAGCCATCCTCCTGCTATATGTCAGCTAAATACTTTATTTAGTCATTAACTGCTGTTACATAAGACCCTTGTCATGTAAAGTATCTACATTGAAGTCCATCTTTACCAAAGTTAATTGTAAATGAAATTCTATTGATTTGTGTTTGCAAAACTGGAAAGCTTTCACATTTTATTCCCTGGGCTTATCGTATTGAAGCAGAATCATATTGCCATATGCAGTGGTTTTTCAGGGCCAATTTAGTTAGATAGTTTCTCCCCTTCTATGGTGCTGCTATCTCCAGCATCATAAAGTTAATATATCAGCTTTCCTCTTTAAGGATGGTCTTCCCTACTATAATTAAGTAGGGGATGTTCTTAGCATTGCTGGTGATGGATTTGCATTAATCTGTTCATATTCTATCACCCAACCCTTTTAGGGATCCAGGGCACACATTGGCCCAATAGTCAGATAGGGTTGGGGTATAGCCTCTATATAAAGAATAAGGTGGTTAACTGGCCTATATGGGACTTAAGTCCATGATCTTGTCCTTGTCATTGCAATGCTCTAACAAGGCTTAGACTCTAACACTATAATTAGAGAGGGAGAGGTGGAGAGAAAAAGAAAGACATGCAGTATGCAACATAAGCATCACATTATATTTGCTGGCACCTCATGTGAATGTGGTCCTTTTCAATATGTCTTTAAAGGATAATAAGGCTAAGTGAGTTTGCTTTGTCATACATGCTGACAATAAAATATCCTTTGAAAGTTTTAAATGAAATATTAACACAATCTCTTCCCTTTGAATGACAGCAGAGTCTCAACTTCTGTAACCTCATTCTGCCTCAAATCTGCCTTCAGGGAAACAGTAAACCTCACTCACAATGACTTAACAAGGGTGCAGGGACAGCTTCCTTATTTACCGAGGTATCAGAATGAGGAACATTTTCATTGTGGATCTGGGGACACTATTTCCAAACGATTCCCTTTGCCTGTTGTACATGGCTGAATTCTCTTGTTCTCAGCCCCTAGATTAGGTAATAATATTATTAGCAGGTACAAGTGTTGAAAGCCTCCAAAGAAGCATTGCCTTATCAGATGAGGTGTGAACAATAAGTCCTCACTGTGTAAATGACATTTTTTAGTCAGGGAGTTTATCCTCACCATCATGTAGGATCCCTTGACTTCTAGGAATTAGAGAAGAAAAGTCATTTTCAATCAGTGAGAATAAAAAGAATGAAGACAAAAAAGTCTCAGTTACAGTAAAAAATGAATAAATATAGATGAATTGATGAATGAATAAATAAACTTCACCTCTCCTTGTACCCTTGCCCAAGTCCTTTGTGAAGGTCTAGATTTTATTTCCACTGTCTGAATTTTTTTTAATAGTCCCAAGGGATGTTGCCTCAATCTGAGTCTGTTTTGTAGACCATGTAACATGTCTTAATACACTGTATGGGGAAGAAAGGTTAGCCTTAGCTTCTTTTGTTTTCTATGGTTACTGTTGTACAGGAGAAAGACTTAAACTGTAAATAATGTATATTTAATAAAGAAAGACTTTTGTATGATTTTGTGTGGAAGACAACTGTGTCCTGCTGTGTTTTCTTAGGTTAATGAACAGCCAAGCTATTAATTCCACAACTATCATTTTCATTCCTTTAGACCATTAAATCCCAAACAACATGACTATGGAGCTTCTGGTAAAACATGAAACTCCCAATCCTTGAGTTTATTGATTTTGAACATGGCTAAAAGTGCTGTCACAAGATCTTTCATCACTTGGTTGATTAATCTTGGTCCGGAGCACCTGCTTCCCAGTGTGTCAGTTTGATAAAAAAAAAAAGTCTACTTATGTTCTCCCATGTTGTCTTGATTACAGAACTCTTATAAACCCCAATGACTTTTCTAAATGACCTCCTGGGTTCATATTTATATTAGTCAGCTTTCAGACTCTTATCTCTCCTGCTCCTTATTTTCAACATGATGATATGGATTTAGAGAGAAAATGAACACAAATGATTTAAATATTGTTTAATTCAAGTCCTTCTATTGGATCTCTTGTGGGTACCTATCAGAGTCTCAGGGACTGTAGAGAATGGAGGAAGAATGATGGAGCAATAATGCTGATTTGGTGCTCAAGCAACTTGGGTTCGATCACCAATTCTGCCATTGACTGTGTTACTTTGGGTTTAATCTCTTTCTGTGGGCCTCAGTTTCTTTCTTCCTTTTTTTTTAATGAGTTGGCCTATATTTAGGGGCCTCTAAGATTCCTTTCCAACCTAAATCTGTGACTGCTTGCTCTTATCTTCTAGGAGAAATAACACAAGACTCAGTTCTAGTTCTATTACTAGCTAGACATGTGGCCTTCAGTTTTGCCTCTCCGGTTTTTAGTTTTCTCATTTATGAAGTAGAATTGAATCATATGATCTCTAGGGGCCCTTTCAATACAACAATACACAATCCTAACTAAAAATCTCTGCCTCTTTAGGTGCTATAAAACCCTTTGGAGAGATATGAAAAATATTAGAGAATCCATGACAAGGTACAATTAAGTCCTAAGGTGAAGATAACCAAATTTACATAGAAGTTAACATTTTTTCTTTTCACATTTGTATTTGATATCAGGCATGGGGATGGGAGAGGATAATATTATCTTTGATCTGTGCAGATATGTGGCATAAAAAATTAGAAACTAGTGACACTAGATTTTCTTAATGCACAGGTATGGATTTTATTATTTGTGTGTGTGTTAGCCCAGAGAGAAAGAATGTCAACAGGCATGCTTTCATTTGATCCAGTAAGGGATTATTCAGCTTCCATAAATCTGGCTCAGACTGGGTTGAAAAGAATGTTGAATGAATGAATCAAAGTCATGGATAAGTATAGTTCTGACACCATCCTACTGTGGCTGCTAACTGCCAAGCTAGAGGTCTATGGATGTGAAATCCATCTGTAGCAGACAGAAAGGGAGGGGTTATGGAGAAGGGAATGGGAAAGTTAATGACAGCTCTGACTGGGAGAAACAGCAGCTCAGACTTAGCCATCACTCTCTTAGGAGCTGAAAGCCTGTTTTGAAAAGGCCTGAGAGAATTAGGGCTTGTCTTTGAAAATGGCTTTTGCTAGAGTATGGGAGAATTGCCATTCAGTTACATGAACACTAGGACACTTGCCATGAAAAGATGCAAACAAACAGCTCTCCCTTAGCCTGCCTCTCTCCTGCCCGATTCTCTGCCCCATGGGAAATAAAGTGACTTTCTCTTGTCTACTCAGCTACCTGGAATAGTGTACAAGGAACAATGGCATTATGTTAGCATTCCAAAGGTAATAGGTATAGAGAAAACTCATAATTCTAGAATTCGAGATATTCAGTTTCAGAGACCTTCACGGACTCCTGCTTCTTGCTTCAAGTGCCACTACAACTCTGACTTCTACTGCAAGAACCAGAAGCACAGGCTCTTCATAAATAGGAGGGGACAAAAAGGTGAGTAAAGAATTTTAACACCCTCAGGGTTTCCCTTCCCCAATGCAATCATACCTAAGATTTAAACAGAGAGAGACAGACAAACAGACAGAGAATCAGAGAGAGCAGTAAGAGAGACAGAGAGACAGAGATCATAACAAATAACAAAGTGAAGTATACTGGGTCTGGAGTCATGGAAGACCTGAGTTTAGAGTCCATCTCAGACCCTAGCTGAGGGATCCTGGTAAAGTCATTTGAATCTTCTAAGACTCATTTTCCTTATCTAATAGGGGAAAATAATTTCAGAGGTTGTGATGAAGATTGAAGGAGATTAATACCTGTTAATCTTTTTTTTTTCTTTTTGGAGAGCAATTGGGATTAAGTGACTTGCCCAAGGTCACACGGCTAGTTTTTGTGTTACGTATCTGTGGCTGTATCTAAACCCAGGTTCTCCTGACTCTAGGGCTGGTGCTGTATTCACTGTTACATGTAGCCACCAAATACCTGTAAATCTTAAGGTGCTATATGCCTGACTTCATTTAATCCCTATAAATCAATCAACACATATTCATCAGTAACCTAAAGTATATTTGAGATACAGGCAAAAGTGAGGCAAGCTACATGGTTGACTTTGGAGTCAAGGAAGACCTGAATTCAAATTTAACCTCAGGCTCTTACTGTCTGTGTGACTGTTGGCAAGTCACTTAACCTTGTTTGCCTCAGTTTCTCATCTGTAAAATGAACTGGAAAAGGAAATCACAAACCACTCCAGTATTCTTGCCAAGAAAATCCCAAATGGGGTCACAGAGAATTAGATATGACTGAAATGAGTGAATAACAATAAAACAGACACAAGTGAGATAGCTCCTCTCTTTTCATGTCAAGGCAATATGCATTTATTAAGTAACTACTATGTGCTAATAATTTTACTAAGTAATGGGGATTTAAAAACAATAGTCCTGCTCTAGGATCTTAGAGGAAGATGAAATCTAATCAACTCATTGTAAACAAGTTCTCTCCAGGATAGATTATAAATAATTGATAGAGGGAAGGTACTAGCCTTAAGGTGGATCAAGAACTGGGACTTGAAGATAACCATGGAACCCAGGAGTGGAGATGATTTGGGAGGAAATTCCTGGCTTGGAAAATATCCAAAAAAAAAATACATGAAATTTGGAAGTGGGATGTTTTGGTGAAGGAGCAGTAAAGAGGATGGTATCCTTGAAACACAGTGACCTGATGGAATTAAGATTATTGGAAGATTGGGAAGTAGGACAGGGCCAGGTTGTGAAGAGCTTTAAAATCTATATTTGACCTGGAGTAGTAGGAAATGACTGCGGTTAACTGAGTAAGGGAGTGACATACTTAGATCTGCCTTACAGGAAGAACAATTTGACCATTGACTGGAAGCTGAATTTGAGCAGGAAGACTCCTGAAGCAACCACCAGGTTATGGTCATGAGCTCTAGCAGGAGGTAATAAGGGAGTGTCCTAGGATGCTGGCAGTATCAGAGGGGACTAAAGCATATATAAAAAGGATATTGTGAAGGTAGACCAAACTTAACTTGTCAACTCATTGAATTTGTGGGATGTTAGATGGAGGAGCAAAGGGTGAGACAGAAGTGGCAAGCCTCGGTGACTAAGAAGTGGTAGTATCATTGAAAGTAATAGTAAAGTTAAGACTGAGAGATGGTTTGGGGGAAAGATAACCATTTTAATTTTCATATAATGTTAAGATATCTAAGGGAATCCAGTTCAAGATGTTCAACAGGAAATTAGATATGTGACACTGGAGATAAGGAGAAAGGTTAGGGCTGAATAAAGAGTTCTGAGAAGTATATGCATGAAGATTATTTTTAAGTAATTGGATTTAAGTAACTTGCTCAAGGTTACATGACCAGGTGTTTCTGGGTGGGTGCTAAGTGTCTGAGCCCGGATTTGATCCCAGGTCATCCCAACATGACTCTGGGGCTGGTGCTCTTACTCACTGTGCTACCTGGCCGCCCCCTGCATGAAGATTCTAATAGAATCAGTGAGAGCAAATGAAATCACTAAGGGAAATAGTATGGATGGAAAAGAGAAGACAGTCCAAAAAAGTATTGGGAGGGAGAGGGCAATCATGGACATGAATGGATAAAGTAGGCATGACCTGTATAAAGATCCAGGAAGGGAAACTGAGGAGCAATCAATAAGGTGGGAAGAGAATCAAGAGAGAAAATTATACAAATTAAGAGAAAAATTAGTTCAAAGAAGAAGTTTATATATCATGTCAAATCCTACAAAGGCACTGAGAAGGATTTACATGGATAAAAATATATTTGGCAAATACAATATCATTAGTACCTTTGAAAAATGCAGTTTTCATTGAATGATGAAGTCAGAAGCTAGAATGAACTCAAGAAAAGTAAGAGAAAAGGACATGGATGCACCAATTGTAAATAGCCTCGTCCTTTTCTAGGAGTTGACTCACAATGGAGAGATAGAGAATGGTAGCTCAAGGGGACAAATGGATGAAATGAATAATTTGGGGGTATGGGCAAGATGAGCATTATAGAGGAGGAAATCCACTGCAGAGGACAGACTAGAATGAGATTAACTGTGATGTGAAGAGTATGTCTTGGCAAAGAAAAGAGCCACTTCTTCATGTGAGGCAGGTATGAAAGAAGCAACGATGGTAGAAACTATCTGACTAATGTGAGATGAGGTGGAGGTGAAGCTAAAAGAGTATACAAAAAGAAGAGTAATCATGGGAGGTATAAAGAGGGATGAAAAGGTTTGGGAAAGCTGCTAAGATTGATAGGAGAGTAAATCAAGAAGAATGTCAAAGAGTAATCTGGGCAGCTAGGTGACACAGTGGATAGCGCATTGCATCTAGAGTCACTGACTTGCTGTCATTGAATAGGTCCCCAACTGAAGATCAAGGGAAAACGTCATTTCTCTATTGGCCTTGGAGTTGGGGTGGGGCAGTGGAGGACCTTCAATGAAATAGACAGCTTCCAAGTATTTACGATGAACAGTTCAAAGCTGTGTTCCCATTTTATAAACACAGAAGTCAAGAAAATAGTGACAATATAAACATGAATGAAAAATTATGTAATTAAACAAGGATAAACTGCTTGCCTTCTAATACAGAGGAATGGTACCTGTTTACTCTGCACTTTAGCATCATTAGAGGTAATAGAGACAGTCAAATTAGTCAGAAGCTGAGTTTGGTTCTATGAGGTCTTAATGACATTAAAAGAAGAATGGAAAGATAAGATGAATAAAGTGTGGAGGAAGAGAAAAATGAGAGTAATGTTGGGGAAAATCACTAACCACAGTTCAAAAGAATTCATGCTGAAAAATGTACATCCTTCCCCAGAAAAAGAACCTGGGATAGAAGCATGAAGTACTTAGAGTGCAGAATGAGAATTTTTTTGGGGGGTGGAGACAACATCACCAATACCGAAATTTGTTTTCCTTGATTTCATTTTTGTAATAAGGGTTTTGTTTTTCGTTCATACTGCAGATGGTGATGAAGTGGAGAGTAAAAGAAAATGTGGTTATTTCATGATTAAAAAAATAAAAATCCCTAAAATTCTCTATATTTTGGTCTTGCAGTTATTATTGCTATGTATTATTATAATAATTTAACAAATATTTGTTAAATATCTAAAATGTGCTGGGGGTTTTGAATTAAAAAATGAAATAAGACATAGGTCCTATTTTCAAGCACCTTGGTTAGTAGTCTACACACAGACACAGACACACACACACACTATTATTTCTAATTATATCAATGAAATTTGAAGTTAAATTACCTCTATCCTATTTTTTGCGTCTGTATATGTGTGTCTTTGGGTATGCTTCCTTCTTTTAATGAATTGAGATTCGACTGAGGTATAAGTTTCAACCACACTCTCCACAGCTTTGTTTTTATGAACATCTACTTGCATGCCTCAGTTATGTGAGATAATCCTCAATATGCACGTAAATTTATTTGTAGGCATGTATGTATGTACATAAATTTGAAAAATAACAAGTTTTTCCAAAAGTTCAAAATAAAATATATCATAAGTATATCAATAATTACAAATTTTTGATAAAGACAATAGAGTCTCTACATTAATAAAAAATAAAGAGTAGGTGGAATAGTAAAAACAAAGTGTAAGGGAGAAGATAGGACTTGATTAGCTAGAAGGGAGAGTGAAGGGTGAGTTAATCAGAAAAGGGTACACATTATTCCACATAAAATGAAAAAAAAATGAATAGGTACAAGAAAACCCAAAATGTATGGGGTGAAGGATTCATTTCAAAGTCATAAAAAGACAAGGCTGAAAAAATGAATGCTAAGATCAAAGCAAAGATAGCCTTGAATAGGAAGAAAAAGACAGCTTAGACTTAATGCTACAGGTAATGTAAAGCATTTGAAATCCTTTGAGTAGAGATTGTGACATGTCCAAGGGAAGCAAGAAGGATGAATCTGGTTGCTTTTCCATGATGGCTTTGAAGTTGAAATGGATTTACTCCAGAAATTTTAGGCCAGTGAGTTTCACATGGATAACTGACAAAAGACATCAGGACAATCCAAAAGAACATCAGTGTGCAGTCTCCTGCAAGAGCTCAAGATACTCTGCAATAGCCAACTTAGCTTTGTAAAGTTGAAATCATTTCAGAGTAACTTACGTTTTCCATGAATGGGTTATAGAACAGTAGGGGCAAACAATTTAGTCTATTTTGATTTTAATAGGAATTCCCATCGCTTCTACTTCACAAGGCACTCTCCTTTGCAAGGCAAGACAATGTAATCTTACTGGTAGTCCATAGGTGTAACTCAAAAATTAAAATTATCAGGCATTAAAATTAGCTCACCTTAAGCTGGATCAACACACTAAGTATGAAGTGGGTCAATTATCTTTCATATTTATAAACCTAGAAGAAATAATGGAGGCAATCTTTGTAAAAAACGATGCTTCGTTTGATGGGTCCAATTAATAATTATCAAAAAGAAGAAACGTTCCTTCAAATGACTTAAGAAAAACATTGTACCATACAGGATTAAATCCATTTGGTATATGGTGAGGTGATAAATTAAGGGGGATGGGGAAAAGCAAATACAGAATAGAGAAGGATTTCTAGGCAAGACACCAAGAAAAATGAACTGGAAATCAGAGATGAACAAAGCAAAATACTAATGTCAATATAATGATATTGTAATAGAAGTTTAAAAAAAGTTATTAGGGAATATTGTTTTTAATGGTAAATATGGGGAAAAAAATAAATAATTATTCTGGGTCCTCCTTAGAAAAAAAAAATATTATAGTACAGAGTTCACATTTACTCACTAAGGCCTAAAATGATGTGAAGAGACAGTACCATGGCTGGTAAGAGTCGTGTACAAAGTTAATTCCCTCTCACCATCTCAAAATAGGTAGAAATTTACTAAAGAACTTTCGTTTAAAAAGAATGATACTTCGGCAGAAGGAAGCTGGCAGGCTGAGGAGCAGGTCGGCAGCTGCTGGGCTGCCTGTCCCCTCCCGCCCCCCATCCGCCAGCACCACCTCCCCAGGCTCGCCCCCATGCCGCTCCCTGCTGCCCTCCAGACCCGCCTCGCCAAGAGAGGGCTCCTCAAGCTGGTGGAACCCGAGCCAGAGGAAGAAATCATTGGCGAGGATTATGACCACGACCCCGTGGACTACGAGGCCACTCGCCTCGAAGGGCTGCCCCCCCACTGGTACAAAGTCTTCGATCCGGTGTGGGTGTGCGGCCTTCCCCGCTACTGGGCCGTGAAGACGGACCTCGTGTCCTGGCTCAACCCCCACGACCCCACCCGGTCATCACCAAGGTGGCCAAGAAACTCAAGGGCAACTTGGAGCCGGAGGCAGAGATGGACTGTGCCCACGAGAGGCCGGACCGAGGCTGCGAGGGGCCGGAGCGAGGCTGCGGGGGGCCGGAGCGAGGCTGAGGGAGGCCGGACCGAGTCTGAGAGGCCGGACCGAGGCTACGAGAGGAGG
>NW_027187325.1:3576602-3622097 GCF_028583685.1 Petaurus breviceps papuanus | reverse complement strand
GAGAGGCCGGACCGAGGCTACGAGAGGAGGCTGAGAGGCCGGACCGAGGCTACGAGGGGCCGGAGCGCGGCTACTACACGTCGTCCGAGCCGGGAGGCTATAATGAACTGGACCACAGTTACGAGAAGCTGGAGAGGGAGGAGGCCAAGGAGCGGCGCTACCATCACTGGGAGGAGCAGGCGCCCCACCCCAAGAACCAGAAAGCCAGCCGCAAGGACGAAGAGCTGGAGCCCATGCACCCCAGCACCTATACGGATGCTCCCCGGGGCACCTGGTCCACCGGGCTCCCCAAGAGCGAGGCAAAGACGGGCGCAGACACCACGGCGGCCGGGCCCCTGTTCCAGCAGCTACCATACCCCTCCCCGGGGCAGTTCTGCAGGCGAACGTGGAGGCTTCCAGGGCCAAGCAGCGGGATTGAGCTAGCCGGCCCACCCTCACTTTCCCCTGAATCCACCACCTTTGTTTTCACTGGGGGGGAAGAAAAAGGGGTGGGTGCTGGGAGGTGGGGTGGAAGACAATAGGGTGCGCATTGACGGCAGCATCGCCCTGACCTGTTTAAAGAATGATAACACTCCCACCAAATTGGGAGATGGGACGAAATATTGATTATGACTGTCGACAATTTTAGAGAAGTTTTGCCAGTGCAGACTAATCCACCTGGAGATAACACAATTCACATATTTCTGAAAGGAATCCTAAGCTTTAAAGATGAAAGGAACTGTGGACATCATATGAGGATTTCTTGGAAAATGACAACTTGGACCAAACCTCCTGGAGAGAAGAAAACAATTTCTTTGACCAAGCCTCCTAGTGGATCCTACTGAATTTTTGGTACAAGGACCGAGAGACAAAGCCTATCACCAATGCACATCTTGCTCTTTATTGGCAGTATATCCTATTCCTGCTATATACTGGCACAGAAGTACTTGTGCCCAAGTGTAGATGGGCTATATATTCTAATTTTCAGGAAACCCTGGGTGGGAAACAAAAACCAAAAAAATTATTTGTAACCTGCATCCAAGATTGAACCCAGTCTTTGTAAAAGTCAGAGTTATGGGTCTGAATCTTGGATTTATAATTATTTTTAGAACAGGACATTTGAATCGGGTTTTTATTTTCCAAAGAACCTTCATATTTAATGATCCCTCTAGCTGTCAGTGGGCTCTTTTCAAATCATCAAATATTGTAAACTTATCTTATTTGACATTTATATATAGAATTTAAGGTTCTTGAGGGCAGGAACTATTTTTTTTTCTGTGTACTTTCATTGCCTAACCTAATGCCTTAAGCTAAGTAGGCATGCAATAAATGTTTGTTGAATGTGAAAAAAAAAAAAAAGAATGACACTTGGTTCAAATGCCACCTCAGACACTTAACACAAAAACTAGCTGTCACCTTGGGCAAGTCACCCAAATGCCCTCTAAAAAACAAACAAAAAAAAAAGAATGACACTTAAAATGATGTAAAGAAATCCACTTGTGTTGGATTAAATCCCCCACAGAGACTGAATAATCAAGCAAAGATATGACAATAATACAATGTGAAGTAATAATAAAGACAAAAAGAAATGCAATTGGAAATTCTAGAAAAAAGGAATGATTCTGAAATAAATATTGCTAGAATTTAAGAAAACATATTGCAATGTCCAAAAGAACCTTTCAGAACTTCAGAAAGATTCAAAAAAAGAAACAATTCAAGAAATAGAAAAGGAATAAAATCAAAAGTCTTAATGAAATGTCTAAATATATAGTATATGGCTTAGAATAAATCCTGGGAAATATTAACAAAACACCAGCCAACCTGAAAAGAAAGCTAGGATACATGAAATTTAACTTCAAATTTCAATGATACAACAAAAAATGATGGAGTAAAAATAAAAAATGGGAAAATTGGAAGAATGGGTGAGCCATTTATTTTTAAAAATATGCAACTGACCTGAAACTTAGGCTGGAGAAATCATTGAAGAATGACTGGTGTTATGTTTGAAAATGAAGGTAAACTGAGAGACAAGGTTTCTGAGTATGATAAATTTATTAGGCTGAGAGCAACTAATAAATTGGATCAACTACCTCTCTCAATAGCCAAAGACTCAGCCTTCATGAAGTTTTACGAAGTACAAAGGAACAAAGAAGAGAGTTGGATAGGTTTAGAAGACAATGTATTTGCTTACATGTCAGACAGCATAGTAGGGGTGGGGACAACGTGATTAATCACATCAAGGAAAACAGGTATGTCCACTAATAACCACTTCCATCTGTCATTAATGAATGATGATTTGTTTATGTGATCCATCTATATTGCAGACCTTGTTAGTGCACACGAGTTAGCAGACTGCCTGGTGCCTATAAATGTTTGTTAGAGGCACTGTCTCTTTAATGGTGCAAGGACAGTTTAAGGTCACTGTTTTTTTTGAGGGGGGGAGGCAGGGCAATTGGGGTTAAGTGACTTGCCCAAGGTCACATGGCTAGTAAGTGTTAAGTGTCTGAGGTCAGATTTGAACTCAGGTCCTCCTGACTTCAGGGCCAGTGTTCTATTTACTGTGCCACCTAGCTGACCCAGGGTCACTGTCTTTTAGACCTAGCTTGAGGACTTGAGGATAGCCCTATATGTCTTGGTATTATCCCAGGAGGCAAAGGTGTGGTAGTTAACAATTTTCCCCTTTAATTACAAGTGAGCTCAAAGGGAAATATAATTCCTGAGCTCAAGGACATGGAAAAGTGACTTTAGGCAGATGTAGACTCAATTATAAAAATCAATATGGCATAAAATCAATTACATTGTAGAATCAATACAGTAAAATTCAAGGTAATATTAATTTTGATGTTCTCATTGGCTTCCATCCCTCCCCCAAAAAACATGAAACAAAGCTTTTTGCAATAATATATGTTAAAGTAACACTTTAAAGACTATAAATAGCTGATTGGTTACAAACTTATAATGGTACATTTCTTCCATCTAGTAATTCCCTAAAATAATGAAATCACAAGTCTAGGTCTTCTCTTTGAGTATTTTGTTATACATTAGTAATGGAAAACAAATTGAGGTTATAATTTTAAAAATATTATATAATAATCTGTATTGCAAAAACAACAAGAAATGAAGAAGTCTTATTGTCTAGCCTCCAAATGACCACTAAAGGAATAACCTCCCCATCTAGCTGTAGATCACAGTCTGAACATTAGGCAGTCTTTCTCCACTTTTTTTTCCAGCTGTGAATTGTTAGATCAAAAATCTTTAAGTGGTTATAAAACTCAGGAACCTCTGCAACGTTCTAGATGTAATTCAGCCAGTATAACAGTTACCTGAAAAGCATACCATCTTTAGAAATTTACCATATTTGACTAGAATTCTCCATGATATTTCCTCCATGACGATAATGAATATTGTTGGTATTTTCCTTTTATTTTATTCTTTATTTCATTATCATGATCAAGTCAGTGAGCAAAATTTTCTGTTTTCCTATTCAGAAATCTTGTATATTTTTGATGTATGTATTGGAGGCACTGTAGTAGAAAGCATTGGGGTAAAATTTTCAAGGCACTATTTTTACTCTTTCTAATCACGCCCAGATTTCGTTTAATTGCATCTATGATCTCTGATAATGAGAAGGTTCAGAGAGAAAGCATATATCATTTTCCCATATTAGAATATAAGCAGTTTTTTCCCCTTGCTAAGTCCCTTAAGAATCTTTGTCCAGGTTTTACTTTTTAGAGTTTTCAACGGTTCTGTTTGCATTTCAAAGTTTGTACCAGTTCTATTTGTTTGTTTCCATCCAGAATGCTTGGCTATAGCCCAAGGAAAAGGAAAAGGACCATATGTAGAAAAAAATATTTATGGCAGTTCTTCCTGTGGTGGCAAAGAATTGGAAACTGAGAGGATGCCCATCAATTGTGGAATGAGTGAAGGAGTTACAGTATATACATAAGATGTGCTATTGGTTTTTTTTTAATTTATGTTGTGCTGTAAGAAATGGTGAAGAATATGGTTTCAGAAAAACCAGAAAAGGATTGATACAAAGTAAGGTGAGCAGTACCAGGAAAACAATTCACCCAGTAATAGCAGTATCGTAAAGATAATCACTTCTAAAGACTTTGTAACTGGTTAATACAATGATACACCACAACTCCAAAGGATTCATGATATAAAATTCTACTTTCAAATAGAGACCTGGGGGCGACTAGGTGGCACAATAAATTGAGCACCAGGACTGAAATCAGGAGGACCTGTGTTCAAATGTGGCCTCAGACACTTAATACAAAAATTAGCTGTGTGACCCTGGGCAAGTCACTTAACTCCAATTGACCTGCAAGGGAAAAAAAAAAAAACCCTCATATAGAGAACTGATGGACAAAGAGCATGGATTGATACTCATTTTTTTTTCTTTATTTTTCTTCCTTTTCTGGAACATAGCTAATGCAAAAATATATTTTTCATGAGTTTATCTGTATAATAGGTACTATATTTCCTGTACTCTCCATTTATAGGATAGATGATGGAAGGAGAGAAAGAATCTGGAAACAAAAGTAAAAATTAACTTTAAAAAATACAGACAAAAAGGGGCGGCCAGGTGGCTCAGCGAGTAAGAGCACTGGCTCCAGTGTTGGGACGACCTGGAGATCGAATCCTGGGCTCAGACACTCAGCACCACACCCAGAAATAACTAGCCGTGTAACCTTGAGCAAGTTACTTAACCCCGATTGCTTAAAAAAAAAAAATACAGACAAAAGAACGTAAATTCTACATTTCATTAAATATTGATATTTTCCCTTGCCAGATTATATGCAGTTTTGTTGGGTAGGTTACTTTTGTTTGTAAACTAATATCTTTTTTTCCTCTGAAATATTGTAATCTAAGCTTTCCCTCCTTTATAATAGGGGTGTTAAATCGTGCATGATCTTAACAATGATTCCTTAGTACTTGAATTCTTTCTTACTGACTGCTTAAGATGTTTTCTTTAATCTGGAAGCTATAAATATCAGCTCATGTTTCTGGGCGTTTTCGTTTTGGGATTTCATTCAGGAGGTAGCTTATGGCTTCTCTCTATTTTTACTTTAACCTCTGATTCTAAAAGTTCTGGACAGTTTTATTATTATTTAAAATATGATGTTTTGTTTTTTTCTTCGTTCATGGTTTTTAGGTAGTCCACTGATTCTTAAGTTATCTCCATTTTAGTGAATTTTTTCCAAGTCAGTTGATTTTTGCTGAGATATCCTCCATGTCTTCTATCTTTTTATCAGTCTTTTGATTGTTTTTAATATTTCTTATTTTCTCACACAGTCTGTTTTTTTCATTCATTCTAATTTTGAGGGACTTTGCCAGTTTAGACCTCTAGTGTCATACTATTAATTTACTTTCTAATTCTTTCTTTCAGAGTTTTCACTTCTTTCCAAAATGTTTCCCTCTGGTACTCCAGTTTCAATTTCATACACATAAAGACACACATATTTATATATGCATGCATATATATGTATGTGTGTATGTAAATTCATATGTGTGAATGTGTGTGTTTTGAGCTCTTCCTTGAATCAGCTCTGTGTCTTCCAGAAATTTTTGAATTTCTGCCTAAGCTGCATTTTAATTTGACATTTTGCTTTTAGATGCTTTGAATTATTCTTTTCTAGATTTATACCTTGGACAGGTCTGTCAAATTAATAGACTTTTAATGAGATTATGACTGTTTCTTTGCTCATTTTTCTAGATTATTTACTAATTTGTATTTTGTTAGTGTCAGGATCTATATGCTTCTGTGGAGAAAATATCTGGACTGGTCCTGCTGCTGCTTTCATGGGATAAGAAATTTAATGTTATTCCAGGATTTCAGGGACAGATGAAACTGATGACTTGCAAGTTTTCAGTGCAATTGGATCAAGTTTGATCAAGTGCCAACATGCCTCAGGGGTTTTTCCATTTGGACTTTCAATATTAGTCATTTCAAAAGTTCTGCTAATTCAAAGTAAAAATAAATGTAAACTCTCCTTCAGTCTTGAATTTCTGCCTTTGTTATGTTTCAGGCTTCAGAATGAAATGGAGACTTAGAAATGAGTCTCCACTCTATCTCTGGTATTTGATCTACATCCCTTCTTTAATTTTTCCCCTTAAACTTCCTCCTTACAAAGAATACTGCCTAGAGCCCACTATTTCTCATCACTTTGGAATGTTATACTTGAGTGCTGGTCAACTTGTTAATTCTGCAGTAGATCTGTGATGCTGAACTGTATGGTAAGCAGAAGAGCTTCTAGTTTGCTCCTATTCCTACTTTACCCATGATTAAGCTCCTCTGTTCTGGGTGTGGGCCTTCTCCTTACCCTGGAACACAAATTCTTCCTGATCTATAGTTCTCTGCATCAAGAACCTTTGTAGAAGTGCTGTGCTTATTGTCCATAGACACCCCCACAATTACCCTGATGACCTAGCTTAGCGAAAAAAATGACTCACTCTGTTTTTTAAAATTAATTTCCCAGTCATGATTCAGTCTGGCACTGTTTCTAAATCTAGTTGGAGGAGGTTGTTTTTGTGTTGTTGTTTTGTTTTTTGAGGAGGGGAGGTTCACTATATTTCTTCCTGATACTTCACCACCCATCCACAATCAGTTCAACTATTTATATCAGGGTAGGGTGTGAGACAAATAAATGGACAATCCTTCTCGTACAGAACATGATATAGCTTTGTAAGGAAAACTTATAAATCTGGCCAATCTAAATGCACATACACCTATGACAGATACAGACGATGCATGATAAGCTGTGTCCACAACTGGATATTTCATGGAAAGCAGGGTGCATTGGTTTTACAATACGGTATAGCATATTTAGTGATTTTACCTTTCTCACTAAAAATATCTATTTAAAATTACCAAACTTCCCCCCCACACACACACTGGGATGTTTATTAGAATATTGGTGATTAGTAAAATAGCGTAACTTAAGAATTAATATTTAGCATAATCCAAAGGACACGGGAGAGAAGTATTATATGAGTCAATATAATATAATGTCTTATCAATGAAGTTTATACAAGAGATATGGCAGAAAGGGGTATTATTATTTTTGAAGAAGCTTTATACTCACATCCTGGAGAGGGAAAATAACATATCAGTAGGCCCTGTAATTCATTGATTTCTAGGTGATATCAAGAAATTGAGAGAAAGGCTCCCATCATATGAGTTGGACATGGAAAGGATTTATAGGAGTAAATAGGTAAGAGTCCTAGATATATGATGGAGTCCTAGACAGAGTGTTGCACTTGGAGCAAGGAAATAATTACGAGTTATGTGACCTTGAGGATTTTTTTTTCTTTTTTATGTGAATCAAAGAACTTCCTAGGACTTATATATTAAGTTCAAATTGAAAGGACTTCTCACAATGGTGTTTCTCCATGCCTGGTACATCATAGATACTTCATGCATTTTTGTGAGAGAGTAGCACAGCTTAAAAAAAAAAGTGTGTTTGGGGTAAAATTTGTACCAACGTAGGGAATACCCACTCATGAATTGAAGTATACATGTATTGAATCCAATACTTAAATGAGCATTCAAAAACAAGAACCATACCAACTGTGTATGAATGAATAGCTTTATTAAGAAGACTTTGGACAGATTTAATGGCAAAATAAAAAATTGGAGCAAGTAATTAAAAATTAAAGCATACTGGTTTGCTAGATAGTGAATAGAACATGGTAGATGAGGTCAAAATATGAAGTATACAAAGGACCAAAAAATGATAATGGTGGGAGAGAAAGGGAATTACAAATTAATCCTAATGTGGTAGATACATTGTGGACCATGTGGACAAACCAATCCATTTGCAAATAAATGTGTGAATGTGCTTATTAGCAAATGAGATTATCCCAAATGCAAAGGAAAGCTTAGATAATTACTTCATTTATACTGGTGCATTTTTAAATTAATGAATATATAATAACCTTCTTACTGAGTTTGAAATCATTAAAATATCATTTTTACTCACCAAACTGTGAATCAAATATAATTGAATAAAATAATATCTTTTGTGACAAAAAGGAATCATTTTTTTTTCATTATTTGATTGCTATTGTTTGGTATACGGATTTAGAAACCCATTTTCAAGGGTGCTTTGTGAGATTTGCTGCTGTTGTTTTGTTAAAGATACTCAAAGAAAAGAAAAATTCATAACCAACAGCCTGATCCCCTGATTTCTTTACTTTTAATTGATGTAGCAGGGGAAACAAATAAGAAAAGCATAAAGACTTATACACCAAGGATCTCAACCAATGCAGTCATTCACTGGTGGTTGATGCTATGGAGACTTAATTAGGCCTGAATAATTTCTTATGAACAAAGCTCAAGAGAAATATTTTTATCTAAGCACTTTTAGATGGGACAGTCTATTTTCAAATGTACACTTTCTTAAAGACTTGTACTCATATACTATCACAGTGGGTAAGTTATTACTAAGTTCTTCTCACTTTCTCCCCACTTAAGATTTAGTTATTCCTATGTCATTTGAAATCCCAAGAATTATTCACATGAATGCCTATGAATTTTTGACATAGGCATTCTGAATCTGACTGATAAATATAGCTTTTAGGTTGTTTTTAAAAGATAGATAAATCAAGATAAATACATAAGAATTGATACACAACCAATATGTATTTTCTTTTTGACTGAAGTTACATTGACTTTTTTTAACATTTGGTGTAGCACCATCTACTTATTAAATATATATATATGTATATATATATGTGTATATATATATATATATATATATATATATATATATATATATATATATCTCAAGTCAAGATGGTGGAGTAAAAGCAGGAACTTGCTTGAGCTCTTCCTCCAATCACTTCCAAATACCTGTAAAAATGACTCCAAACAAATTTTAGAGCTATAGAACCCACAAGATGACAGAGTGAAAAATATCTCCAGCTGAAGACAGCCTGGCAGACCAATGGGAAGGGACAATCATACCAGGCTAGGAGCAGAGCACAGTCCCGTGTGGACTGTGCAAGCACAGACTGGGCCAGAGCAGGCCTCAGGGGACAGAATCAATGGCAGCTGTAGTAGTTTCCAGACTGCTTAACCCACAAACTTCAAAAACAAGGTAAAAAGTCAGTGAGGAAACTGTAAGACCTGAGAGAGAAGACTGTAGTCCAGCCCCAGTCCCAGGGCAGCAGAGGTGGTGGTGGAGGCAGCAGCAGCAGCAGCAGTAGCTGATTCCAGAGCTCCAGGCTCACAGATTGTAGGGGAATGAAGTGGCTGATTAGAGGGAAATTTCAGGGATCTCTTTGCTGGTGTTGAGGCAGTATTTTCTTGCTTTGCCCTGCTTGGCTCTGGGTCACAGTCTTGGGTGGTGGTCCTGAGGTGAGGAGAAGTGCTGGTATGGCAGAGCTGTGTTGGCTGCAGTGAGGGTGTCCTCCTCACAGTTCTGGGGCAGAAAAGAGTGCTTGTGTCACTCACAGACAAGACCACAGGTCAGGAGTAAACACCTCTCCTTTGATCATGTCATCTTAGAAGAACTGAAAATAAACAGATGCCTAGAAGTAACTCTGATAACAGATGCACAAAACCCCAGAAATTTGGGACAGAGTCATCTCCACTCTAGAAGCAGAGCTCTAACTGTTCAAAGAGCTCAAAAGTCAAGTAATTGGCTGGGGAAATGAGAAAACAGAAGAAAAAAATCAGATTATAGAATCATTCTTTGGTGACAAAGAAGATCAAAATAGAATCAGAATAAGACAACAAAATCATAGCTCCTACATCAAAAGTCTCCAAGAAAAATATGAATTGGTTGCAGGCCATGGAGGAGTTCAAAAAGGATTTTCAAAATCAAGTGAGAGAAAGAGAGGAATATTTGGGAAAAGAAATGAGAATGATACTAGAAAATCATGAGAAAAAGATTAAACAGCTTGCTAAAGAAGACCCTTACAAAATACTGAAGAAAATAATACACTAAAAATGGTCTAATTCAAATGACAAAAGAGATCCTAATAGCCAAGGAGGAGAAGAATGCCTTTAAAAGCAGAATTGGTCAAATGGAAAAGGAGATCCAAAAGCTCACTAAAAAAGTAATATTTTAAAAATTGAAATGAAGCAAATGGTAGCTAATGACTTTATGAGAAATCAAGATATTACAAAACAGATCCAAAAGAATGAAAAAAATAGAAGACAATGTGAAATAATCTCATCGAAAAAAAAAAAAACTGACCTGGAAAATAGATCCATGAGAGAATTTTAAAATTATTGGACTACTAAAAGTCATGATCAAAAAAATAACCTACATATCATCTTTTAAGAAATTATCAAGGAAAACTGCCCTGACATTCTAGAACCAGAGAGTAAAATGGAACTTGAAAAAATCCATTGATTGCCTCTTGAAAAAAGATTCCAGGGTGCGGCCAGGTAGCACAGCAAGTAAGAGCACTGGCTCCAGTGTCAGGATTACCTGGGGATTGAATCCCAGGCTCAGACACTTAGCACCCACCCAGAAACACCTGGCCATGAAACCCTGAGCAAGTTACTTAACCCCGATTGCTTTAAAAAAAAAAAAAGAAAAGAATAAAAGATTCCAAAAAGAAATGTCCTGCTCAATACTTTAGGAAAAGCCTGGAAAGACTTACATGAACTGATGAAAAATGAAATGAGCAGAGTCAAGAGAACATTGTACACAGTAGAGCAATATTGCATGTTTATATACTGTGAGATATACAACTGTTTGTAACCAAACAATGATCCAAGATAATTCTGAAGCACTTAAAAGGAAATGGGCTGTCCTCCAGAGAGAGAACTGGCAGAGCCTGAATGCAGATCAGATACTTTTTCTGTGCTTTCTTTTTCTTTCTTTCTTTCTTTTTTTGGTTTATATTTTGTTTCACAGCCTGACTTACATGGTAATGTGTTTTGCATGACCATGCATGTATAACCTATGTTAAATCGCTTATATTCCCAATGACAGGAAGGGGGAAAGGGAGATTATTTGGAATTCACATCTTGAAAAAAATATTAAAAATTGTTTTAAATGTAATTGGGAGGATATTAAATTCTAGGAAAAAATAATTACATGATATTATATTAAACCCATATTATCTATTTTAGTAGTAGGTTCAGCAAGTCTGAGTCTACTACAAAATATATTATCACTGTGACCAAGAGTAGCAATAGAGTAGCAACTATTTTCAATACTAGGATAAGGAAATTATCTATAGTTGAGGAGAATTACAATGACAGTAGGTAATACAGAGTGACATGTAGCTAAGAATATATAAAACACAGGAAGAACATTTCCTATTGGTGGTATTTGGTAGTTTCATAGGAAGTTTTGTTGAGATTCATTTGTCCATAGGAAATTATTTGGGCTTAGTTAAATCTCCATACCATGGATCACCAGTGAATGACTGCTTTGTTTGGGAACCTTGGTATATATCTTGATATGATTTTGCTCTCTCATTTGTTTTTCCTCCTATAGTGATTTAAAGGAAAGAAACCAAGGAAACAGTGCATTCTTTGTATTTTTTTCTTTTCCTTCAGTACCCATGTGCTCTCATTATATGTGGTACTTCCTTCAAACTAGAAAATCAATTTCCCATTATATCAGTATACCTGCAACTTTACTTTTGGCAAATTTGGGGACACATTTGCAAATTCAAAGTATAATAGCAATTAGAGATTCCTTTTGAGCGTAAGCATGGAATAGTAGCTATCAAGACAACTCTGGAAACACTTTCAGTTCCTGCTTTTGACACAGACTGGTTGTGATTCTAGGAAAGTCACTAAGAATCTTAGTTCCCCAGAAAACTCACTAAGTTTATAAATTTCATATCATATATCAGTTTGCAATGATGGAGGGAATTCCCCCACTGGAATTTCCCTGTAATATTGAAATCACTGTTTCAGCAAAAGAAACACAATAAACAAAAGAGTATTATTTTGTACTGATTTTACAAAAATAATATATAACTTTTGCGTTTTAAGGGGAAGGAAGAGGAAGAGAAGGGAATAAGCATTTACTATGTCTGGCACTGTGCTAACCATTTTACAAATATTATCTCATTTGATTCTCACAACCCTGGGTGGTAGTTACTATTATTTTCCTCATTTTAAATTTGAAGAAACTGAGGCAGGTGATGCTTAAAAGTGATTTTCCATTTTCACACAGCTAGTAAATGTTTGAGGCCAGATTTGAACTTAGATCTTACTGACTCTAGGCCCAATGCTGTATTTACTATACTAGTGTTCTTGGACAAACACTTTCTCCTTTTCCTTCTCTTTTGTAATTTGTACATTTTGATTCTATCTCCTCCCTGTCTATACCTTTTCATATTAAAGACTCCCCATAGTTTTGAGTTGGGAGTATATTATACTGTAGTTGAAAGATCACTGAGTTTAGAGTTAGAAGACCTGGATTCACACTGTGGGTTTGACATTTATTAACAGTGGAACCTTGGGAAAGTCATTGACCCTTTTTGATTCTCAAGTTTCTTTATGTTGTCACCTGTTATTATAACAGTAATTGCCCTAACTACTTTACAAGCCTTTCTGAGGATTAAATGATATAATTGACATTGCGGTTTTCTTGATTTATTACAAATAAATAAAGGGAGTTAAGGTCTTGTGAAAGATTCAGCTCCGGGAAACTTAGGGTGGCCCTGTTAGAATCTTTGCTGTTGTTCGCAGAGGTGGCAACATTTCTGTAGGTAGTTTCATTTGAAGCTCTGATGTCCTGTAGCCATAGAACTATGGAAAAGTCCGTTAATAGTTCTGAGTCTATGCTTTCTAACTTGAAAATGAAGATAATACTACTTGCACTACCTTTGTCATGGGGATATTTTATTATCAATACTATTTTCATGTGAAGTTTTTGGTTATCTATGTATCTATGTATCTATGTATCTATCTATCTATGTATCTATCTATCTATCTATCTATCTATCTATCTATCTATCTATCTATCTATCTATCTATCTCTAAAAGCTGATGACTGTATGCAGCACAAGGATAGCTAATCCGAATTTGCAGTAAAATAATGAGCAAATTGAAATAATGATGAAAAAAAAGGCAAAAACCTCTTTGTAAGTTTTGGCAACCAGAAAGGGACCAGACATTCACTAAGAAATAATAAATGAAGGCTTAGTAAAATGTCTTATTGCTCAATGATTCTGGAAAGCTGAGAAATTGCTCATATGCAAGCAAGCTTTTTGCTGATGAGGTGTGTAATGTCTTCTTCTATGAGTCACAGTGAACGAGTAGGAGTCTAGAAATGATAAAAGTAATTTTGGGGGAGGTTAGATGCTTTGCTCCAGGACAAACAGCATTCCAGTAGAGGAGCCCCAATCAGAATTTGTCAAATGTTGATGGTAATGCAGCTTAGAACTCTATTCTTAAGTATTTCTAAATCTAGAAGAGTGGAGTTGTATGAGGGCCACAAAGTAGTCATCTTCTGATGATAGAGGATATTCTGTTGGGAATACGAATTGATTGATTCTTTAAGGAATTCTTAATTGAAGTGTATTTGCTGATGTTGAGTCTACCAAACTGTAGGGAAGTTGATGACATAACTTCAGCTGTTTCTATAGGATACCAATGGAATAAATTTTATCTCTATTTATGGACCTATGGAATGTTGTCTCCTTTGTTCCTGAACTTCAGATTCCTAGAGTCCAGTTAAAGGTAATTTCCTTGAGAGGCAGGAGTTTATGTTTTTATTATTGTTTCTGTATCAACAGTACCTCACATGGAGCATGAGACATATTAGTTACCCAATCAGTATCTGTTGATTTGAATTAATTTCATTGATGGTTCATTTTCTAGAACCTCAAAGTAATCTTCCCTTAAATTTCTAATAAAATTTTTCCAGCACTTCTCCTTTACACTATTATGTTTACCTTGGTTTCATAATTATTTCTATGTGCTTTCCTGACTGCTTGCAGCTCAGTATGGGAGCTATGCCTTGCTCAATAAATTTGAGCTACATTGAAATAGAATCAGATTGGATTGAACTACCATGCTTTACAGAAAAGAATATATTCTAGAAAATCAACTTGCATGTCTCTCTCCACCATTTTATGGTATTTCTCCCTTCCAATTCCATATTAAAGTTTTATCTTACTCAAAATATTTCCCTATAAATTCTGTTTCGTGCACTCCCCCTTCTTCAAATGACTATGGCACTTTTTCGTGGCATTCTAGAATCACTCTAGTACTTAATTAAAAGTGCTTAACGTACAGTTGTGAGCTCTTTGAAATCAAGGACTAGGTTACTTCTTTTTTATCCCTCACAGTACCTAGAACAATGCTGAGTACTAATTTGGGTTATTAATAAATATAAATTCATTTATTGTGTAATTAAGACAACAAATGCTGTTATCAACCTTGAGCCAATTGCTCAGATCACATGATGACAAACAGGCATTTGAAATGTATTTGACTGAAATTATTCCTATAATTTCTCAATGATAAAAAAGTAAGCATCATCAATTTTAAGATATAACCTAATAAAATGAGGCAAAATCGGAGTTCGTTTCCAAAAGAACAGGAAACTAATTTCAAAAAACATCTTTTTCATTTCTGTAACATAATTTAAACAAGAAATCAAAAGACAATTGAAACACTGAAATATGTCTTTTCTGGAAGATGAGTATATGTTTCTTTATTCAAGATCAGTTTGGTAATTAACATATACATCTACAAAATTATTCTTTTAGACTATTATCCATGGCCTATTGACTCTAATTTTTGGCACAACTATAAGAATTTAAAGTACCTGCTTTTTCGAGACTATTTTACATTAGAAAAATGGCAGTGGTAGTAGACTGGTGATATGGAGGAAATATGCTAAGGATAAATACATTGATATATAATGTAATATATTTATATATAATATTGACATATACACAACACTATATATGCCTACATATACATATATGCATGCATGCATGTGTATATACATATATGTATATGTGTATATATTTATATATATGTAACTATATGACTGATAATTAAGAATACATCAAATTCATTAAAAAACCTTCATGACCATCAGTCATAGGTATAAATAGCCCGTAACACCTCACAAACAGCTCAGAGTTTATGTTGTTGTTTAGTCATTTCATCATGTCCTACTCTGTGATCCTGTAGACCAGAGAATGCCAATATTGGCTATTGTTTGTTTTTTTTTTTTTGGCAAAGATACTGGAGTTGGCCTTTTCCTTTTCTAGTGGATTAAGGCAAACAGAGGTAAAGTGATTTGCCCAGGTTCACACAGGTTGTAAGTTTTTAAGGTCAAATTAGATCTCAAATCTTCATGACCCCAGACCTAGTGCTTTATCAACTAAACCACCTAGTTACCTTCTATTATATTATAATAATTAATCATGATAGATGATATGGTCATCAGTAATCAATAAAGAAACATTTATCAAGTACCTACTATGTTGTAAATACTATGCTAAGTGCTGGGGATACAAAAAAAAAGAAATAAAATATAGTCATTGAACTCAAGGAGCTTGCAGTCTAAAGGGTGAAAAATATCAAGCAAATATAAGCAGAGCCAGAACCATGATGGCAGAGTAAAGGCAGGGATTTGCCTAAGATCTCCCCAACCCTCTCCAAATACCTTTAAATAATGATTCTAAACAAATGATACAGCAGCAGAACCCACAAAAAGACAGAGTCAAACAAGTTTCCAGTCCAAGACAACTTGGAAGGTTGACAGGAATGATCTGTTGCACTAGGGTGAGAAAGGAACACAGACCAGCACAGGCCACTGTAAAACAGATATGACCCTAGAAAACCTAGAGCAGGCTTTGGGGCAACTGAATCACTGGTAGCATTGGTAGTTTTGTTTTGTTTTTTGATTGTCTTGTTTTTTTACTTTTGTTTGTATCCTTATTGCTTAGCACAGTAATTTCTTTTTTTTATTTTAATATTTTGGTCTTTATTAATTTGTTTACTTTTAGTTTACAAGATTCATTTCTACAATCCCTTGAGTTTCAAATTTTCTCTTTTTTCTTATTCTTTTTTTATTCTTTCTTATTCTTTTTTCTGCTTTTAGAAGAATCATGAGGTCTCAAGCCTGCATGGATGTTGTTTTACTGGTTCCTATTGGCTGACTACATGACCAAGAGGACCCTTTTTCCATTGGTTGTATGGCCAAATCTGTTATTATATTTGAAAAGATTTGATGCAGGGAAATTACTTCTTCACTAATAGCTTAGAGTGAACTAAGATGTAATGAGAAGAGCTGTGGATTCTTCACCCTGCTCCCTCCCAAGGCTTATATCTCAAAAGAGACCTAGATCTTCAGTCTTTTTATTTGTACTTTTATGTTTTAGGTTGAGAAAGTGGAATATCTGATTTGGACCAGGAGTGTAGGCAGTGGGGAAACAGAAGACCAGAATTGTAGAAAGGGTATTGTATCCAACTGAGCATTAATACTCTGAGGCCCAATAGAAGCTGACAACAGTAGCACCTTCAGAGGACTTTTTAGGACCAAGGCTATATAGGAACTTAGATAACCTGTGATCCTAATCCCCACTCTCCACACCCAGAGACTGAATCAGTGTAGACAGGATTATATCTTTGAGGGAAGAATATTTATGTTTTCTCTTACTGTATCCATGAAGCAAGTATTCCTTTGTAAAAGCATATCAATCCATATTAAGTGATTAAGTCGAACTCGAATGCTAGTCACTAGCCCTCTAATCTGGAGGTAACCCAATCCTAAGAGGCTTCAGTTCTATGATAGAAAAAAAGAAAAACTTCAAATCCCTGTCTACCATAGAACCCTGAGGACTTGGCCCTGAGGAAGGGGAGCCACAGTCTATCATATGCCAAAAACAACAATAACATAGCTGTGTCATATATACATATGCACCCACATTTACATAAATATACTCATTCATGCATATTGATTGTGTGAATTTGGTTCATAACTAAATTCATTGTCATAGGAAAGCTCTCACTGAGGAAGTTCTCTTTTCCAACACAGATCAGCTGGTATTCTAGAAGATAAGTCATTGAAAGTTAGCTGTCTATGTGCACTGATAGCAGAAGTGACTTGTCTAGAGTCAAACAATGAATATTAGCTGTTGAACTTGAATTTTGATTCTGAAGCTGACTCTCTGTCCCCTAAGTCATAATAATTATAATGACAATAACACTAATGATCGCTGTTGCTATTTATGTAGAACTTTAAAATTACAGACTGATTTACATATGTGATCTCATTTCATCAAAATTCACATTAACCCTCTAATTTCTATTTTTATCCTCATCTTACAAGGGAGGAAACAGGCACAGAAACGTCAAAAATGACTTGGTATTGAAGACCATAATAATTATCTAAAATCTGAAAGAACGAGCTTAATTTATAAATCTATGTATGTAGAGACTATTTTGTATAAAGCACCATGCTCGGGACTGGAAGAGAGAGAAGACTGTAATCATATCGTCATGAAATGTACACTCTAGCAGGGGGTGGAGGTACAAGGCACATACACAAATATTATCCTATGACTGTAAGAGAACTATAATTGATAAAAGAAAAGCAAAAAGGAGGTACAAATGCCTGTTAGCTCATGGAGCAACAGATAATTAAATTCAGCTTGAACTATTAAAGGATGCATTATTATCTAATGAATTTTAGATAAGTTTTCCTACAAAAGAATTAGAATTAAAAAAAAAATATTTTAAGTTTGAAAGTATCCCTTTGCAAGATTTCCTTTTTTGTTTAATCATTCAGTAATATCTGACTCAGTGACCCCATGGACCATATCACCCCAGGCCCTTCTATCTTCTGCTATCTCTCAAAGTCTAAGTTCCCCTTTATTGTTTCCATGGCACCATCTATCCATCTCATCTTCGGCCATCCTCTTCTCCTTTCTGAACATCAGTGTTTTTTCCATTGGGTCCAATCTTCTCATTATGCAACCAAAGTATTTAAGCTTCAGCTTCACTATTTGACCTTCCAGTGAATAACTTGAATTGATTTCTTTAAGTATTGACTGATTTGATCTCCTTGATGTGTAAGGGGCTCTCAAAAACCTTTCTTCAGCTTTCCTTTTGGTCCAAATCTCAAAGCTATATATTGCTACGGGAAAAACCATAGCTTTGATAATATGGACCTACGATTTATTTTTCCCCTATGTTCATTTGTTTCACTTTAGAACAATTATTTCAGGAAAACTTCTGAGAAACAGTGCTTCTAGACCTATCTGGTGTTATATACATAAAGTCTAGTTATAAGGTAAACCTTGAAGTCACTTGATAGCTTTACCCTTTAAACATATGCTATTTCTTTTATTATCTTTTTTTGAAAAGAGAATAAACTACCATTCCTATAGATGTCCTGGAATCTGATACAAGAGTACGGATTTAAGGAAAAGGCAGTGTAAAAGAAAAAAAAAACCTGCTGAACTTTTGAATCTGTGTGCTTCCAATGACAGTTGATAGAATTCAATTCCTATCAGGTAATTTTTCATCACTGTAGGGCTTTAGATCCAGATGGGCAGAAGCATTCTGTTTATGTTAACACAATTTCTAAGCAACTACCTAATTAATTTCACTGGGGGGGGGGGCGGTAACATAAATGACAATAAATAACAGCAATCTTCCCCTCCCACACAAAAATCTGGTTACTTGCCATTGTTCAAAAATCAGCAGATTAAAGGATTTTTTAAATTCTCCATCAAGCAAGGTACCTAGTTATTTTCAAGGCCTAACCACAGAGAGTAGCATAAATAATTTATTTGATTTCTAGTGGTACAGTGATAAATCCTTTGATCAAGGATGAAATCAAGGCTTAATTAATTAGTGGCTAATCTCCTAGTCATAATCCTCATATTGAGGGACTTGGATCTGAAAGTATCTTAGAGTAAAATAGTAACTTTATTTCATTTCACAATCCTATTTCTGGAAATAATGTGAAAAGTCAAGATATTCTGTCAACTCCCCAGAAAATCTTCCAGATTTCTGAATAAAAGTGGCTACAATGCATCTCCTAAGGATCAGTGTGCAACGGCAGGAATAAAAGGGTGTCTATCTCATACCGACTGGCTCTAAAGAGGAGATTATTCCACTAACCTTGTTTATGGACAGTGTTTCACAGAAACAAGATAAAAGAGAAGCACAGCTCCAAAATGGGAAAAGAGGTCCCTCTGTGCTATTGTTAGAACAAGTTCAGTGTTATATAGGCTGAGAATGTTTACATGAATAGTCTTTGGGACCAAGGACATTCTCAAAATAAAATGGGGAAAAAATACCAAATCTTCCAGGAAGAACCATACATTCAGAAAGTGATCATCAAATATAGCAAAGGAGGACCCATAACAAAAAGGAGCTCCAGGGTTGTATATTTCAATTTCAATAAATCTTCAACACAAAACAGCTATGTGAAGGGGCTCTGAATCAATTAACAAATTGTTAAGTTATCTTACCACATTCAAAGAAAATCCTCAAGAAATGTACCCTTTACATGAAAGGACAATAAATTATTATTCAAAAGAGATTATACACACACATACACGTGGGTGTATGTATACACACGAAGTATACCTGGCAAGAGGAGTCTAGGGAATGGAAAGCTTATGAATCAAAATAGTAATGTAACACACTGTGAAGGAGATGGGACTTGAAGTTTATCCTTGAAGATGAATCAGGTACAGAGAGAGATGTTGGAGGTTATATAAATAGCAAGAGGAATGATAAAAGCAAAAGTGAACATTTACAAGATGTTATTTTACTAGAGACAACCAGAAATAATTTCATAAAGCCAAGCACAATGGCTTATCCTATGTATGATGATACAACACATATTTATTAAGTAACTACCATGTGCCAGGAAATGGGATATGAAAGTAAAAGTGAAACATACTCAACCATAAAGAAGCTCACATTCTTCTTGGTTTAGAGATTGGGGAGTCATTCAAAAAGCATGTAGTAAGCAGTTACTATGTGGTAGGTACTGTGTTAAATATTGCATACGTGAAGAAAGTAAAATTTTCCTCCCCTCAAGGAGCAGTGCAGAATATCTACCCTCTAGTGTTAAACATATCTCTAAGTTTTATAATAATTGAATTACCATTAGATAGCTCTAAATTTTAGAAAGTTCATCCTTCATAGACAGTTAGGTGATGCAGTGGATAGAGCACTGACTCTGGAGTCAGGAGGAACTGAGTTCAAATCTGTCCTCAGACACTATCTCTGTGACCCTAGGCAAGCTACTTAACCCAAATTGCCTCATAATTAAAAAAAAGAAAAAGAAAATTTGTCTTTCCAATGGATTTTAAACTTCCTCAAATCAATAATGGCATCATTTTTCCTTTGCATCTTAAGAAGCTGGCAGGCATTTAAAATGCTTATTGAACAAAATGGAATTATTTTTATACAAGACAAATCAGTTTCTCTGTATTGCCTCTCAGTTACATATAGCTTAAGACTGATCTGTCTTCTCATTATAGATTGATTTTGAAGTATTTGAAGACACATAAAATGTCTCCTTCAAGTATAGACTAAACCTCCCCAGTTTTAATAACTATTACTGTGACACATATTTGAATCTACTTACTCTCATGATCACTCTTTTTTGTGTATGTTTTAATTTGACAACACACTTGTTAAACTGTACCCAGAATTAAAGGGAGTAAGTAAAATGTTGTTTGACCAGGTCAAATTTCTGACAGCTAATGCTCAGATTTGTGCAATTTAATTCATTAACATGTGACAAAATTTGTTTTATTCATCAATTGCAAAGAAGCTGCCACATTTGGACTCCAACATTAGTAATCCCTCATTGGTTGTACAAATAAGTAGAAATGGCTCTAAAGAAAGGAAAGAACAGCAGAAATAGACCAAGTCTTCACAGAGGAAGTCTGTGCTATGGCTAGAACAATTTTGAAGGTATTCTCATGCTGTTTGGAAGAGAACAGATATCACATGCCTGTAAGAAAAAAAAAACACACACACAGATATTGAATAGAGCACTGGCCCTAAAATCAGATCTGAGCTCAAATCCAGCCTCAGACACTTAATGCTTACTAGCTGCATGTCCTTGGACAAGTCACTTAACCCCAGTTGCCCATCCCAAAAAAGAAAAAAAAATCACAGATATTATTGACCAAAAAAAGACTTCAAAAATATCAATATATCAACTAATAGACCACTTTTCCATCCCTTAAAATCTTGTTGAGGATAATTTATACATAAATGAGGTACAGGGGAAACTGTGCTGCATTTGTAATCACAGAATATGGGTTCATATTCCTTCTCTGTTAATGTGTTTGTGTCATGTTGAGCAAATTTCTTTATATTCCTGAACCTCAGTTTCCTCATCTATAAAACAAGAGTTTTCAGATTAACTGACATCTGATTTCCTTTTCACATCAATTTCTCTGAGCCAATAAATTCAGAAAGAAGGAAAATATTCATATATAATATTTGTCAATAGTCACAGAACTGAAAGAAAAGTGAAAAGTGTAGAAGATCCCATTGAAGGTATTTTTTACTGACTATAAAATTCCATTAATATGGTAGAAGAAAATATCACCTTAAAAACTCTCCTCCAAGATAGATGGAAATGCATATTTCAAAATCATACTAAATACCTTGAATGTTCTAACAAGTAGTTTTGTTTCAGTTACTTCAATTATTTTCTGGCTCTAAAATAATGTTTTCCATCATCCTGGCATGTGTAATAAAGATTTAATGGGGAAAGTTATTTCCAATAGATGCTAACATTCTACTGATAGTCACTCATATTTGCAGATGATTTGGTACAGATGTATCAAACTTCCAAAACTGTAGAACTGCCTAAATGAAATTAAAACTAATTAAACATGTTTTTCTTTAACTATTCATTTTGGTAAATTCAAGTGATTGAAGAATGACTATTTTATATACAAGAGATGTCAAACATTTGGCCCATTGGAGGCTAAATGTTGCCCAAATTAGTATAAATGTAATTGGGAAATGTTTAACAAAATAAATCAACTACCATAAAACATAGGTAACCTTACATTTTAAAACTCAGTAAATATATTGCACACAGGGATTCTTATGCATTGTTGAATGACCCTCATTTCTACTTTAATTTGAAATCACTGGGCTAGACTATGATCTGCAATTGAATGGATAAGCTATAGGAATGGTCCATCAGTATGTCCATTCATTAGAGAGAGAGAGAGAGAGAGAGAGAGAGAGAGAGAGAGAGAGAGAGAGAGAGCATTCTATACAAACTTCTATTTATCTACTCTCTCTGGATAGAGACAGAAGATTTATTCATTTTTCCTTTATAGTTAATTTGGGTATTTACAATAGTCAAAATGACTTATTCACTCAAAGTTGTTCTTAAAATCTTATTGTTGTTACTATATACAAAATTCTCTTTTTTTATGCTCATTTTGCTCTTCATTATTTCATGAAAGTCTATACAAGGTTGTTTTTTTTTAAAGATCATCTAACGTGTTATTTCTTATGCTACAGTATATCAAATCTTAGTTCTCATTTCCTGTATGATGAGGACTGTTTTCAACCCAGTTTTTCTCTTCTGGGTTTCAGACGGCATACAAATATCACTTAATAGGGGCAGGGGATGGGGTTGACACTGAAGACTACCATGGAAGATCAGAGTCAAGATGGTGAGAGCAGGGGCTTGACTGAATTTTCCCCCAAACCCTCCAAATAACTTTAAATAATGCCTCAAAATAAATTGGGGAATATGAACCCACAAAAGGATGAAGGAAAACATTTTTCCAACCCAAGACAATTAGAAAGTGGGAAGGAAAGGTCCATTTCACCAGAGCAAAAGTGGAGTGCAATACAATAGAGGCATCCCCACAGCAAGGCAGAAGTAGGCTTTGGGGGATGACTGAATTAATGGTGACAGCAGTGGTTCCCTGAACTCTGAATTTATAGATGGCAAGGAGATCAGGCATCAGGTCAAAAGATTGCAGGTGTCCCTATGCTGACATGGGGGCAGAACTGTGTTGAATTGCATATATTTGGATTTGGATTACAGTCTAGGGTCTCAGTCTCAGGCCAAGGAGAAGCATTAGGCACCAGAGCTTGCAGTAACAGGGAAGCTGGGACCCTGGTGTAATAGTAATTGAATTTAAAGATCCCCCTGTATTGGCTTGGTTTCTGGTTTGATTGTGTTAAAATCCAGAGCTTGTGAATCCCACTTGTGGGATGGACTTGTTGAAGTGAAAAGAGAGGGCTGAACTGGGAGGAGCTGGTGACATAAATTTAGAGAGACACAAGAAAAGAGAGAGGCAGAAGAACTTTTTGGAAGCAGCATCTTGGAGGCAGAGAGAGATGCAGAAGATTGCTGAGGGCCAGTTTGAATTGCCCAGGACTTTTGAGAGCTGCCACCCAGAGCTGCCAAGGACTGAGAAGACGTTGCTGTTATGCTGGTACTTTGTCTGTCTGTTTTGATGTTGTTTTGCCAGATTTGTCCACTGGTGAAGGACAGTCCTGTTGTTGCAGAGGTTTTGGAACCTTGCTGTTGGTTCAGAGCTCCTGAGACTGTTCTGCAGACAGAGAGTGAATTCTGTCCACTGGTGAAAGACAGTCCTGTTGTTGCAGAAGACTTGGAACCTTGCTGTTGGTTCAGAAACCCTGAAGAAGGATTTTCTTGTTGTATGTTTACAGAAATCCTGGAAGGGGGTTTTGCTAATGTTTTCAGGGGTCCTAAGACTGTTCTGCAGACAGAGAATGAATTAATGAATACACTGACAATATATCTTGTGGCCTTGCTAAGCTTTGTCTCCCCAGGAACAAAGATTGCTGAAACTTTGCCTTGGGTCAAGATGAAGAAAAGACCTCTCTTTGGGTATTAAATGCTGTGTTTAAGCTTGTTGTAACTCTGGGGTAGATTCAGTTGTAATCCAAGGGTGGGGAACTTTTGACCTTTTTGTGCTCTGTGATTAAACAAATGAATGTACTTTACTTATGATTGGAAACTAATCTCCATTTGAGAAGAGGGGCTTTGTGGTGGACTAAATGAATGTACAGCCTAGGGGTGGAGTAGTACTTAGAAGAGGGTCTTTGGGATTGATTAAATGAATTATAATGTCCAGGGGTGGGGTATTACTCGGAGATTATTGAATCACACTTGGTAAATGCTGTATTTTGAATTATGCTATATGTTGATTCTCTCTGTTCTTAATTTGTCACTGAAAAAAATGGAGAGCACCTATGCTGGTATTTTAAACCTTGGGAAGTTGCCTTTGCTTGGCATTACACCTGGTTACCATATGAAAGTAGAAAAGAGTGTTTGTCACTCACAGACCACAGCATATGTCAAGACCTTTCCCAAGATCAAAGCACCTTGGAAGAATTGAATGCTTACAGAAAATCAGAATTAACTTTGAAAACAGACACACAAAAATCCTGAAGGTTAGGGCAGTGCCCTGTTCCATCTGGAAATAGAATCCAACTAGCATAGTGTTAAAGGCAACAGGTCAGAAAATAAGCAAACAGAAGAAGATCCTGACTATAGAAAGTTACTATAGTGACAGGGAAGGTCAAAACACAAACTCAGAAGAAGACAACAATGTCTGAGGAAAGAGACATATTGGTCTCAGGACACTGAAGAGCTCCAAAAAGATTTTTAAAAGCAAGTAAGAGAGGTAGAGGGAAAATTGGAAAGAGAAACAAAAGTGATGCAAGAGCATCATAAAAAAAAGTCAACAGTTTGGTAAAGGAAGCACAAAAATACTGAATAAAAAAGAAGAATTTTGAATAGGCCAAATGGTAAAAGGGGAACAAAAATCCAACAGAGTGAAGATTGCCTTGAAAAGCAGAACTGGGAAAAAGATATACAAAAATTCACTGAAGAGAACTCCTTTAAAAAAAAAAAAGAGCAACAACAAAATAGAACAGAATTGGCCAAGTGGAAATAGAGGTACAAAAATTCACTAAAGCAAAGAATTACCTAAATGTAGAACTGGTCAAATGGGAGTTCTCCATAAAATAGTCTTTTTGGCAAGCATACGTTTGGTATTTGAACAATGTGGTCAGACCATTGGAGCTTTTGGACCTCCTTTTTCATTTGGCCAATTCTACTTTTTAGGCATTCTTCTCCTCATTGCTCTTCTGTATCTCTTTAGCCATTTGGGTTAATCTATTTTTAAGGTGTTATTTTCTTCAGAATTTTTTTGTGGTCTCTTTAGCTAGCTTTGTTAAGAAACAGAACTTGTGAAACCCACAGTTGGAGTAACTTGCTGATCCAACGGGAAGAGGCTGAACAGGGAGGAGCTAATGACCATACATAAGGAGAAACTTAAGCTGGGAGAGAGCAGAAATAAGAAGGGAAAGGTTGTAGAGGCCAGGTACTCTGTTTGTCTGTTCTGTTGTGCTTGTGATACTTTGTACAGAAGTCCTGGGACCTTACTGGAAGCACTCAAAGACGATTTTCTTGTTTTCTGTTTACAGAAGTTCTGGAGGAGTGTTTTAGTTGTCCTGGGACTTTACTTATGATTTGTGTTGACCTTTCGGACCTTATTTTTGGGTCTCTGTTGATTTCACAGGCAGATAGTGAATTGATGATGATGTTGGCAATGTGTATGAATGTTGTTTTGGCCCTGTTAAGATTTGTCTTCTCAGAAACAGAAACTGCGAAGGAATTGAGGTGGATTGGACACTGTGAATTTCAAGATGGAAAAGGAACTGGATGAGGAGCTGAGAGCTGGATACCTTTGAATCCAGGTGATAATTGGGTAGATTCAGGCAGGAGGTAGGACCATGGAAGAAGAACCATGGAATTTGAGAGCCAGTCTCAAGTCAAGATGAAAAGATTTCTCCTTGGGTACTTAGTGCTGACTGAGAAGATCACAATTCAATGTGACCTAGGGGTAGAGAACTTTGACCTTTGTACTTTACTTCTCTTAAGGAGGCTTGCTCCTTAAGGATGATTGAGTTAAGAACTTACTGAATGATATCTTTTGTTGAAAACTATGTAGCCACTTTTGTGATAAGTTGTTATATTATAACATTATGAATGCTATACTGTGGTTTCTGTGAATGTTGTGCTTTAGTTTACTGCTGAATAAATAGAGTTCACTACTTTAAAGATGTTCACAGCAACCATCCTCTGGAAAGCTACTGCTACACTGAGGTTGGGGGTGGACCTTGTTCCTCTCACCCAGGTCCAACTGACCTTTCCTGCTGATCTTATAAATTGTTTTTGGTGTGCGTGAACTGAGAAGTCTGGAAAACACCACAGGTGTCAATGTGCCTGCTTTGGCCCCATCTGTTCCAGTGTGGTCCACACTGGACTGTGTTTTTCTCTCAGATTTATGTAACAGACGTTTCCTGTCGACCTTCCAGATTACCTAGGATTGGAAATTTATTTCACTCTATCATCCTGGGGGTTCTGCTGCTCTAGAATTTGTTTAGTCATTTTTACAGATGTTTGGAGAAGTTTGGGGGATACCTCAAGCAAGTCCCTGATTTTCCTCTGCCATCTTGGCTCCACCATGCACATCATACTTTTTCTGCCTGAGTTCCCCTCACCATTCTCAGTTCTTTCTAATGATATACCTCAGCTATATTACAATTATGTCTTTCCCTTCCACTTCTCTCCCCTTTTCCTCACACTCTACTCTTCTGTACCTAGTACACAGCAGCTTCCATTCCCCAGTGATGGATTTCTGCAATTTTATCACTGTAATCTTACAATAGAAAAATACATCACACACACACATTAATCAGGACAGATGATTTCTTCTCAAAGTAAGAGTGTAGCTGTTCTTTCTTATCAAATCAAGGTATTGATTTAGCCACAGGAAACACAATATATTCAAGTATTTTCACAAGACAAGCCTTCAGTCAGACTCCTTTGAGGTCAAAGACACGTTTTATCCCTATCAAGGAATAAAGTCAACATTGCTAGCATTTTAATGGAATTTTTCTGTAAATAGCACATAGAATTAAATGTTATGAAGCATATATTAAATGCCTTCTTCCCCACTAAAAGTTGAGGGTATAAAGGCAAAGTGAAAGTTAAACTTTGTCAAAGATAAGGGAACAAATAATGTATCTAGCTAGTTATTGCCTGAATGTCTCAGAAACTAAGGAGCATAATTGGGGATGGAGGAACATTATTATTATTTTTTTTTAGCAATTGGGGTTAAGTAACTTGCTCAAAGTTACATGGCCAGTTTTTTTGTGTGGGTGTTAAGTATCTGAGGCTGGAACTGATCCCAGGTCTCCTGACTCTAGGGCCAGTGCTCTTACTTACTGTACCACCTAGCCACCCCAGAATATTATTTTTTTTTTTTGCATTTTGCAGGGCATTTGGGGTTAAGTAACTTGCCCAAGTTTACACGGCTAATATTTTTGTGTGGGTGTTAAGTGTCTAAGGCTGGAACAAACTCAGGTCCTGCTGACTCCCTGGCTGACACTCTACTCGCTGCACCACCAAGTCAGGCCTGGAACATTAATTTTTAAGGTATTGAGTCTCACCCAGCAACCGAACAATATTATTATTTTATTAAAAGAGTGTTTCTTATATTAGACAAAGAACTGTATAATTTAGTGTGTATCTCGTTTTGCCTTAGCTGCTAGGATATGGAAAGTTAAATTTAGTATCAATCTATAGCTATTGCAACTCAGGCACCTAGTCACATCTATTCCTATGCTCTTTTTTAAAATTTTTCAAATGCTTTATTAACTTCTGATTTACATCATTCATTTCTGCCAGATTTTGAGTTACATATTTTCTCCCTGTTTTTCCCCTACCCACTGCCACAACATAGCAGTCCCACAGGATATCCCCTCCTCCAATGTGCTATCTCCCATATATATATATATATATATATATGTATATACACACATATATATATTTATGTATGTATGTATATATGTGTATATATATATATATATATATATTTAAACATTTGATTTTAAAACTTTCAATTAAAGATTCATTCCCTTCCTCCTTTGTCACCAACCCTTACTGGGAAGATAAGAAGTTCAGTATAGGTTGTACATGTATGGCTAATGCAAAACAATAACAGTAGATATAGTGTAAAAGACTGACTATATTTCCTTCCCTGCTATCCCACCAGCCACTTCTATTCTCTACTTTGATCCTGTCCCTTTTCAAAAGTGGGTGCTGCAAGCTGACAACTTCCCTCCCCCCAACCTGCCCTCCCTTCCATCATCCCCCCTCTCATCCCCTTCCCCCCTACTTTCCTGGAGGGTGAGATACCCTATTTAGTGTGTATTTCATTCCCTCCTCAAGCCAAATTAAATGGGAATAAGGTTGACGCATTCCCTTTTGCCTTCCAATTCTTCCCCTCCACTGTAACAATTTTCCCTTGCCTTTTCTATATGAGATAGTTTACCCCATTCTGTCTCTCCCCATCTCCTGTCATTATATTCCTCTCTCACCTCTTAATTTCACATTTTAAGTATCATCCCTTCCTGTTAAAATGGTCCTGTGCCCTCTATCTATGTATACCTGTAATCATATATATACACATTCACATATGTATTCATATGCTCATATACCCTCATATATATTTCCATTCCCTTCAACTACTGAGGAATTTTGAAAAGTTACAATTATTGTTTTTCCATGTAGGGATGTAAATAGTTCAACTTTTATAGGGTTCCTTATGATTTCTTTTCCCTATTTACCTTCTCATGCTCCTCTTACTGGGTAGGTGACTCTTGGTTTTAATCCCAGCTCCTTTGAACTCTGGAATATCATATTCCAAGCCCTTCTATCCCTCAGTGTAGAAGCTGCAAGATCCTGGGTTATCCTGATTGTGTTTCCACAATATTCAAATTATTTCTTCCTGGCTGCTTGTAATATCCTCTTCTTAATCTAGGAATTCCAGCCATGGCTATAATATTCCTAGGAGTTTCCTTTTTGGGATCTTTTTCAGGAGGTGATTGGTGAATTCTTTCAACTTCTATTTTGCCTTCTGCTTCTAAAATATTGGAGCAGTTTTCTTCGAGAACTTAATGGAAGATGATTTCTAGGTTCTTACTTTGATCATGGCTTTCAGGCAGTCCAATAATTTTTAAATTATCTCTCCTTGATCTATTTTCCAGGTCAGTGGTTTTTCCCATGAGATATTTCACATTGCCTTCTATTCTTTCATTTATTTGGATCTGTTTAACAGCATCTTGATTTCTCATAAAGTCATTAGCTTCTATTTGCTCCAATCTAATTCTGAAAAATGATTCTCCTCAGTGAGCTTTTGAGATTGTTTTTCCATCTGGCAAATTTGACTTTTTAAGGAATTCTTCTCCTCATTGCCTTTTTGAGCCTCTTTTGTCATTTGAGTTAGTCTATTTTTTATGGTTTGATTTTCCTCAGTCAGGCTGTTGACACTCCTTTTATAATTTTCTTGCATCATTCTCATTTCTCTTCCCAATTTTTCCTCCACTTCTGTTATCTGCTTCTTAAGGACCTCTATGGCCTATAACCAGCTCGTATTTTTGTTAGAAGCTTTTGGTGCAGGACTTCTGACTTCACTGTCTTCCTCCTCTTCCATACTTTGCTCCTATTTGTCCCCAAAATAGGAGTCTAATGTTGGAATCTTCTGTCTGCTTTGTTTCCTTTGCCTGGTCATGTCGTCCCTCAGTCCCCTGAGGCTTTTTTCCTGGGCTTTTTTGCACAGTAGGACTCTGCCACCAAACAGGGGAGCTTTCGTCCCAAACACTGGGGTTTTCTCAGCTGCTGGAGTTATTAAATGGGTGCCCTCTCTGAGGTCTCTACATGCCCTGGCAAGCTGGACACACACCCCAGGACCTCCACCCTAGACTGCAATCCAGATCCAAGAAGAATAAAGCAAGAGTGATTACCCCTCAGACTGTTGCTTGGTCCCCCTACACTCTGCAGCCAAGGAGCTGAAGCTGGCAAGTGGTGCTGGCTGGCTGTGCCTGTGTCTCAGCAGCTTCTCACCCCAGGGGCAAAAGCCAATCCACTCCCACTTACTGGGTCCCAAAGTCCAGACTGCACTGACCTCTCACTTTGTCCTTCGCATCTATGTGTTGATAAATCTGGAAATGGCCAGTTGCTGCTTATCTGGAGTTCCTCCAGCTGGCAGATGGTCAGTCCCACCCTGGGGCTAAAGCCTCAGTGTGCTACTGGGCTCGGCTCCCAGATTGCTGAGCTGGCCTATTCCTGCAGGCCTGTTGGGCTGTTCTCAGCAGGAGATTAGCTTCTCTATGTCATTTTGTGGGTTCTGCAGCTCCAAAGTTTGTTTATAGTCCACTTTTTACATGGATTGGGGAAGGTGGAAGCCAGAGTGGTGGGGAGATTCTGCTTATACTCCACCTTCTTGACTCAGCCCCCCCTATGCTCTTTTTACTTATTTGATTTTTAGTTTTTATTTGTATAGGTCACTTAAATACTTTTTAGAAGAATAAAAGTTAAAAATCCTGAACAATAAAATGCTGTGGATCTCTATTGCCTCCATGACCAAATGTAAAATCCTCTGTTCAGTCCTTCATAACCTAGCACTTATATGTGTATGCAGTGTTCTCTCTTTAAAAAAATCAATTTATTTTTAGTTTTCAACATTCACTTCCATAAGTTTTAAACTTTCCTCCCCGAGACAGCATGCAATAGGCTGTACATATACATTCTTATTACACATATTTTCACATAAGTCATGTTGTATAAAAGAATCAGAATGAATGGGAGGAAACATGAGAAAGAAAAAACAAAACAAAACAAAAAAGAGAGCAAATAGTATGCTTCAATCTGCATTCGGACTCCATATTTCTTTCTATGGATGTGGATGGCACTTTCCATCATGAGTCTTTTTGAGTTGTTGCATTGCTGAGAAGAACTATATCTATGAAAATCATTCATTGCACAATGTGGCTGTTACTATGTACAATGTTCTCTTGGTTCTGCTCACTTCTTGGCATCAGTTCATATAAGTCTTTCCAGGTTTTTCTGAAGTGGACTTGCTCATCATTTCTTAAAGCAAAATAGTATTTGATAACATTCATATACCACAATTTGTTCTGCCATTCCCCAATTTATGGGTTTTCCCTCAATTTCTAGTTCTTGGCCAACATAAAATAGCTTCTATACATATTTTTGTATATGTGAGTCCTTTTCCCATTTTTATGATTTCTTTGGGATACAGCCCTAGAAGGGATATTGCTAGGTCAAAGCTTATGCACATTTTTATGCCCTTTGGATATAGCTCCATTGCTCTCCAGAATGGTTAGATCAGTTCACAACTCCATCAACCATGAATTTGTTGTCTAAATTTCCCACTTCTCCAACATTTGTCATTTTCCTGTTGTGTCATGTTAGTCCATCTGATAGATGTTTTGTGGTGCATAAGACTTGGTTGATTTGACCTTTCCTAGTCAATAGTGATTTAAAGGCTATTTTCATATGACTATAAATAACTACTTTCTTCCTCTGAAAACTGCCTGTTTATGTTCTTTGATAATTTATCAATTGGAGAATGACTTGTATTCATATAAATTTGACTCAGTTCTCTATACATTTTATAAATGAGGCCTTTTTTCGAGAGACTGGCTGTAGAAATTATTTCTAAATTTCTGTTTCCCTTCTAATCTTGGTTGCATTGACTGTGCAAGAAACTTTTCAATTTAATTTAATTAAAATTATCTATTTTGTTTTTTAATGTCCTCTATGTCTTGTTTGGTTATAAATTCCTCCATTCTCCATAAATCTGACAGGTAAAGTATTCCTTGCTCTCCCAATTTGCTAATAGTATCGGCCTTTATATCCAAATCAAGAACTCATTTAAAAAACAAATTCTTATAGACTCAAGGGCCAAAACACAAATTGAGAACAGAGAAAAGAAACATAAAGATATCATAAGCTTAAATATTGGAACTTAATATGAAAAATATGTCTTGTGCATAGCAGAACACAAAAGGATTCAAAATACATAAAAAATAAATTTTTATTTCAAGAAAGTCTGCTTTATAAATAATGTACATTGTGTTGAGAATTGTTCATCTTTGCTTCCTACTGAGTTTTCTTTTGTTCTCTGCTGTGCATTTTTAATTTTATTCTATTTTCCCTACCCCCACACCCCACACAAAGCTACAATTGAGTTCAGATATGATTCTCTCTCTCTCTCCATATGTGTGTATATACAAACACACACACACACATATATACATATATATACATGCATATGTAGACATATACTTTCCCAAGCATATTCTACTCCTAATCTTTGTTTTTTTAATATTTTTCCATGCTTCTTGTTTCTAATCCCTCTGCCTTCTCTGCTTTACTTCTACACACTTCCTGGCCCTCCTATTACTTACCTACCCCCTTCCTAGGATCCTTCCTATCTCTTCCCATTCTGATAAATCTAAACATCTTTCTATACCCCCTTTTACCTATTCCTTCACTGTCGCCTCTAAAAATCCATCTTTTGTCCTCTCCCCCCTCTCTATGCCCCTCCTGCTTTATTTCAGCTGAATTCAGAAAACTTTTATATTCTTCTAAGTATATATATATATATATATATATGTGTGTGTGTGTGTGTGTGTGTGTGTGTGTGTGTGTGTGTGAGTGTGTGTGTGTGTATGTATGTATGTATTGTTCCCTCTTAAACACATTCCCAATGTAAGTAGGCTACCGGAACTACCAGCCCTTCTCTCCCATTTAATTCCTGTGTATAGATTATTCCTCTTGCAACTAATTTTTATAAAATAATTACTCTTTTTAGCTTTTCCTAAATGGTTTTACCTTTTAAATTGATATCATAATCAGGTTTATTCAAATCTTTCCTATGGGCTTGGCAATTAATAGTAATAATTTTGAATATGTATTTTACACACACATATATATTTAGAATATTTTTTAGTGAATCTTGAAAGTCTTAGAGTTTATCAAATGTCCATTTTTTTTCATTCAGGATAATACTTAATTTTGATGGGCATGATATTTTTGACTGGAGCCCCAGTTCTTTTGCTCTTCTATATATAGCATTCCATTAATGTCTCTGCTGCTAGGTCTTTTGAATTAAATTGTGGTTCAATCATATTTGAATTGTTTTAACCATTTTTTTAGAAGACAGCCTGTTTATTGATGGGGTAGGAAGCAGGTGAAAGATGCTCAGTTTCTTCAGCCAATGGAGGGAATGCCCCTGGGGATTCTGAGGGTGAAAGGGAATGTTGGACATATTGCTGTCATTTTGGACAGGAATCAGGTAGTTGTAAGCGGTCACATGGTTGATCATGCCTACATACTTGGTTATATGAGTTCAGGAGGGAACAAGCAGAGTCAGGGTACCAATGACAAAGGACATGGTCAGTACTGGCTCCTTCACCAAAGCCTCTTTCAGGAACTAGCCCAGTCTGCCCTCCATGTTGGCCACTTTCCTAAACTGTTTTAATCCTGATGCTTTTAATATTTTATCCTAGAGCTGGGGGTTCAGAATTTGACTATGATATTCCTATGAGTTTTCCTCATAGGATCTCTTTTAAGTGGTGATCAATGAATATTTTCTATTTCTACTCCCCCAGCCACCCTTGTTCTAATGTTTCAGGAAAATTTTCTTTGTTTTTTTTTTAATATTATTGCATCAAGATTTGTTTTTTGATCATAACTTTCAGTTAGTCCAATTATTTTTAAATTTTTCTTCTTGATCTATTCTCCAAATCTCTTGCCATTCTTATGTTTTACTTTCTCTTCCAATTTTTCATTATTAATATTTGCATTAACTATTTCTTGATCTCTTATGATTTCACTGGTTTCATTGTTCCCTATTCTAATTTTTAAGGTGTCATTTTATTCCTTAAGGTTCAGGATGTCTCTGTCTTATTGGTTTACTTTCCATTCATAACCTGCTTGTTTTTGTTGGATTATTATATCACTTTATTTTATTTTTTATACTCCATCTCTGTCATTTAATCCTTATATTATTTTTTAAGCTTTTCTATAAATTATTTTGGGGCAGGTGACCATTTGATATTATAATTTGTAGGTTTCTTTACTTCAATATCCTCCTCTGAAGATAAACACTGGAGTTTCTATTCCTATAATAGCTTTCTATAGTTGGATTCTTTCTCCTTTGCCTATGCATTTTTTGTGGTAATAGATTAATTTCTGTTATCACCTCAAGCCCTGGGGTATGGGAGATGGTGCCTCTTGCTCCTCACTTCTCCCAGGATTATTGTAGACTTATTATAGACAATGCTCATTGTTTGCCTAGACTCTAGGGACACTACAAACAGCAAGACGCACTACCCTTAATAAACTCAAAGACTCCAGTTTCTGGGATACAAACTCCCTATTTGACAAAAACTGCTAAAAAAAAAAAACCCTAAAATATGGTGGGTGGAGCCAACATGGAGGAGTAGAAGCAGGAAATTGCATAAGCTACTGCACCAACCACCTCCAATGCCTATAAAATATGAATCTAAACAAATTTAAGACCTATAGAACCCACAAAGTGACAGAGGGCAACAAATCTCCCACTGAAGAAAGCCTGGCAGACTGACAGGAATGGTCTATCCCACTGAGCTGGGAACTGAGCACAGTCCCAGGTGAGCTATGTGGTCCCAGATCCAGGGTGGCTCCAACTAGCAGCACAGATTGGCCAGGGCAGACTTCAGGAGACTGTGGTGGTTTCCTGAATTCTCAATCAATAAAAACCAGGGGGAAGTGGGTAACTAAAGAGCACGGTCTGCCCCCTGCCCTTGGGGTGAGAGATGGCAGAGGAACTGTGGGTGCAGCTGCAGCTGTGTGACAGTCTCTAGAGCTCCTGGCCTACAGATGATAGGGAGACCAAGCAACCATTTAGAGGGTAATAGCTCTTGCTTTGACCTTCTTGAATCTGGATCACTGTCTTGGATCATGGTCCTGGGGTGAGAAATGCCAGTGTGCCAGAGCTTCTTGTGGCTGTAGAAAGGGCACCATACTCAGACCTCTGACAAAACTTGTGAAAGCCCAAAAGCAGAGTTCTACTGTGGCAAAGAACTCAAAAGTCAAAAAATTGACTGCCAAGATGAGCAAGCAGAAGAAGCAAAATCAGACCATAAAATCCTTTTGGGGGGACAAAAAGGATCAAAACATGAAACCAAAAGAAGTCAACAAAGTAAAAAAAAAAATTCATTAAAAACTTCAAAGAAAAATATGAACTGGTCACAGGCCATGGAGGAGCTCAAAAAAGATTTTGAAAATCAAGTAAGAGAAGTGGAGGAAAAAATGGGAAGAGAAATGAGAATGATACAAGAAAAGCATGAAAAGTGAGTCAACAGCCTGCTAAAGGGAACCACCAAAAATACTGAAGGAAATAACACCTTTAAAATAAACTAACTCAAATGGCAAAAGAGGCACAAAAAGCCAATGAGGAGAAGAATGCCTTAAAAAAGTCGAATTGCCCAGATGGAAAATGAATTTCAAAAACTCACTAAAGATAATAATTCCTTGAAGCAAATGGAAGCTAATGACTTTATGAGAAATCAAGATACTATAAAACAGATCCAAACAAATGAAAAAGTAGAAGACACTGTGAAATATATTATTGGAAAAACCACTGACCTGGAAAATAGATCAAGGAGAGAAAGTCTAAGAAATATTGGACTTCCTGAAAGCCATGATCAAAAAAAAAGAACCTAGAAATTATCCTTCAAGAAATTCCCTCCTCTTTGTTTAATTTTTTTTAAGCAATTGGGGTTAAGTAACTTGCTCAGGGTTCCACCACCAGTTATTTTGTGTGGGTGTTAAGTATCTGAGGCTGGAACTGATCCCAGGCCTCCCGACGCAGGGGCCAGTGCTCTTACTGCACCACCTGGCTGCCCCTCCTCTTTATTTTTTAAAAATAATTTTAAAGTAACATTTTATCTTTATTAATTTGTTTACTTTTGGTTTACAAGATTCAGTTCCACATTCCCTTGAGTTTCAAATTCTCTCCCCCTCCTGCTCCTTCCCACTCCCCAATGGCAGCATGCAATCAAGTAGAGTTACATTGCTTTGTTTTTGTATAGAAGCTTTTCAATTTAATGTAATAAAAATTATCCATTTTGCATTTTATAATGCTCTCTAACTCATTTTTGGTAATGAAATCTTCTCTGCTCCCTAAATCTGACAGGTTCTTTGCTTTTCCAGATTGCTTATAATATCATCCTTTATACCTAGATTGTGAACTCATTCAGACTTGATTTTGGCAAACAGTGTTAGATAATGGTCTATGCCTCATTTCTTCCATACTATATTCCAGTTTCCTCAACAGTTTTTGTCAAATAGTGAGTTCTTATCCCCAAAACTGTGGTGTTTGGGTTTATCAAACAGTAGATTACTATAGTCATTGACTGCTTAATCTCGTGTACACAATTTATTCCATTGATGCACTACTCTATTCCTCAGGCAGTAGGAAGTAGTTTTGATGAGTGCTGCTTTATAATACAGATTAAAAAAAGGTATGATGAGGCCACCTTCCCTAGCATTGCTTTTCATTAATTCCCTTGATATTCTGGACCTTTTCTTCTTCCAAATGAATTTTTGTTGCTATTTTTTCTAGCTCTATAAAGTAATTTTTGGTAGATTGATTGGTATGGCACTAAATATATAATTTAATTTAGGTAAAATTGTCATTTTTATTATATAAGCTCAACCCAGCCATGAGCAATTGATGTTTTTCCAATTAATTAGATCTGACTTTATTTGTGCGAAAAGTGCATTGTAGTTGTGTTCATATAGGTCCTGGGCTTGTTTTGGCAGATATTTCCAAATATTTTTTATTGTCCACAGTAGTTTTAAATGAGATTTCTCTTTCTACCTCTGGGTGCTGGATTTCATTAGAAATATATAGAAATGTTGAGGACACATGTGGGATTATTTTATATCCTGCAACTTTGCCAAATTTATTGTCTCAAGTAGTTTTTTGCTTGGTTATCTAAATATATCATCATATCATCTGCAAAGAGTGATAGCTTAGTCTCTTCTTTGCCTATTTTGATTCCTTCAATTTCTTTTTCTTTTCTAATTGGTACTGCTAACATTTCTAGTGCCAGATTGAATAAGAGGGGTGATAGTGGACATCCTTGTTTCATGCCTGTTCTTATTGGAAATGCTTCTACCTTATCCCCATTACATATAATACTTGCTGATGGCTTTAAAAAGATGCTACCTTTTATTTTAAGGAAGACTCCATTTATTCTTATAGTTTCTAATGTTTTTAATAGGAATGGATATTGTATTTTGTCAAAAACCTTTTCTGCATCCATTGAGATAATATTATGGTTTCTGCTAGTCTTATTGTTGATATGATAAATTTTACTGATGGTTTTTCTAATATTGAACCATACTTGCATTCCTGGAAAAAATTCTACCTGATCAAAGTGTATTATTCTTGTGATAAGCATCTATATTCATGAAGGAAATTAGTCTATAATTTTCTTTCTCCGTTTTGTCTTTTCCTGATTTAGGTATCAATACCATATTTGTGTCATAAAAAGAGTTTGGTAGGACTCCTTCTTCACTGATTTTACCAAATTGTTTGTAGAGTATTGGAATTAATTGATCTTTAAATGTTTGATAGAATTTGCTTGTAAATCCATTTAGCCCTGCAGATTTTTTTTTCCTAAGGAGTTTGTTGGATTTATCAACTTCAAAGAGGGGATGATTGAGGTCCCCTACTAGTATACTTTTGCTATCTATTTCTTCCCCTAACTCCCTTAACTTTACCTCTAGGATTCTGTACCACTTCGTGCATAAATGTTTAGTAATGATATTGCTTCATTTTCATTGGTGTCTTTTAGCAAGATATAGTTTCCTTCCTTATCTCTTTTAATTAGATGTATTTTTTCTTTCCCTAGTTTGAGATAAGGATTGCTACCCCTGATTACTTTTTTACTTTGGCTGAAGCATAATTTATTTTACTCCAGCCTTTTTCCTTTGCCCCGTGTGTATCTCCCCATTTCAAATGTGTTTCTTGTAAACAGCATATTATAGGATTATGTTTTTTTAATCCATTCTGCTATCTGCCTCCATTTTATGGGAGATTTCATTCCATTCATATTCACAGTTATGATTAATATCTGTATCTTTCCTTCCATCCTATTCCTTCTCCTGTTTATGCTTTTATTTTTCCCTTTCTTCCTTACCTTCTTTAGGAGTTTTACTTTTGACTGCCGCCTCCCTCAGTATTCCCTCCTTACCAGGCCCCCTCCCTTTTCCTACCCTTCCCCTTTACTGCCCCTTCCCTCCCTTCTAACCACCCCCCCACCTTTTCTTAGCCCTTCCCCCTCCCACTGCCTATAAGGTTCTATATATTTTTATTCTTAATGTAGTATGTTATTTCTTCCTTGAACCAAGATTAACAAGAATAATCTCATGCAGTGCTTCTTTCCCTCTTTTATGATAAGTTTTATGTCTCTTATTGATAGAGTCCTATACATAACTGATTATGTTATTACCTCCTTACACCAGGAACAATGGGGGTGAATATCATATAATAGTCATCTCCCTCACTTCTTTCCCTGTATTATATTATATTTTTATGCCTCTTTTGTGGCATAATTTACCCTTTTCTCCTTTCTTCTTTCCTCTTCTTCCATTGTGATCCCTTTACACCCCTCAATAGGGTTTTTTTTAATAATCATTTTGTTTAATTTATACCCACCCCATCTATTTATCTGTAGCCTTTTAAAATGTTGCAATAGGTATACAACTCTCAACATTAACAGGTATCAGCTTCCCATATAGGGATGTAAATAGTTTGCTCTTATTAAATAACAAGTAATGTATGTGTGTGTGTGTGTGTGTGTGTGTGTGTGTGTTTTCCCTATTTACCTTTCTATGTCTCTCTTGAGTCTTGTAATTGGGGATTGAATTTTCCATTGAGCTCTGGCTTTTTCATCAGGAAGGACTGGAAGTCCTTTATATCATTGAATGACCATCTCCTTGCCAGAAAGATTATGCTCAGTTTCACTGGATAGCTGATCCTTGGTTGTAACCCAAGCTCTTCTGCTTTGTGAAATATCATATTCCAGTCCCTCTGATCTTTCAATGTAGAGGCTGCCAGATGCTGTATGATCCTCTATGTAGTTCCATGATATTTGAATTGTTTCTTTCTGGCTGCTTGCAGAATTTTCTCCTTTACCTGATAGTTTTGGATTTGGCTACAACATTTGAAAGAGTTTGAAATTTGGGATATCTTTCAGGAGTTGTCATTTATATTCTCTCAATTTCTATTTTACCCTCCAGTTGTAGGGTCTCAGTGCAGTTTTCCTTGATGAGCTCTTGGAAGATGTTGTCTAGGCTCATTTTTTCATCACAATTTTCCAGTAGACCAATAATTCTAAGATTATCTCTCCTGGATCTGTTTTCCAGGTCAGTTATATTTGCATTAAGATATTTTACCTCTTTTACTAATTTTTCATTCTTGATGTTGCTTGACTGATTCTTGGTGAGTCACAGAGTCATTAGCTTCAATTTGTTTGATTCTATTTTTTAGCAAACTATTTTCCTTGGTTAGTTTTTGAAGCTCCTTTTCCATATGTTCAGATTTCATTTTTAGTTCACACATTTTCCTTTTTAAGGAGATTCTTTCTTCATTGAAATTTTTTTTTCTATTTTTGCAATTTTGATTTTTAAAAGAATTCGTCATTTTATCTTCTACCTCTCTAATTTGGTTTTCAAAGTCCTTCTTGAGCACTTCTAAGAATGCTTTCTGGGATTGAGACCAGTTCATACTCACTGTTGAAGCTTCAGCTGTGGGTGTGGAATCAAAGCTGTATCCTTCTGAATTTGGTTCCTCCCTTGTGCAATAATAGGATTCTAGAGTCTTTGTCTTTGCAATCTGTCTTTTTCCCATTTTGAGGCAGTGCCTTAGCCACACCCTTCCTCTAAGACTCCCAAGCCTTCAATATTTTAAAATTTTGCTCTAGGGAATAATTTATGTGTTTTCAGGGCTGGGGGTGGGTGGGGTGGGGATTGGAGCAGTCAGAGTTCACTCTGCCATCTTGGTCCCTGGAAGTTCAGATAGGTGTTTTTAAAATTTCCTGGCTGTGGGTTGATAGTGTCAGGCATAGCTGCTGCCACTGCCAGGGGCCGTGCATTTGTCTCTTTTCCGGCTGCAATAGATCCCAGCCCTGTGGTGATAAGCCTGGGAATGGCCTTAGCTGTTTGTGGATCAAATTGCTGCCACATATAACTACACGTGTGCAACCTATATTGAATTGCTTATATTCCTAGTGGGGTGGGTGTGGAGGGAAGAAGGGAAAGAATTTAGAAATCAAAGTTTTATAAACAAATGTTAAATTATTTTTTTACATGCAACTCAGAAATAAGATATACAGGCACTGGGGTATAGAATTCCATCTTTCCCTACTAGAAAGTTAGAGGAGGACTAAGGGAGGATATAAGAGAGAGCAGAATGGAGGAAGGGGTATTCAGTAGGTTTTCTCTTTTGGAGTGGGAGGTAGGGGAAAAATGTGGAGAATATTTATGACTCAAAATTTTGTGGAAATGAATATTGAAAACTAAAAATAAACAAAAAAATTTTAAAAACAAAAATAAAAGAGTATGACAGAAAATTAGCAAAGACCAATATCTCACACTCTATCAAGATAAGGTTGAGGGATGGCTATGTGGCACAGTGAGGGGTGCATAGGTGGCACAGTGAGTAAAGCACCAGCCCCGGAGTCAGGAGGACCTGAGTTCGGATTTGGCCTCAGTCACTTAACACACACACACAAACACACACACACACACACACACACACACACACACAAAACTAGCCATGTGACCTTGGGCAAGTTACTTAACCCCAATTGCCCTCCAAAAAGCAAAAAGAAGAAAAGATGAAGTAGAAATGGGCACATGATTTAGACATAAGTGATAATATCAAAAGCAAATTAAGGGATCAAGGAACAGCTTAGCTGTCAGATTTATGGAGAAGGCAAGAATTAATGACCAAACAAGACATAGAGTACAATTTTGAAATGGAAAATGTATAATTTTGATTACGCTAAGTTAAAATACTTTTTTGCACAAACAAAATCAATGCAACAAAATTAGAAGGAAAGCAGAAAACTATGAAATAATTTTTACAGCCAATGTTTCTGATAAAAGGCCTCATTTCTCAAATATACAGAGAATTGAGTAAAAATTGTCAAAATGCAAATTATTCCTCAATTGATAAATGGCCAAAGGAGATTAACAGGCAGTTTTCAGATGAAGAAATTAAAGCTATGTATAATCATATGAAAAAATCTTCTATATCACTTTTGATTAGAGAAATGCAATTCTGAGCTTTCACCTCACAGCTATCAGATTGCCTAATATGACAGAGAAGAAAAATGATAAATGTTGGAGAAAATGTAGGAAAATTAGAACTCTAAGACATTTCTAGGGGAGTTGTGAACTGATTCAACTATTCTGGGGGGAAATTTGGAGGACTGAGTTCAAATCTAGTATCAGATACTAGCTGTGTGATTTTGGTAAGACACTGAACCCCAATTGCCCTGCCTTTCCCCCTCCAAAAAGACAAAAAAAAAAAGAGAGAAAGAACTGGTAGAGCCTGAATTTGAGATACTTTTGCTTTACTTTATTTTTGTTTGTTTGTTTGGTCTGTGTTTTCTTACAAAGAATGACAGATTAGAATGGGCAAATATAAGTTAATGTCCAAAGAGTTATAAATCTGTGCATAAACTTTGACCTATCAATGGCACTATTATATCTTCAACCCAAAGAGATAATAGAAATGGGAAAAGGAAACACATGTACAAAAAATATTTGTAGCAGCTCTTTTTGTGGTGGCTAAGAATTAGAAATTGAGGGGATGTCCATCAAATGGGGAATGGCTGGACAAATTGTGGTATATGAATGGAATGGAATACTGTTGTGCTATAAGAAATGATGAGCAGGCAAACTTCAGAAAGACCTGGATAGACTTACCTGAACTGATATTTAGTGAAGTGGGCAGAACCAGGAGAATATTTTACATAGCAAAAACAACATTGTGCAATGACTGACTATGATAGAATTAGATCCTCTTCACCATACAAAGATCCAAGACAATTCCAAAAGACTTATGGTGGAAAAATGCTAACCATATCCACAGAAAGAACTATGGAGTCTGAATGTAGATCAAATCATGCAATTTTCACTTTTTGTGTTTTTTTTTCTTTCTTTCATTTTTCCCCTTTTATTCTGATTCTTGTTTCGCAACATGATTAACTTGGAAATATGTTTCTCATGATTGTTTCTGCATAACCTATATCAGATTGCTTCCTGTCTTGAAGAAGGAGGAGGAAAGGGAGGCAGGGTGAAAAAAATGGGAACTCATAATTTTGCAGAAAAGAATGTTGAAAACTGTCTTTACATGTAATTGGAAAAAATAAAAGATATACTACTCTTAGACACTATCTGTCCTTAACAATTTCTTCTTCCTTCAGACTCAGCCTTGTCCCATTATTAAATGTCTGGACTTCTTACATCTAACTTAGTTTTTGACCTTCCAAGGACTAACATTCCAGTATAGAATGAAAACAATTGGAAATATACTGTCACACCCATCTCACACTTTCAAAATCCAGATCATTCTGGCATCCTTATGTTTATCTTTATTTCTTTCTGGAGATTTCTTTTGAATCAAAATTTGGCTCTATAAGCATAACATATCTAAATAATCACATTACTTCAGGAAATAAATAGATGGTCAGTGTAGATGGTCAGTTTTATATATTTTGGAGAAAAAAAACACCAAAATCCCCATTCAAAAGACATGGGTTAAAGTTTGGCTGCTAGGGATTATTAATAAGCTAAATTCAGGAAAATTGTTTCATGTTTTTGTGCCTCAACATACTCATCTGTGAAAAGAGAGGGTTGTTAAGAATATCTTTTAAGTTTCCATCCAAATCTAAAGTACTTTGTGTAGCATAGTTCAAGGACAAAGGCAGCTGAGCTTGAAATTAGTTTAGGAATATAATGATCTGGTTTCCATTCCCAATTGTTCTAGAATCAGAAAAAGTTCAAGACAGTGGTTGGTATACTGTCATTCACTAAAGGTCAAGTAATAACAATATTGTATTAAAAGGTCTTAAGTAATTTATACAGATTGACTTTGTTCCAACTGCAGTCAAATCACTTTGAAACTTTTCCCCAGGAGATAAAAAAAAGAAAATTCCATGCACATGAAAGTCATCTTTAGAAGGCTGGGGCAATCTTTTTTTATGACCTATGCAGCAATAGAAAGCCCTCTATCTGCTCAGTGCATATTAAATGATGGCTATGAGTTGGCTAGCATAAATGTCACATGGTGCAGCTGAGTAAAATTTTGAGACATAAAGAGGCTGCATAGAATATAGATATTAAAGCACATTCATTATGTGTTAAATACCAGCAAAAAGTCAAAGTGAATTCTAATTTATATTAAAAAAATCTAAGTGTCCCCAGGGACAATGTTGATACTTTTCTTCCTTAAAATGTGATGAATTAACTTCTTCATTCTACAATTTATTCATTCATTCACCACATGTTTATTGGGTGGTTACCATGTATGAAACATTATGAGAGGTGCTTTAGGAAATGCATAAATAATCAAGATATGTTCTCTGTCAATAATAAGAACAATGCTTTAAACATTCTCACATATACTATCTAATTTACTCTTTCAATGATTTCATAACTAGGTATCACCTTAAGAGACTTAAAATCTTTTTGGGAAAATGAGGCTAAATGTTATATAGCAATAGAAAAACAAAAATGTGTGTGTGTGTCTTTGTGTGTGTGAGAGAGGTAGACACACCTAGAGAAGGAGAGAGAGACAGAGACAGAGATAAAGTGAGATAGAGACAGAGACAGAGAGAGGACCCAAAATAGAAGAAGAATTGGGGGAAAAAATAGAAAATTAGATGCCTCAAAAAGAATAGGTAAAGTTTAGATAGAAAGAGAAGATAATTTTCAGCTGAAGTGTAATTATGGCACTATTCAATGTAATTCCATACTCTACCCAGTAACAACAATATTGTATGATAATCATTTATGAATAACTTAGCAATTATCAGAAATAAAATGATCCAAGACAATCCTGTAGCACTTATAATCAAAGGTGCTTACTATCTCCAAAAAAAGAACTGGTAAGGGGCAGCTAGGTAGCCCAGAGAATAGAGCACTGGCCCTGGAATCAGGAGGACCTGAGTTCAAATCCAGTCTCAGATACTTACTAGCTGTGTGATATTTAGTAAGACACTGAACCCCAATTGCCCTGACTTCCCCCCTCCAAAAAGACAAAAAAAGAGAGAAAGAACTAGTACAGCCTGAATTTGAGATACTTTTGCTTTACTTTATTTTTGTTTGTTTGTTTCTTTGTTTGGTCTGTATTTTTTAAAAAGAATGACAGATTAGAATGGGCAAATATAAGTTAATGAGTTATCCATGAGTTAATCAAGAAAAAAAAGTCAATAAAAAAAGAAAAATAGTAGAAAATGTGAAATATTTCATTGGAAAAGCAACTGACAAAAAATAGATGGAGAAGAGATGATTTAAGAATTGGACTACTCAAAAACAATGATAAAAAATAGAGCTTACATTATCTTTCAAGAAATTATAAAGGAATACTGCACTGACATTCTAGAATCAGAGGGCAAAATATATGTTGAAACAATCCACTGATAACCTCCTGAAAGAGATACCAAAATGAAAACTGTAAGGAATATAATAGCTAAATTCTGGAGCTCTAAGATCAAGAAGAAAATATTTCAAGCAGACAAAAAGAAAATATTAAAGTCTTGTGGAGCCCCAGTCAGGGAAAGAGAGATGATTTAGCAACTTCTACATCAAAGAATCAGAGGACTTGGAATATGATATTCTGGAAGACAAAAGGCCTAGGATTACAACCTAGAATCACCTAGTATAATCTTTCAGGAGAAAAGTAGACATTCAATGAAACAGAGGCCTTTCAAGCATTTTTAATGAAAAATTCAGAGTTGGATAAAAAATTGGACCTTCAAATATGACTTACAAGAAGCCTAAAAAATAAAAACAGGGAAGAGACATAATAATGGATTCAATAAGAATAAAACTTTGTATTACTACACGGGAAGATTATACTTGTAACCTCTAAGAACTTTCTCATTATTGGGTCATTAAAATTAGTATACATAGTGGGTTAAATGGAATGGGATGATATCTAGTAAAATATATATTTATATAATTAAGTATACACACACACACACACATATATATACATATATATATATATAATTAATATATAATTAAGAAAATATAATTAAGAAGGGGCGGCCAGGTAGCACAGAGAGTAAGAGCACTGGCTCCAGTGTCCAGATAACCTGGGGATCAAATCCCGGGCTCAGACACTTAGCATCCCCCCAGAAACACCTGGCCATGTAACCTTGAGCAAGTTACTTAACCCCAATTGCTTAGGGGTGGCCAGGTGGCTCAGTGAGTAAGAGCACTGGCTCCAGTGTCGGGATGACCTGGGGATCAAATCTGGGCTCAGATACTCAGCACCACACCCAGAAATAACTGTCCGTGTAACCTTGAGCAAGTTACTTAACCCTGATAGCTTAAAAAAAAAAAAAAA
>NW_027187325.1:3567352-3576502 GCF_028583685.1 Petaurus breviceps papuanus | reverse complement strand
TATATATATATATATATATATATATATATATATATATATAATTAAGAGATGAGAAAGAGGATATATATATATATAATCAGAATCGTATAAATCTATATATAATTCTATAATTAATTATATTTTATAGTATCAGCCTTTGTGTCTAAATGTTGTACCTATCTCGATTTTGTTTTGGTATACAGTGTAAGATTTTGGTCTATGCTTAGTTTCTACAGTGCTATTTTCAAGTTTTCCTATGAGATTTTCTTAAATAGTGAGTGTTTATCCCACAATCTGGAGTCTTTGGATTTATCAAACAGTAGATTACCATATTCATTGGCTATTGTGTCTATTTCTTAATCAGTACCCATTAATTTTGATTATTGCTACTTTGTAATACATTTTAAGATCTGGGAACAGCAGGCCACCTTCCCTTGTATTTCCTTTCATTAATTTCCTTGATATTCTGGATATTTTGTTCTTTCAGGTCAATTTTGTCATTCTTTTTTCTAGCTTTATAAATATATTTTTAGTACTTTGATAGGTATGGCACTGAATAAGTAATTTAATTTAGGTGGTAAATTAATTTATTATATTATATTAATGTATTAGTTCCTCTAATACTTTGAGCAACTGATATTTTTTTCAATTATTAAGATATGACTTTATTTGTGTGAAAAGTGTTTTGTAATCATGTTCATAAAGTTCCCAGTTTTGTTTTAGCAGGTAGATTCCCAAATATTTTATACTGTATAAAGTAACTTTAAATGATATATTTTTTCCCTCTCTCTTAATGCTGGTCTTTGTTAGTGTTATGTGTGTATGTGTATGTATGTATGTATATATCCCAATGCTTTGTATAGGTTTATTTTATATCCTAAAACTTTGCTAATTTTTTTTCATTATTTCAAGGAGCTTTTTTTCCCCCAAATGCCTTATTAACTTCTGATTTACTTCATTCATTTCTGCCAGATTTTGGGTAACAAATTTTCTCCCCATTTTAACCCTACCCACCTCCCCAAAATAGTGGTCCCCCAGAATATCTGCTCTTTTTATTTCCCAATTACATATAAAATAGTATTAATAATAATAATAACAATTATATATATATATATATATGTATATATATTTAACATTTGGTTTTAAAACTTTGAATTCCAGATTCATTTCCTTCCTCCCTTGTCACCCACCCTTACTGGGAAGATAAGCAATTCAATATAGGTTGTACATGAGAAGCTAATGCAAACATTACTATGGTAGATAAATTGTAGAAGACTGATTATATTTCCCTCCTTCCTATCCCATCTCCCACTTGATCTATTCTCTACTTCGGTCCTATCCCTTTTCACAAGTGTGTGCTTCCAACTTCCCTCCCCCTCCCCCCAGACTGCCCTCCCTGCTATCATTCCCCCTCTCATCACCTTCCCCTCTACTGTCCTGTAGGGTGAGATACCCTATTTAGTGTGTATGTCTTTCCCTCCATGAGCCAAATTCAATGAGAATAAGGTTGATCCATTCCCTTATGCCTTCCTGTTTTTCCCCTCCATTGTACTCATTTTCCCTTGCCTCTTCTATATGGGATAGTTTGCTCCATTCTGTCTCTCCCTATCTCATCTCATTATATTCCTCTCTTACCTCTTAATTTCACCTTTTAAGTATCATCCCTTCCTATTAAATTGATCCTGTGCCCTCTATCTATGTATACCTGTAAACATACATATACACATCCACTTATGTAATCATACACTTATATACCCTTTGATAAAGACATATATATACATATATATGTGTATATATATATATATATATATATATATATATATATATATGTTTCTATTCCCTTCAACTATTTTCATACTGAGAAAAGTTTCATCAGTTACAATAATCACTTTTCCATGTAGGAATGTAAACAGTACAACTTTGATAAGTTCCTTATGATTTCTTTTCCCTGTGTACCTTGTCATGCTTCTCTTGCTTCTTATATATGAATGTCAAATTTTCTATGCAATTCTGTTTTTTTTTCTTCAAGAATACTTGAAAGTACTTTTTTCCACTGAATGACCATATTTTTCCCTGAAACATGATACTCAGTTTTGCTGAGTAGGAGATTCTTGGTTTTAATCCCAGCTCCTTTGACTTCCAGAATATCCTATTCCAGGCCCTTCGATCCCTCAGTGTAGAAGCTGCCAGATCCTGTGTTATCCTGATTGTGTTCCCACAATATTCAAATTTTTTTTTCCTGGTTGCTTGTAATATTCTCTCCTTGATCTGGATATTCTGTAATCTGAATATAATATTCCTAGGAGTTTTCTTTTTGGGATCTTTTTCAGGAGGTGATTGGTGGATTCTTTCAATCTCCATTTTGCCCTCTGGTTCTAAAACATCAGTGCAGTTTTCTTTGAGAACTTACTGGAGGATGATTTCTAGGTTCTTACTTTGACCATGGCTTTAAGGTAGTCCACTAATTTTTAAATTATCTCTCCTGGATCTATTTTCCAGGTCAGTGGTTTTTCCCATGAGATATTTCACATTGCCTTCTCTTCTTTCATTTGTTTGGATCTGTTTAAGAGCATCTTGATTTCTCCTCAAGTCACTAGTTTCCCTTTTTGCCATTCTAAATCTGAAGGAATAATTCTACTCAGTGAGCTTTTGAGATTCTTTTTCCATCTGGCAAATTCAGCTTTTTAAGGTATCCATCTCCTTCCTCATTGCCTTTTTTGAGCTTTTTTCGCCATTTGAGTTTGTCTGTTTTTTAAGGTTTGATTTTCCTCAGTCAGGTTGTTGACTCTCCTTCCATAATTTTCTTGCATCAATCTCATTTCTCTTCCCAATTTTTCCTCCACTTCTCTTATCTGCTTCTTGAGGTCCTCTATGGCCTGTAACCAGCTCATATTTTCTTTTGAAGCTTTTGGAGCAGGAGTTCTGACTTCACTGACTTCCTCCTGTTCCATACTTTGCTCCTTTTTGTCCCCAAAATAAGATTCTAATGTTGGATACTTCTGTTTGCTTTGCTTCCTTTGCCTGGTCATGTAGCCACTCAGTTACTTGACTTTTGAGCTTTTTGCCACAGTAGGACTTTGCCACCAGACAGGGGAGCTTCTGTCCCAAACGCTGGCATTTTCTCAGGTGCCGAAGGAATTAGTTGGGTGCCCTCTCTGAAACCTCCACACACTCTGGCAACCAGGTCACACACCCCAGGACCTACACTCTAGACCACAATCCATATCCAATCAAGTTAAAGCAGGAGCAAAAACCCCTCAGACTGGTTGCTTGGTATTCCTACAGTATGCAGGCCAGGAGCTGAAGCTGCAATGTGGTGAAGCATGGCACTGAAAAGAGGACACACTCCCTACTACTAGTCCCAAAGTCCACACTGCACTGACCTCTCACTTTGTCCTTTTCATCTATGTGCTGATAATTCTGGAAACGGCCACAGTTGCTGGTGATCTGGAGTCTCTCCAGCCACTGACTGGTCAGATCTTCCCTGGGGCTAAAACCTTGGTGTGGGGCTGGGGTAGACTCCCAGAACACTGTGCTGGCTAATTACTGCCAGACTACCGGGCTGTCCTCAGTGGGAGGTTAGCTTCTCAGTGCCATTTTGTGCATTCTATAGCTCTAAAGTTTGTTCAGAGTCCCCTTTTACATGAATTGGGGAAGGTGGAAGCTGGAGCCTTGTGGAGATTCTGTTTCTACTCTGCCATCTTGACTCCGCCTCTCAAGGAGCTTTTTAAAATTCATTCCCTGGGATTCTCTAAGTATACCATCGTGTGATCTGCAAAGTGTGATAACTTTGTTACTTCTTTGCCAATTCTAATTCCTTCAATTTCTTCTTCTCCTTTTATTGCTAAAGCTGCCATTTCTAGTACAATATTGAATAACCGTGATAATAATGGAAAACCTTGTTTCACTCAGGTCTTATTAGAAATGTTTCTAGCTTATCCTCATTACATATAATACTTGCTGATGATATTAGATAGATGCTACTTATCTAATTAGGGAAGATTCCATTCGTTCCTATGCTCTCTAGTGTTTTTGATAGGAATGGGTTTTTTTTTTATTTTGTCAAAAGGTTTTCTGAAACTGTTATGATAATAATGTGATTTCTGTTAGTTTTGTTGTTGATATGGTCAATTATGTCTTCCTAATATTGAACCAGGCCTACTTGACTGGTATGAATCCCACCAGGTCATAGTTTATTATCCTCAAGATAAGTTTTTGTAATATCTTTGTTAATATTTTATTTAAAATTTGTGCATCTATATTCATTAGGGAAATTGTTCTCTATTTTTTTTTCTCTTTTGACTCTTCTAGGTTTAAGTAGCATGACTATTTTTCCATCATAAAAATAATTGATAGGACTCCTTCATCACTTATTTTCCCAAATAGTTTATTTTTATATTATAATTATTAATTCTTTAAATGTTTGATTGAAGTCACTTGTAAATCCACATGGTCCTCAAATCTTTTTCTTAGGGAGTTCATCAATGACTTGTTTCTGAAATGGGGTTAAATATTTTATTTCCTTTTTCATTAAGCTGAGCAATATATCTATATTTTTATTTATGTCTATATCTATCTATCAATCTATCTATCTAGTAAATATTCATCCATTTCATTGAGATTATCAAATTTATTGGCATGAAGTTGGGCAAAATACTTCCTAATTATTGTTTTAATTTCCTCTTTATTGGTGGTGAATTCAATCTTTTTATTTTTGATACTGGTAATTTTGTTTTCTTTTTTTTTTTAATCAAATTAACCAAAGTTTTGTCTCTTTCATAAAACCAGATCTTAGTTTTATTTATTGGTTCAATAGTTTTCTTAATTCAATTTTATTAATCTCTCATTTGGTTTGTAGAATTTCTAATTTTGTGTTTAGTTTGGGATTTTTAATTTGTAAATTTTTTGGCTTCTTTAGTTATATGCCCAATTCATTGAACTCCTCTTTCTCTATTTTATTCATGTAAACATTTAGAGATATAAAACTTCCCCTAAGAAGTACTTTTGCTGCAACTTGCTTGCATGCATGAAAATTTTGGTATGTTTTCTCAATATTGTCATTCTCTTGGATGAAGTTATTGATTGTTTCTACGCTTCATTGTTTAACCCATTCATTCTTTAGGATTAGATTATTTGGTTTCCTAGTATTTTTAGTCTATCTTTTAATGACCCTTTGTGATCTAAAAAGGATGCATTAATATTTTTTACCTTTCTGTGTTGGATTGTAAGGTATTTATGCCCTAATACATGGCGATTTTTTGTGTACATGGCACGTACTACCAAGAAAAAAAAAGGTATATTTCTTTCTATCCCCATTTAATTTTCTCCAGTGTTGTACCATAGGTAAATTTTCTAAAATTATATTCACCTCCTTCACTTCTTTCTTCTTTATTTTGTGGTTAGATTTATCTAGTTCAGAAAGGGTTAGGATGAGGTCCCATACTAGTATAATTTTATTGTCTATTTCCTCCTGTATCTCTCTTAACTTCTCCAAGAATCTGGATGCTATACCACTTGGTGAATATATGTTTAGTAATGATATTACTTCGCTGTTTATAGTACCTTTTAGCAGGATGTATTTCCTTCCTTATCTCTTTAATTAGATCTATTTTTGCTTTTGCTTTGTCTGAGATCAGGATTTCTACTCCTGCTTTTTTAAAATTTTGGCTGAAGCATAATATATTCTCCTCCAGTCTTTTACTTTTATTCTGTGTGTATCCCCCTGTTTCAAATGTGTTTCTTGTAAAGTACACATTATAGGATTTTGGTTTTTCATCCATTCTGCTATCAGTTTCTGTTTTATGGAGGAGTTCGTCCAATTCACATTCACAGTTATGATTAGTATCTATGTCTTTCTCTTCCTTCTATTTTCCTCTCTGTTTATGCTTTTCTCCCTCCTTTCTAACTTTCCCTCATCAGTAGAGTTATTTTTTTGCCCACTGCCACCTTCACTCTCCCCTTCCTTCTATCAGTCCCTTCCCTTTTCTTTTCCTTTTCCCTTAATACTTTGCCCCTCCCTTCTATCCATCCCCTTCTTTTTCTATCCTCCTTTCCTCTCCTACTTCCTATAGGGTAAGTGAGATTTCTATCCCTAAGTGACTTGTTATTCATTTTTTTTTGCCAAATCTTATGAGAGTAAGTTTCAAACATTACTCATGTACCTCTTTTTTTACCTATACTGTAATATGCCTTTGTGTTTCTTCATGTGTTGTAATTTAGACTTTTCTTTCTCCTCCTTTCCTCTTCTCCCAGTATAATCCTTTGTTTTTTCCACTTAATTTGATTTTTGTCATCTCATCAAAATGAACTTACACCCATGCCTCTATGTATCTCCCTCCTAAATGTCATAATAAGCATAGTTTATTAATATTATTATCAATATTAATTAATTAATGACATAATTAATATTAATAAACTCTCAAGAGTTATAGGTATCACATTTCTTTTTAGGGATGTAAATAATTTGTTCTTATTGAATAACATGTTTTTTTTTTCTTCTTTTTTATGCCTCTCTTGAGTCTTGCATGTGAAAATAAAATTTTCTGTTGAACTCTGATCTTTTCATCAGTAAGGTTTGGAAATCCACTATTTCATTGAATATCTATCCTTCCCTGAAATGTCATGCTCAATATCACTGGGTATTTCATCCTTAGATGTAATATAAACTTCTTTGTTTTAATGGAATATCATATTCCAAGCCCTCTGATTTTCTAATATAGAAACTGAGAGGTCCTGCCTAATTCTGACTGTATTTCCAAGATATTTAAATTGTTTCTTTCTCATTGATTGCAGTATTTCTTCCTTGACCTAATAATTCTGGAATTTGGCTAAAATACTCTGTAGCATTCTCAATTTGGGATCTCTTTCAGGAGGTGATTGGAGGATTCTTTGGATAATTATTTTACTCTCTTGTTCTAGGATTTCATGGCAGTTTTTCTTTATGATTTCTTGAAAGATATTGTCCAGTCTCTTTTTTTATGATGATCATGGCTTTCAGGTAGACCAATAATACTTAATTATCTCTCCTGGATCTATTTTCCAGGTCAGTATTTCCAATGAGATATTTTACATTATCTTCTGTTTTTTTTTCGCTCTTTTTTGGTTTTGTTTGACTGATTCTTGATGTCTCATAAAGTCATTAGTTTCCACTTGCCTAGTTCTAATTTATAATGAATTGTTTTCTCCAATTAGCTTTTGTACCTCCTTTTCCATTTGGCCAAATTTACTTTTTAAGGAGCTTTTTTCCTCAATTAATTTTTTTCCTCCTTTTCCATTTGGCTAATTCTATAAGGAGTTGTTTTATTCAGTGTATTTCCCCCCTCCTCCATTTGGCCAACTTTTTTTTGCTTTTTGTTGGGCAACTGGGGTGAAATGACTTGCCCAAGGTCATACAGCTAGTTTTTTGTGTGTTAAGTATCGAGGCCAGATTTTAACTCAGGTCCTCTTGACTCCAGGGCTGATGCTCTATTCACTGCAACACCTAGCCACCCCTCCAATTCCATTTTTTTAAGGACTTATTTTCTACAGTCAGTTTTTGTCCTTCTTTTTCAAAGCCCTTTCTTTCATCTTTCATTACTTTCCCCAATTTTTCTTCTACCTATCTTATTTGATTTTTAAAAACCTTCTTGAACTCTTCCAAGAAGGCTTTGGGGGCTTAAAACAAGTTCATATTCCCATTTGAGGTGTCAGACGTGGGTATATTAACAATGTGGCCCTCTTCTGAATCTGTCTTTCGTTCTTACCTGTCCCTATAGAAAGAATCTATGGTCATTGTCCATTTCTGCTTTTTTCTCATGTTGTTTGACTGTTTCCTGGCTTTTGTGGTTGAGCTCTCCTGCTTGAGCACATGAGGCATTGGCCCAAGCTTCCTTTATTGGGGGAGCAGGTTCCTGGTCGCTGGCTTTTTATGCTGGGGCCACAAGTTCTGGAAGCTGGAGGTTGTAGGGTCTGGCAGCTTACCAAGTGCTGAGCTGAGGTCAGCAACATTGAAGTAGTTGGGGGAGGGGTGGAGCATACTTGTCCACCTGGCCTACTCTGAAGCATCGTCATGTTTGTCTGCTGGAGGATGCCTATCTGCCTGTACTTGTGTTTCCTGGAGTTGTGCTGAAACTGTTTTGCTGAGGTGGGACTTGTTGCTGACTTGCTGGGAAACCTCCCATCCTGTACTGCTTCTGTTCCACCAGAACAAGAGGGACATTTCCCATTAATCCCTCAAACATGTTGGGCTAAAAGACTGCTGCACCCCATCTTTCTGCTGATTCTGCTATTTCAGGATTTTTCCTTGGGTGATATTTTCTGGGTTTTTAGAGGTCAATCAGGGAAAATGAGAGCAACTTTTTTCTTACTCCACCATCTTGACTCCTAGAAGTTGAGTTTTTTTTAAAGGAAAAGAAACTATATGTTAAAAAAATATTTAAAGCAGTTCTTTTACTGATTGCAAAGAATTGGAAATTCAATAGATGGCCATCAATTGGGAAATGGATGAATAAAATGTAGTATATTATTTTGATGGAATACTATAAATGCTATAAGAAATGATGAGCTGGATGTTCTAGGAAAACCTTAAAAAGACTTAAATAATCTGATGTAAAGTGAAATGAGCAGAACCTGGGGAACATTGTATACAGTAACAACAATATTGTATGATGATCAACAGGGGATGACCTAGCTATTTTGAGCAAAACAATGATTCATGATAATTTCAAAGATCCTATGATGAAAAAATGCTATCCATCTCTGGAAAAAAGAACTAGTGTTATCTGGATGCTAGTTGAAGCATACTGTTTTTAATTTTTATTATTTGCCTTTTTGGGGGGGGAATCATACCTTTATAATGTGATTAATATGGAAATATGTTTTATATGACTTCACATCTATAAATAGTATCAAATTGCTATCTTAAGGAGGGGGAGTTATAATAGTAATGGAATTTAATGATCCCCCTTTATTGACTTGGTTTTTGAGTTGAGTGTTAAAACCCAGAGCTTGTGAATCCCACTTGTGGGATGGACTTGTTGATATGAAAAGAGAAGGCTGAACTGGGAGGAGCTGTTGCCATGGATTTGGAGAGGCACTGGCAGAGGAAGAAATTCAGAAGAATTTTTGGAAGCAGCATCATGGAGGCAGAGAGAGAGAGAGAGAGAGAGAGAGAGAGAGAGAGAGAGAGAGAGA
>NW_027187325.1:3561400-3567342 GCF_028583685.1 Petaurus breviceps papuanus | reverse complement strand
AGAGAGAGAGAGAGAGAGAGAGAGAGAGAGAGAGAGAGAGAGAGAGAGAGAGAGAGAGAGAGAGAGGTTTGCTGAGGGCCAGTTTGAGCTGCCCAGGACTTTTGAGAGCTGCCACCTGGAGCTTCCAAGGACTGAGGAGAAATGGCTGTGAGGCTGGTACTTTGTCTGTTTTTTTTTATGTTGTTTTGCCAGATTTGTCCACTGGTGAAGGCCAGTGCTGTTGTTGCAGAGGTTCTGGAACCTTGCTGTTGGTTCAGAAGCCCTGAAGAAGGATTTTCTTGTCATATATTTATGGAAATCTTGGAAGAGGGTCTTGCTAATGTTTTCATGGGTTCTAAGACTGTTCTGCAGACAGAGAATGAATTAATGAGGAACCTGGTAATGTATCTTGTGGCCTTGTTAAGCTCTGTCTCCCCAGGAACAGAGATTGCTGAGAACTTGCCTCAAGTCAAGAAGAAGAAAAGACCTCTCTTTGGGTATTAAAAGCTGTGATGATATCTTAACCTAGTAATTCAGGGATAGATGGCCTTTGTGCTCTCTACTGCCCCTTTTGATAAGGTGCTTGGTGTTAACTGATGATAATTGTAATTCAGTTGTGATCCAGGGGTGTGAAACTTTTGACTTTTTTGTGCTCTGTGACTGACCAAATGAATGTACTTTGTTTATGATTAGAAATTAATCTCCATTTGAGAAGAGGGTCTTTGGGATTGACTAAATGAATGTACTGCCTAGGGGTGGAGTAGTACTTGGGAAATTATTGAATTACAATTGGTGAATGATGTATTTTGAGTTATGCTGTATTTTGATTTTCTCTGTTCTTAATTTGCCACTGAATAAAATGGAGATTGGCTATGCTGGTATTTTGAGCCTTTGGAAGTTGCCTTTGCTTGGCATTAGAGGAGTAGAAAGAGAAATGCAGAGAATTGGGAAAACAAAGTTTAAAAAATGATTGTGAAAATTGTTTTTATATCAATTGGGGAAAATAAAATATTCGATAATTTTATCTTATAGTGATCAAGTTTCTATCTTGGACTTTATTGGTAAATAATCAGCTCTCATAAAATATATATTAATTTTAATTTGAAATATTAACTTCTTATCCATTATTTTATTGCTAGACAATCAACATAGCAATAATTCAAGCTTTGATTTGTAGTATTTGCCAATTTCTGAATTGAAAATGCTTTCACCAAAAATTTGCCAATTGACTTTTCTAAGCCTTTTAAAGCTAAATCCAGCACAACCATGAATCCTAACCATGGACATTATTTTGTCCTCAAAATATCTAAAGAAAGATACAGTTATTGTTCTTAGTATCTTGTAAGAATTTATAAAAAATACCTGTTTCATTTTTTATCCTGACTGATGCTGTATTTAACCTCATTAATCTTTTGTATTCATTTTCATTTAAATGACTTTATTACTTTCTCTTTTATTTGCCATTTTAATATCTGATTATACAGAAATTCAGGATTATATAAAAGATAAAATTAGTTAATATTTTCAAGTGTTTAGTTAATCTTACAGTACTATATAATTACTGTTTTTTTTTTGTTGGTTAGATGGGATATCACTTTTCTTCTTTTAGAAATTAATTGCTATAGCATAACAAAACTGTTTTTCTTGAAAGCATATCATTCCTCTTGAAACATAACTTTTTTTAGTTTTTTAGGCCATGGTATTAAACATATTAAATACCCAAACTAATATAAATTCACTATTCTAAACCAAAGGTGCATGTTAAATCACAATATAGGTTTCATATTGTGTTCACTTATTTTCTACATGTACTTTTATAGAGTTTTAAAAAGGAGTTTTAAGAAATTAAATTAAAGAAGCAAAAGATAGTATATTTGGCTGTGTACATTCTTTTTTGTACAGGGCAGCTATCATAACAACAAGCAATAAACTCTCCCACAAAATAATGACTCTCTAAGTTATTCTCTAGACCATGTAAATAGGTAAACTTTTTGGAAGTGAGGAAGGCCCAGTCATTTTAATGATATGCACATCATTACAAAATTTTTATCTATTCTCTTATGAAAAGTTAAGCAATTCTTATGTTTTTTTTCAAAGTTCACAAATAGTCCAAACAGATTATGATAAGAAGCTAAAGATAGAAACTGAGAAAGTACCCTCTTTTCCCATAATTTCTTTTCATTTTCATTTTCCATATGATGGGGTGCTTGGGATCTATGTTTGTAAAATCAATTTGTAACATCAATTTGTAAGAGCAGTTTGTAACATCAGTAATGATGGGGTGCTTGGGATCTATGTTTGTAACATCAATTTGTAAAACTTTGTAACATTAGTCTGTAAAACCAGTTTGTAAAATCACATTCCACTCCCCCCCCACGCCCCAGTCTCAGAGCAACTCGCTCCCTTCCCCCTATTCACATTCTGCCTAAGCAACAACTTGTGACTCCTTTGTCCTTGCTTAATCTAGCCCTATTGTAGTTGCCTCATGTCTCCTCCTGTCTGGCCAAAATCTCATCTCCAAGTTAAACTCCTTAAACTTTTATCTATGCACTGAAGTCACAAGTTCCTCTCAGTCAGCCCTAACTTTTATCTATGCACTGAACTCACAAGTTAGCCTTGGTTCCCTTACATCCATCCCTTCAGCCCTGACAATGGCAGCCCTACCCTTTAAAAGTAAAAGCCTGTGTCCCCTTTCACTTGCAGGTCCCCTAAGGATCTTTGCCCGCTGTAAAGCGTATAATAAACTTTTTAAACTCTGACTCCAAGTAAGGCTGAACTGAATTCTTTCCAGACTGAATAGCAGGTTCTGGTCTTAGATAAGATCTGAGTTCCTGCTGAACCTAATAGCCATCCCTCATCACATATATCTATGTTGTTTTGAATAAATTACAATAATTTTATGTCTCTCATGAGAAGGCCTCAATTTCCTTTAAAATCTCCACAAGTATCCAGGTTACCATTGGCTATTTCCTGGTTCCTTCCTATTTTACTACTACATGAACTTTTAGATACAGTGGTCAAAAAATAGGCTTTAAAAAAAGAGTTGGGGAAATCCTGACTCCTCCCCTTCCTTATATTGGCCACAACCACCCTCAAATCATCCATATTATTTGTTTGGGGGAAACTGCATTGTCCAGTGGAAAGGAGAAATGTTTGTAGCTCCTATCCACTTACTATTTAATGTGGCTTTGGGAAAGTCATAAAATATCTCAATTTCTTTTAAAAAAATGAGAAGGTTGTACTGAATGAACTCTGATGCCACATTCAACTCTAAATTCATAATTCTTAAGTAGCATCATTTTCATCATATTTAGTAAGTCTTCCCAAAATTCAGTGATCATTAAGAAATATTAAGAATCTATCATCTTCTCTGCCTATACAAACTTTCAAGAGATGTCTGAAAAGATGGAGTTTTCCATCATAAAACTGTCATAAATACTAGCTAGTGGGGGAGGGGCTTTTAAAAATACTAACTCAATTTTGCTATTTTAGTTGACCTGATAGCCTGTAGTATATTCCTACCAATATCTTGCCTCTGCTTCTCCCTCCTTTGATTCTCATGTAGATGTTTTCCAAAACACCTCTTCCCTAGGACTCACAAATTTCCACACTTTTTAAATATTGTACTGCAATACTATATCACCTTTCCTTTTGAATACCTTTCCTTTTGAATAAGATCTTTTTAAATGCTTTATTATTACCATGAGCTTTGATGCTCAAATAAAACCTTGGTGATAAATAAGAAGTAACCACTTGATATTTAAAAAATACAACCTCTCATTCATTCTTTTAGTTCTCTTCAATGTGTGTATTTGTCTATAGACATCTGTGCCAATAAGGATTCTTTCTGCCCCTCTCTTTCATCATTGCCTCATGTGGATAGCTCAGCATCTCTATTGCCAATTTTCTTCCTCTCTTCTATGATTCAAAAGGAACAAAGCCTCCTGAAAATAAAAGTAAACAGAACCCTTTATAGGCTTTTTACACATGCCCTATGGAAAGGTAGGCAACATGGTCATTTCTGAAATTTATATCAAAGAATGAATGAAATAGAGCAATATTTCAATTATAAATTATCCGAGAAACAAAGTTCCTTAATAGGCTGAGGAATAGAAGCTGTTGATAGAAGACCATGGATAGAAGGTTAAAAAAAAGAATCCTCTTAAGTATAGAATTTTAGTGGTTTCAGGGGCAGGTCTGATGCTAGCGTCCTGTTATTTCAAATTCATTGTTGGGATAAAAGGAGATACTCATAAGTTATTGAGATTTAAAAAAAAAAGATTTAATTTATGCTAATCATCTAAGAATATGCTACAAGGATACAGTGGAAATTGACTTCTTTGAATATGACAGTGTCCTGAATCCACATGGAAATGAGTCTCATAGGCAGGGGTGGGTTACTCATATGGTATTCAGATATCCAACAAGTCACTGGGGCCCAAACATCAAGTGGCTAGTACTTCTTATGCCCTTATGTGACCTAGAAGCTTTATCAAGGAATTCAAAAACAATAAGATCCTGGAACAATTTTGTTGTATTTTAAAGGAAATTAAACTCTGTTTCAGGTTAACAGAAAAAACTCTGGCCCTATCTCAGAGCATAAACCAATTTGTAGCTTTGATTTGAAAGAGAAGACTAGTCTCGTGGCTGATAGAATTTAATCATTTGTGTTTGACAACTGAGGTACTAACCAGGGTTGAAATTAGACCTAATTTAGGATTAACATTAACTTTAGGAGATATAATTTAAGACTTATTGGACTACCTAAAAGGCACATTCAAAAAAAGAGCCTAAACCTCTTGTTTCAAGAATTTTTTTTTAAAGCAATAAGTAACTTGCTCAAGGGTCATCCCAAAACTGGAGCCAGTGCTGTTACTCACTGACTCACCTGGCTGCCATTAAGCAAGTGGGGTTAAGTAACTTGCTCAAGGTTACATGGCTAGACATTTTGGGTGGGTGCTAAGTGTCTGAGTCCGGGATTAAGTGTCTGAGCCCAGGATTCTATCCCCAGGTCATCCTGACACTGGAGCCAGTCCTCTTACTCACTGTGCTAGCTGGCCACCCCTGTTTCAAGAAATTTTAAAGGATAACTAACCAGTTATCTTACAACCAGAGGGCAAAGTAGAAATTGAAAGAATTCACCAATTACTTCCTGAAAGAATTCACAAAATAAAAATTAACAGCATTCTTATGACCAAAATCCAGAACTCCAATGTCAGAGAGATAGTACAACCAGTCAGAAAGAAATTATTCAGATACCATGGGGACAGAGTCAGGACCACCCAAGATTTCACAGGTACTATTTATAAAGGAATGGGGAGCTAGTAATATGTCCAGAAGACAGGGAAATTAGCATCCAACAAGAATATACCAAACAAAATTTTGTGTAATACTACAGTATAATACTACAGATATTTAATGAAATAGAAAACTTTCAAGGGGCAGTTGGTGGCACAGTGAATAGAGCACCAGCCCTGGAGTCCGGAGGACCTGAGTTCAAATTTAGCCTCAGACATAACACTTACCAGCTATGTGACCTTAGGCAAGTCACTTAACCCCAATTACCCCTCAAAAAAGCCTGCCTAAAGAAAGACTAGAACTGAAATTTTGAAATCAAAACACAAATTGAAGAAAAGCGTGAAAAGGTAAACAAACACAAGTGAAAAATAAGGGACTTGGTCGTGTTAAATTTACACATTCTTAAACAACAAGAGGATATAAGATCTTTATCATCATTCGAGTAGCTAGAAAGAGTCTACTAAGATAGAGAGCATGAATGTGAGTCTATTGTGTTGAGAAGATTTCAACAATAAGAATGGAGCGGTGAGGGGCGGCCAGGTCGCTTAGCGAGTAAGAGCACCGGCTCCAGTGTCGGGATGACCTGGATCAAATCCGGGCTCAGATACTCAGCACCACACCCAGAAATAACTGGCCGTGTAACCTTGAGCAAGTTACTTAACCCC
>NW_027187325.1:3539609-3561390 GCF_028583685.1 Petaurus breviceps papuanus | reverse complement strand
ACCCAGAAATAACTGGCCGTGTAACCTTGAGCAAGTTACTTAACCCCTATTGCTTTAAAAAAAAAAAAAGAATGGAGTGGTGAGAAAGAGTGATGCATTGGGAGAAGGGGAAAGGAAGAAGAATGGGGGAAAGCATCTCACATAGAAGAGGCACACAAGGAAGAGTTTTTGCAATGGAAGGGAAAATATATGCATAAAAGGGGGGGAGTTGTAGTGAGTGGGCAATGCTTGAAGTTCCCTGTCATTTTACTTAGTTCAAGGAGTAAGAATATGTGTACACACAAAGCTGATTACAGAAATTCATCTTTTCCAAACAGAAGTGGGAGGGGAAGGGCTCAGAAAAATGGAAGAGGGATAACAAGGATAAAAGAAGATAAGGCAAGCAGTGTTCAGAAGCAAAACTGACTCTTGAAAGTGCATAGAATTAAAAGGAGAATGTTAATTTAAAAAGTGGATGGAAGGAAATTTATAATTATACCATTATAATTTTCTTCTTTTTTTTTTTTATTAAGCAATCAGGTTTAAGTAACTTGCTCAAGGTTACACGGCCAGTTATTTCTGGGTGTGGTGCTGAGTATCTGAGCCCAGGATTCAATCGAGGTCATCCCGACACTGGAGCCGGTGCTCTTACTCGCTGAGCCACCTGGCTGCCCCTATACCATTATAATTTTAAGGAAAATCAGATTGATTCATTTATATAACAGAATAGGATAGAAGAATGGATTAGAAATAAGAATACAATAATATGCTGTTTATAAGACACATTTAAAATAGAAGTACACATGGAGTCAAAATAATTAGCTGCAGAAGAAATACATCAACAAAAATTTTTAAAAGGCAGGATTGGCAAACATAATCTCAGATAAAGCAAAGAACCAAGATATGTCTAATTAAAAGAGATATTTAGTGAAATTACACTTTGCTGAAAAGCACAATAGACAATAAAAAAGTTTCAATGATGAACTGGTATGAACTAAATGTCGTAACATCAAAATTTTCAAAGGAAGAGTTAAATGTTACAGGAAATATATACAGTGAAGTTTTCCTAATGGGAAAACTCAATTAACCCCTCTCAGATCAAAATAAATGTAGCCATAAAATAAATAGGAAAGAAATTATGAAAATGAATAAAATTTGAGAAAAATTAGATAGAAATATTTCTGGAGTATATAGACAGGAATAGAAAGGAATACACCTTTCTCTCAACTGTACATGTTATCTTCACACAAATTGGTCATGTTATAAGGCAGCAAACCACATAAATAAAGGAACAGCAATGAAATAAACAAAAATGAAATAAAAATTACATTCAATAAGCAAAGCATGGATTAAAAGTGAATTGCAAGCTAGATAATCTAATGCTTTGGAATGAATTGATAAAAAAAGAAATCTATAATTTCATTAAAATAATAACAATGAAATATCATATGAAAATTTGTGGATTTCAGTCAAAGTAGTACCTAGAGGATATATGTATAGATATATATATATATCTATATATATATATTTTTTAAATTTCTAAATGTTTAAAATTTTAAAAAGAACATATAAATTTGACATGCAACTAAAAATACTATAAAAAGAATACCCAACTGAATATCAAAATAGAAATAGTGAAAATCAAGGGACAGAGTAAAAACTGAAAATTTTTTTAAAATCCATACATTAAATTAGTAATTAAAATTAGAAGCTGGCTTTATTTTTTAAATGAAACAAAATAGATAAAATATTAGCTAAATTTATTTCAAAAATAAGGAAGAAAATTGATTTTCCAGTATCAAAAATGAAAAGTATGAGTACTTAACCAATGAAGACGAAATTAAAGCAATTATTAAGAGATATTTTGCCTAATTATATCTCAGGAAAAGTGATAAACTAAATGAAATAAATATTTTTAAAATATAAAATGCTCAGAATAATAGAAGAAATATAAAACTAAACATATATTAGAAAAATAGAGTAAGACATAAATGAGTTCCCTAAGGCAATAGAAAGAAGATCAGAGAGATTTACAAGCAAATTCAACCAAACATTTAAAGAACAATTAATTACAGTACTCAACAAATTATTTTTTAAAATAGTTAAAGGAATACTATGAAATTCCTTTAAGGACACAATAGTTTTGATTCCTAAGTAGAGAAAGGAAACAATAGACCAATTTCCCTAATGAATATTGATGGGGGGGGAATTTAAATAAAATACTAGCAAGTAGATTATAGTAATATTTTAAAATTATCATATCGTATGACCATGCTTGATTGACATCAGGAATGCAGGGTGTACCAGCAACACGATATTCACAGTGCTTGTGGTGGCTAAATATGCTGGTGTAGTTGTGAATCACAAAATGTAACAGGATCTCCACATGGTGGACAAAATCAAAGTATTTATCCAAATACTAGAAATCTGAGTACCAAAACCAGAAAGACAAAATCATTACAGTAACAATGAAATTGGTATACATAGTCAATGCAGCAAACACTCACATTACCGAGCTTTCAAAACAAAATAGGCTCCCTAAATCAAGGATCCTCTTCTCCTCACTCATGATAGCTCCTCAGCCTCCATGTTGCTCACTCCCAGCTGTTCCAACTCCCAGAAGTTATGGCTTTCAGAAGTTCTCAGCAGCTCCCAGAAGAAGTTCTGGCTCTCTAGCTTGGACTTTTCTTTATATGTGGTATTAGCTCCTCCCTGTTCTGCCTCTTCCTGTTACATCAGCAAGTTCATCCCACTGTGGGATTCACAAGTTCTGGATCTTAATACTTGACACAACCATGAACTTGAAACGAGGGGCTAAGTACCTGTTTGCTTGCCAATACAAGCTGCATGGAAGATCTTCAAATGCCATTACCATAACACAGGGTTAGTTTAATATTAGGAAAACTAAATATACAAATGACCCCATCAATAACAAAAACAGCCAAAAAAATGTTATTTTACCAATAGATTAAAAAAAAAACTTTTGACTAATCTCGATATCCATTTCTATTAAAAACAATAACAGAGAGTATAGGAAAAAGGGAGCATTTACTTAAAATGGTGAGAATATAAAAGAACAGCAATCATCATCTGTAACGGGGATAAATTAGACACTTCCCATAAGATCAGGGTTGAAGCAAGGATGGTCAATAAAACCATTATTATTCTATATTGTACTAGAAATGCTTGCTATCTCAATGAGATATGAAAATAATATTAGAATTCACCAGAGTTAATGTCTTCACCTTATTTTTGATATTCAATTGCAAACACAGATAATTTTCCTCTTGTACATGCAAAATGTCTGTGCATGTGCTATACTATACTCTTCCTAGCACACATACACACACACATATGTCCATATGTATGTACGTTGTTGATGTTCTGTCATGTCTGACTCTTTGTGATCCCATTTGTGGTTTTCATAGAAAAGATATTGGAGAGGTTTTCTATTTCCTTCTTCAGCTCATTTTACATACAAGGATACTAAGGAAAACTGGGTTAAGTGACTTGACTAGGGTCACACAGCTAGTAAGTGTCTGACACCAGATTTGAACTTGGGAAGATGGTTTTTTCTGACTCTAGGCCCAGAACTTTATCTACTATACCACTTAGCTGCCCCTCTCCTCTGTCTCTTTTTCTGTGTCTCTGTCTCTCTATTTCACGCACACACAAATATCTGTACACATACACTTATTTCTTATACAAATGTATGAGACAGATTATATATGTGTATATATATATATATATATGTATGCATAAGTGTATTATGGATGATCTCTCTATAAATTGACTATCTAACTGCCTGTCATGGAATAGGCAAGAAGTGTTCTTCAGTCATATTTTTGCTCCCTCGATGTGAATAGTTAGACCAAATTATTTGTGAAGATTAAGATTCTTATTTAAGAGTGTCATGAATGTTTGAGGGTCTGGTATAATTATTACAGCATCACTGGCAAATAAAAAAAAAACAACATTTACAGGTCCTTCCAATCTCCTTTCTAGATTCCCTTAATTATAAACTAAAATAAAAGAAAGCAAAACAGGTCTATTATTTTCCCCTTTTGCTCTGCTAAAGTCATGTTTCTTTCCTTTTCTCTTGGTCTCAAACAAAGCTTGCTCTATTCTCTATTTCAATGTTTGTTCCATTTTGAATTTTGTAATATCCTAATTTGAGCAGGGAGGTAGAACTTAGGCCAAGAACTGTTTTTAAAATATGCATAGAAGGAAGGAGATTTAAAAAAATTCTAAACAAGTACAACTAAAGACAGGTGATTCTAAATAAAGAAAATATTGGAGAAATGCATATTAAAACAACCTTGAGATATCATTTCACATTTACCAGATTCACTAAAATGATGGGGGGGGGTATCAAATGTTGAAAAGGATGTGGAAAAAATAAGAAATTAATCCATTCTTTGTGGAATTGTAAAATGATCCAAACTTTTGCAGACCAATCTGAAATTATGTCCAAAGATTTATTAAAATAACTATCCTCTTTGAACCAGAAAGACCACTAGTTAGTATCTTTACAAAGATAAATTTAAAAAAAGAGAAAAAACCTATATGTTCTAAGATGTTTATTGCAGCTTTCTTTGGACTACAAATTGCAGGCATTCCCATCAATTGGGGAATGGCCAAAGAAGTAGTTGTATATGATAAGGGTGTAATACTATTGTGCCATAAGAAACGATGAGCTCATTGATACAGTAACAGCAATGATGTTTTAATAATGACTGAGCAAATAAGTTATTTTGTCTATTATCAATATCCAAATTAACTGTAAAGGACATATGAAATAAGACACTATCTTTCTCCAGAGGAAAAAAAAACTGATGAATAGAAGTATGTATAGAACAATTTTACAAACACACACATGTATCTATGTATACATACGCATATCCCTATTTGTGACTAATGGTAGTCATCTCTGATGGGGAGGGGAAGAAAAAATTTTTAAAAATACTTGATCATTTTGTTGTATAGTGGAAAGGAATTGCAAGTTATGCATAGCAGATTCATAGTTTCACGTATGGTTGTCTTTTTATTGTACCATGCTATGGAAATACTTGTTTTATTCCATAAAGTAAAAGTCAAAGAAAAAATGAAAACTTCTAAAACCCAATTATTTGGTACTAGGAATGAGGAGGAGGGAGATGGAAAAAAATAGGATCAAATTGCCTAAAGAAATAAAATCTTGTTCTCTAGCATTGATGTCATTCCTTTTATTTAACTTTCTTTTTTTTTCTTTTACAAAAAGAAGCTAAAAAAGAAAGGTTATAAAAAATGAATTGATGGAGGGAAATGAAAACTTATCAATCATAACTATGAATATGAATGAGATGAATTCACTGATAAATGAGTGAAAGTATGTATTAAAAAGCAAAAGCTAACGATCTGTTGAAGTGCCCTTAAACATAAAGATTCATAGAGAGTTAAAATGATGGTTTGTATCAAAATTTATTATGCCTCTGTCAAATCCAAAATCACTCAGTAGCATTCATGATTTCAGAAAATCATCAGTAAAATTCTTAGTTTAGAGAGATAAATATTTATTGAACTGAATTCAATAAAATTAAAATTAACAAAAACTGAGTTATGCTCAAAGACATAATAGATAATGAATGCGTGTGTGTATGTGTGTCTGTGTTATTAATGGCATGGTTTCTACATAAATAAAGGGAAAACAAGCAGGAAGACCTGGAAAGCACAACAATAAATGTTGGGTATTTCAACATTTCTCTTTCTGCATTAGATATATTAACAGAAGGGTAAATTAGAATTAAGTAAAATATCTGAAGAGAGCACTAGAATAATTAGGTACAATAGACATTCAGAAACTATTGAATAAAATCATAAAAAATATGATAATTTTGAGCATCAACCTCACTTTTAAAGTGATCATCTTCTAAAGACAATTCATAATCGGAAAGGCGGAAATATTAAATTTATTTTCAGAGATCCTAAACAATGAAATTATGTTATTTAAATAAATATGAATGAAGATCTCAGATTTAAATGGACAACAAACATTATCCTGATGAATGGATTAGAAAAAGAACAAATCATAAAATCACTAAACATATTTTTAAAAGCAATAACAATGAGACAAGATATTAAGATTTGTGAGATAGAATAATGTAAATGTGGTGCTTAAGGAAAATGAGTTTGAATGCTTCTAGTTTAAATAGATAAAAAGTATTAAATTCATCATATTGATGAATAAAATTTAATCTCAACTAATAAATATTCCTTTAAGAACATAAGTAGATGTCTTTTTATTTATTTATTTTTAATTTTCATCATTCATTTCCACAAGATTTTGAGTCACAAATTTTCTCCCTGTGTCTCTCCTACCCCCACCCCAAGATAAGGAGCCTCCTGAATACCTCTTCCCAGAATTTGTTCTATCTTATATCCTTCCCCATACATCCCCAACTTTGATTTAGGGCAAGATGGATATCTATACCCCATTGCCTGCATATTTTATTTCCAATTTCCATGTAAAAAAATTTTTTTTAACATTTTTTTAAAATTTCGAGTTCCAGATTCATTCCCCTCTTTATCCTCATCCACCCACACTGGGAAGACAAAGAATTCAATATAGGTTGTAATTTGTTGTTATGCAAAATATTTCCATAGTAGTTATGTTGTGAAAGACAAACTATTTTTCCCTCCATTCTATCCTGCCTCACAATTATCCTATTTCCTCCTTTGACCCTGACTGTTTTCAAAAGTGTGTTTCTAAGCACCCTCTCCCCCAATTGCCCTACCTTGTGTGTGTGTGTTTACATACATACATATATATGTGTGTGTGTGTGTGTGTGTGTGTGTGTATTCCCTTCAACTATCCTCATACTGAGAAAAGTCTCATGAGTTACAATTATCATTTTTCCATGTAGGAATGTAAATAGTTCAACATTAATAAGTTCCTTATGATTTCTTTGTCCTGTTTATCTTCTCTTGCTTCTCTTACTTCTTAAATTTGAAAGTCAAATTTTCTGTTTAGCTGTGTTTTTCTCATCACGAATCCTTGAAAGTCCTCTATTTCATTGAATATCCATATTTTCCCCTGAATCATTTTACTCAGTTTTGCTGGGTAGGTGATTCTTGGTTTTAATCTTAGCTCCTTTCACTTCCAGAATATCATATTCTAAATCCTATGATCCATTAATGTAGAAGCTGCTAGATCTTGTAGTATCCTGAATGTGTTTCCACAGTACTCAAATGATTTCTTCCTGACTGCTTATAATATTTTCTCCTTGACCTGGGAACTCTGGAATTTGGTTATCATATTTCTTGGAGTTTACTTTTTGTGATCATTTTCAAGAGGTGATCAGTGAATTCTTTCAATTTCTAATTTGCCCTCATTCTAGAATATCATGGCAATTTTCCTTGAGAATTTCTTGAAGGAAGATTTCTAGGTTCTCTTTTTGATTATGGCTTTCAGGTAGTCCAATAATTTTTAAATTATCTTTCCTGGATCTATTTTCCAGGTCAGTGGTTCGCTAATAATATATTTCACATTGCCGTCTATTTTTTTTTTCATTTGTTTGGATCTGTTTTATATATCTTGATTTCTTATAAAGTCATTAGCTTCCATTTGCTCCAATCTAATTTTGAAGGAATTATTGTCTTCAGTGAGTTTTTGAAATTCCTTTTTCATCTGGCCAATTCGACTTTTTAAGGCATTCTCCTCCTCATTGGCTTTTTGGGCCTCTTTTGCTATTTGAGTTAGTCTCTTTTTAAGATGTTATTTTGTTCCGTATTTTTTTTTTTTTGGTCTCCTTTAGCAGCTCTTGACTCACTTTTCATTATTTTCTTGTAGTGTTCTTATTTCTCTTTCCATTTTTTCCTCCACTTCTCTTACTTGATTTTCAAAATCCTTCTCAAGCTCCTCCATGGTCTGTGACCAATTCATATTTTTCTTAGAGTTTTTTTTTTTTTATGCAGGAGTTTTGACTTTGTTGTCTTCTTCTGGTTTTTTGTTTTGATCCTCTGTCCCTCCCCAAAAGTCTATCATTTGATTTCGCTTCCTCTGTTTGCTCACCTTGCTAGTCAAGGACTTGACTTTTGAGCTCTTCGCCACAGTAGAACTCTGCTTCCAGGGTAGAGAGAGCTTCATCCCAAATTTCTTTGGTTTTCTCAGCTCTTATCAGAGCTATGAGGAGGGCACCCTCTCTACAGCCATGACAAGCTCTGGAATGCTAGTTTTCTTCTCCCCAGGACCACCATCAGGGTCTGCAACCCAGATCCAAGCAGGTCAAAGCATGAGTGAATTCCCTTTGAATGGTCACTTTGTCCACCTACGATCTGTCAGGAGCTTGAGGGGCAACCATGTGGCAATAGCTGCAGCTGCCACACCAACACCACCTCTACTGCCCTGGGGCAGTGGCTGGACTGAGCTCTTTTCTCACCCAGTTCCAACAGTGTTTCCTACTGATATTTTATTTTCTCTTTGGTGTTTATGGGTTGAGAAGTCACCACAGTCTCTGTTCCTGGGAAGACAAGGCTTAGCAAAGGCATGATAACATACATATACATTAACAAAGGCACAACAACATTTGTACAAAGTACCAGTACCACAGTTATGGTTCCTCAGTCTTTGGCAGCTCTGACTGGCCCCCCCAGAACTTTTCAACAGCTCTCAAAAGAAGTTGGGACTTCCTCAGCAGGAGTTTGGCTGGCTCTCAGAAGAAGCTCTGCTACCACAATTTCTGTTCTCAAAATCAAAATTACTTTGTCCAGCTTTGGTCTCAAAATCAAAATCATTTTCTCCAGCTCCATTCTCAAAATCAAAATCACATTATCCAGCCTCCACATGGCTTGCTCCACAAAATTCTGTCTCAGTACTCAATTATCATTTCTCTTCTCATTTCTTCTCAATTCTCAGTTCAGTCTTCAGTTCAGCAGTACCAGCCAAGCCTCCAGATGCTCGCTGAGAGAAATTCACTCTCTCTCTCTCTCTGTCTCTCTCTCTCCCCCTGGCAGCAGCTGCTCTACCTCCACAATGCTTACCCCTAAGAAATTCTGAGGAAGCACTTTTCCTGAAGTCTCCTCTGGGTGGTATAGGTCAGGAGTCTGGTTTGTGCTCATCTCCTAGATTGGTGCAATAGACTCTTCCCATTGGCCTGCAAGGCTGCCCTCAGTGGGAGATTTGTTTCTCATCATCACTTTGAAGGTTCTGTAGCTCTCAAATTTGTGTAGAGTCATTTTTTATAAGTATTGTAACAAGTGGTTGGAGCAGGAGATCAAGAAAGTTCCTGCTTTTACTCCATCATCTTGGTTCCGCCCCCATAAATAGATATCTTGGAAATCAAAGTTAAACAACATAAAAACTCTAACTTCCCCTCTCAAAAAAAATTGTTATGCTGAAAGTTAGTTGAAATGTAACAATAAGAAGGTGAATCATTAGTTAATTTAAAGAAATCAAAAGATGGAGACAAGGAGAGACAAAGAAAGTTAAGAGAGATAGAATCAGGGAGAGAGAGAGGGAGAAAGAGAAATTTTAATGAATAAAATAATACATTTAAATTATTAGAAAGTATTAGATTCAATAATGTAGCAGAACAAAAAAATGTAAATGAAATAAGTATGTGCATATGTATTTATGTATTCATGTATTATTAATGTAATGACAAATGGCAATTCTAAAGGACTAAAAATGCAGCATTCTTCCAACCTCCTGCCCAAAAGATGCTGGACTAAAGATGTAGAATGAGGTATATATTTTTTGACATTGCCAATGAGAGAATTTGTTTTCTTTAAATATAAATATTTATTAAAGAGTTGTATTTTTCTTTTGTTTCCATGATAGTAGGGGATCCCTTCTTAAATTTTAAAGACAACTTTTAAAAAAGTAATAACAAGTCATATATTCCCCACTCACATAGGCAAAATTTTAGAGTTCTCCTGAGAGTAAAGTATTGCAGTTTACATATATTTATGAAAATAAAAGTAGACTAATAGTTTTTTTTACCGCAAAACTTATGTGTTTTGAAGAAAAATGTCTCTATAACTATTGGTGTATACATAGTTTCTCTTGAGAGTTGAAAAAGTCTTGCTTTTCTCCTCCTCAAATTCCCTAAAAATTAATTATATACTTACTGGTATAATGCAATAATAGAAAGTGATACAGGTCATTAATCCAGTTAGAGCACAGAGTCCCCCAACTTCAATCTTTTATGATTAAAATTGATTCCTTTAAATCTCTTTCTCTTGACTTTTCGATAATTGAATAGAAATTTTTATAATTCCTATTTTATCTCAATACAAAAATGTTGGTTCTTTAAAAAACTTTTCACTTCAGTAGCTGGATATGTTTTATCTATATGCCTTTTGAAGGTTTAATCTTATTTCATCTCTGATTTGGTGTTCAGGATGATTGACTTCCTCTGCCATTTACTTCCTGGGTGACTTTGGACAATCATGTAATTTCTCTGGAATTCTAAAGTTTAGAAATTGCATTAGGTGATGTTTCAGATCCCTTCTAGTACTCAACCTAGTATTCCAAGACTTGAAGAAAGCCCATTGATATATCTATTATTTGTTATTACAATGATCATAGGAGATTATTTAAACATTGGGGATGAAGGAAGCATTGGGAATCTGCCTACCTCCACTATCCCTTGGTGCTTGAATTCGAGAAGAGTGAAGATATTCCTGCATGAACTACAAGAAATCTAAGCAATACCTTGTTTCAGAATGAAATTTCCTCTTGTTTCTGGTTTTTCCTTAGTTGCTGTCCATACCCTGCCTGGGTTTTTCCTATGCCTGGGTTCTGACCCCTTTTTCTCTAATTCTTTATATAGGCTTAGATTTATGAGTTATCCTCATCTTGATCTTTCTTTACTCCCGTTTTTTCTACATTCTCCCAGAATTATTGACCTAGCTCCTACTCCGACATTGGACATGTGCCCTGATTACCTGGACTCCAAATCTAGTGTTTGATATGACCTTTAATATTTGTCTATGAGTAAAGTACATCAGAACTAGATTTTCCATTTTATAAATATCATCATACTTTGAACTCTTGTTTTTTATCCCCACTGTCCTGTTACTACCTAGTGTTTTAGTGTTTAGAATTAAAAAAAAATTTCTACTTAACATCTTTATTTTAATCTCCCGTCTTGTTTCCCTTCTTATTGTCAAAAGTAATGGATAAAAAAGACAAGATTATGAGGTGAATCCTCTTTGGTCTTTCCTGTCCAACCTCTCTGTCCAAACTCACAACTGGACTAGAGTGTAAGAAAAGGACTGATTTTTTGTGGTAGCAGAGAACTAGGCACAAAGTAGATGCTATCAATTGGGGGACTCAAGAAACTGTAGTATGTGAATGTTACAGAATACTAGTATACTAAAAAATAATGAATATGATCATTTCAGAGAAGTGTGGGAAAATATGAAATGATGCATAGCAAAATAAGGAAAATAATATCCATAACATTATATCCATAATCCAAGTACAAAAATATGAATAGAAAAATTTTAAAGTACTATCCAATTGTAAAAAACAAGTTAAACCCTGGAAAATATTTGTGGCTCACAGGCTCATAAGATCATAGATCTATGTCCAGAAAACATCTTTAAAGTCATATAGTTCTATTTCCTTATTTTAATTTGGAAAATGAGGGCCAGATATGTTAAGCAATTTGCCCAAAGTCACAGAGCTAGTAGTGAATGACAGGATACAATGAACCTTCCTTTCCTTCTTTACAGTGGTGGTAAAATAGACATATTGGAATATTGCATATACTGTCAGATATGATTGATTGTGTTACTCAGTTTTGCTGAACTTTTTTTTCTCTTTTTTTAATCTTCACTACAAACAAAGGTTTGCAAGGTGGAAAATTGGAGAGGATATATTTGGAAATGTTAGGGATGCCAAAACAAAATATAGAAATATTTTTAAAGGTTTATTCTGTATATACAGATTCCAGGCAAGTCTCTGGCGTTTAATGGTCTACATCTCCCAAAATGTAAGGGTATTTCCTTCCTTGTAACTCTGCAAGGTTTTATTTTTGGTTAGGTAAATGTACATGATACACTTTTCAGTTACATAAAATTCATATTTATCTTCAATTATGGTTTTCAGTTTCGCTCTGAAATCATAGTTCTGAGGAGTTCTAAATAAAACACCAAAGGTATGCAGTGTTTCTTTCCATTAAGTAATTCACAGGAATATACTTTTCCTCTCTCTTTCACAGGTCACTAAAAACAGAGACTCTTTAAGTCTTTCAGCCCCGTGAGCTTCTTAAGGTCTCTGACATCCAGATTCTCTCCCCCCTCCTCCAAAGCCCCCAAAGAACCCTTTCTAGACACTTCAGACAGTCAGAGACACGAAGCTAAAGCTTTGAAAATAGGAAACTGAAGTCATTCTTATTTTTCATGATTTCAGAAATTCTGGGGAGTTTAACTCTTCAACAGAATGATGTTCTTTCTTGGCATTGGAGGAAAAGAAAAAGAAAATTAAGTATTTTAACTACACACAATATGGAAAAATAAGATTATTAATGGAAAAGGAACAGCTATGCTTTTATTTCTATTTTGCTATATTAAAAACAACAAAAAATACATTAATTATATCCTCTGGCACCCTTTCAAATTTCTAGTTCCTTATAAATGCCAATTACTGAGATGTACCTTTTTTTTTTTAAACCAGTCAATAAATAAGTTCTAGGGGAAAACACAAGCAAAAACACTCCCCCAATCATGTTCACCTACTGCCTTCCAAAGTACAATCTGTTCTATTTCTTAGAGAAAAACAAAACAAAACCAAATACCTAGGCTCCAGCAGGAGATAAAAAGCTTCATTTCCTTTTAGTGTAGGGGCTTTAGAAAATTGCATCTTATTGTTTTTTAGGGGCAGTCCACAGATGCTGAGCACAGCAAGGCAAACCAATTCAGCTTGAGCCTAGGGAGTCTGACAGTTCTTTTCTGAGAGGAAGGTAAGGCAAGTCCATATTGTCCACCCAATCCCAGGCAGACTGAGGGTGAGCATTAATGTTTGCATTAGGTTCTGATTAAGGCTGAGTGAGATGGTCTATATTGAACATGATCTGCCGTGAACAAAGCCAGTTTATTCTCAGCTTGCCAGCAGCAGTTTGGCTTTCTGTGGAGATAAGGTATTCCTCGTTCTCCTTCTTTTCCTCCCAAATCCCTCCTGCCACTTTCCTTTACAGGATTTTCATGTGTGTATGCCCACATGTCATTTTGGGTTTGCTCCTGCCAAATCTTTTGTATTTAGACAACAGAAATAAATGGAAATTGGTAGGGCAAGGGCAAATTCACTGGGATACACCCATACCCTGATTATAAGACAGGCAATGTCTCCTAAGATGTCTCTAAAACAAATAAAAAACTTAGAAAGTGAGAATTCAGTTAACTGGTTATTTTTTTTGCCATATCCCATTTGTTCAGTTCAGTTAGATTGTTTTTACCCCCTCTCTGGGTTATAAATGACCTTCTTCTTCCTCTTCCTCCTACTCCTTTTCTTCTTTACCTGTGAATTGCTTGACTGATAACCCGCCCCCTTCGATTTTAATGATGTATAAAGTTTTGCCTGTTGCAGTAAAGTGATAGACCAAGTTGTTTTGTGGGGTTACATCCTTTTGTTACTTTCAAAATAGTGTAGACCTCATTTTAAAATATTCCCTTCCAAAGTTGAAGGAATATATGTATTAAGTGGAATATATTATGTGTTTCTACTTAAAATTAAGAATTAATTAAATTTAGTGAAAAGTAGATCATAATCACTTATCTTAATTAAAGATTCAATACCTTTTCTGCTCCCTCCTACTTTATAATTTCTGCAAGAGTTTTTACTTGATTCTGCTCCCTGACAATCCCTTACTCCTCACTTCCAAACTGGAAGTTATGGTAATAATGTCTTTCATGTTTGTTTTTGAATAATAATTAATACATATGTTGTGTTAGTTGCTCAGTCTGAGATAAAAACTCCATCTTAAAATCATTAAATATGTGTCATTCCTTTTTTTTTTAAGCAATTGGGGTTAAGTAACTTGCTCAAGGTTACACGGCCAGTTATTTCTGGGTGTGGTGCTAAGTATCTGAGCCTGGATTTGATCCCCAGGTCATCCCAACACTGGGGCCGGTGCTCTTACTCGCTGAGCCACTTGGCTGCCCCTAATATGTGTCATTCGTAAGTTAATTATGAGAAATAACCTCATAAGCCTCTGTTCCATATTAATAGCCACCAGTGTGTAAAACCCCTGAGAATGCTGGACAGGTGCCAAAGATAAGCTGTCCCCATTACTCCCTTCTCCCCCAAAAAATCATGAGTTGAGAAAGAAATTTCATTAGTTTGGCTACATATAAACTGGTCAGTGTTCCTAGAACCTTTAAGGTCAGATAAGAGACAATAATTTATGGATAAATGAAATAAGAAATGTAGTTCTTGCTACATTTAATCAAGAATAACTGCCACTTTACACTCTGCCAAAACAAAATTGCTGCTACCTCCTCATATGTACTAGTTGCCAAGAAATGAAGATCTTTTCAAAGTTCTGTCCCAGTACACTTTTCCTTCATCTCATTACTTAGTTGATTTTGCTGTCTTTCAATAAACTCAACTGGAATATTTAAATTATTTATTAGTCTCTTTGTTGAATAATAATTGTACTAAAAAGAGTACTTAAAAGTACTCCTATGATAACATTTTACCATGTAATAATCCACTTAGAAAGTATTTTCTGCTAACTGTTGAGGAATGAGCACAAAAGACTGATCACTTTTCTCATGTTTATCATACGAAATAATTTCCTTCTACTCAGGAAACATCCCCTTTCAATTAACAATTTGCCTCAAACATGGTTTGTGGTAAAAATGCCAAAGCAGAAAATTTACTTTAACCTGCCTGGAGTCTCCCATTTCTGTGCCATGGTGGTGGTCTCTCTCCCATGTGAGGTATGATTTCAACATACTTCCATTTTCTTAGACCGACATCCAAACACATTTTAACAATCATTTGCTTCTAATTATCTCTTCTCACAGTCAGGAGTTTACATTCAAATTCTAATCTTTCATTAGAGAGTAAAATTTTCCCCTATAAAACAAGTCCAGATTTAATAGGTTAGCTGAATATTGTGGTAAGCCTGGGGAAGTGGGAGTGGCTGGATAGAGTGAGAAGGCCCTTTCTAGGTTTGTTGCTATTGAAGTCAGAAACCCCAAGGGTCTTTCCCTCCCAGATTGATTTTTTGACTAGGTAAAAGAGGTCATTCTTTGCTTCATTTTTACCTAGCCTTTATCACTGTCAAACTGAGACCTGGAAAAACTTTACCTTAAAAAGAACAATGTCTCCCACTGCATCCAGGGCCATCTGTAGTCATCATGATCTACATCTTGCCACTGGACCCAATTGGCTCTGTAGGAAAAAAGTGAGGCTCATGACTTTGCACAGTGCTGTATCACTTAAATCCAATTCACATCGATGTCATGGTATTGCCTCCCTGATGCCATGGTCCTTTTTGATAATGAAGGACAAGAAACAAACTCTTGAAGTCATAAGGCACTGATCAAAATTACTCTGCCTATTCATGAGGCTACCATGGACAAAATATTTAAAGGTTATCACATTTTATTCTAGAACAAGAAATTGCCCTATTATATAGAAGCCCTTGCATTGGACAGATCACCTTAACTAAACTCCACTGATATCTATTTTATTTTGTGTAAATCCTGGAGAGTGGCATCCAATTGTTCAAAACTACATCATTAGGCTAATGGTTTTCAATTTTTTCAGTTGTTTCCAACTCTTTGTGATCCCATTTGGAATTTTCTTGGCAAAGATACTGGAGTGGTTTGTTCTTTCCTTCTCCAGCTCGAGTGGGGAAAGAGGCAAACTGGATTAAGTCACTTATCAAAGGTCACACAGCTATAAGTGTCTGATGCTGGATTTGAACTCAGATCTTCCTGACTACAGACTATCCACTGTGCCACTTAGCTGTTCTGACAAGTGATGGAAAAGTCAGATCCATGTTAAACTTTTCCACTCATGTACATACACACATTAAGTTAGACTAACATGAATGAAGGTATGTTGGAGATTTCACTGACTTTTACCATCCTTCAAATTTAATGTCCCACTATTCATAATGAAAAGAAACTTTCTGCCTGAAGTTTTACACTTTATAAAGTATGTTCATATAATTTACCTCATTTGAAGATTCTTACAATGTCCTTTTGTGTTTGCGGGGCTAAATATTATTAAATCCATTTGACAGCTGAGGAAATTGAGGCTCAAAAAAGATAGCTGACTGCCTTGTGGTTCCAGATGTACTGAAACTAACTAGAAGAAACACTGGATCTAACTGTTTCTCTACAGAAAAAAGAACCTGACCACAGAGCACCTGTTGCAGATTATTCATGCCACATTTTTACACTTGTATTTTTAATATTATATAAACCAATCAATATATAATTTGTGGGAAAATAGTCATTTAAGAGGAATGTGAACCTGATGGATGAGTAATCAAAAGGTATGCTTATGGTGTTAAGCTGAGTCAGCAAAATTATGAGCTTTCAAACCTTCATTGAACTATAGAAATATCTATGAAATACAATGAGAATCAGAGATCCTCCTCTGACTTTAAATGGGAATGTAGAGTTTGCTGTAACATGGCCATAGATTTGCTATAACATGAAGCTTCCTCCTTAGCCCACCTAGTCCAACTCTGATTTTATAGAAGAAATAGAACCTTAGGTGACTTTTCTAATGTAATAGAGTCAGGAAATAGTAGAACTAGAACTTCTATCTCTGTCTCTTAACACTTAATTTGGTCCTCCTTCCATTTCAATATACTGCACTGTCTTTCAATACTATATTAACTTTTTGAAATGGAAAGAGGAGGACGTTTTCCTTCCTTCTTTCAGCAAACATGAAGGAGCCACAATTATGAGGATGTTACATTCACCTGGCTTCTACATGGATGGTTACTTGATTAGATTTAAAGCCATATGCTAGTTTACAAACAAGTTTCAACTGCAGCACAAAACCAGATTTAACAATATAACATCAAATAATGAATTTACATCAAGCAAAGTAGTAAAGAAGGAAGAGTGAGCTAGGATTTTCAGAAAGTAGAGTCATTAAGATCTCCAGTGAAAGTGAAGGTATCAACTCTATCAGGATAATTGATGATGGCCTCAGCCCATGGTTGAAATCTCTGGGGTAAGGAAATACCTTAAGAAGCAGTTTCTAAAATGACCTGAAAATATGAATTCCCTTTCCAACCTGAATCAAATCCTTCTTGGGAGTTTAATTGAATATTCAACTGTAATGGGAATGTAAATTTTAAAGATCTTCCCTGCTCCTAGGCTAAAGTGCACCTGGAGCCTGGAGTGGGAGGCTTGTTTTTCAGTAGATACTTTTTGATTGGCCAGTGAGTCAATAAGATTGTTACATTCTCTGAGCCAGGAGAAGGCTATATAAGCCCTGATGTGTAGCTTTGTTTTGTGGCTCACTTTGAGAAGTGTTCTGTGATTTGATCTGGATTATGGGAAGCCGTTGTCCAGAGTCCCCCGGCTTTGAAAAACCCAGATGTTGAAACCCAGATGTTGATTTGGTATGGATGTAATGGTTGGACAGTTTGGAAAGCTGTCTACTTGATCTGTTTCTCTGTCTTGATAATTCTGTCTGTATATTTTGAAGTTCAGGGTGCTGACATTTTTCCCCTGAACTATGTAAATGATACATATTTGATTGATTAAAGTAAGCTTGTTAACCCATTTTGCGTTGCTTTCCTTTATCAAAGCAGATCCAAGAACCTGTGTTGGCAGCCACCCTGAGGACGCTTGGAGTGCTTGCTGCTACACCAACCGAGATAGATCTGAGGCCAAATGAATATAGGTGATAATAACTTGAAGAATTAGAGAATAGAGAGAACTAAGGAAGAACAAGTTTCAACTTTAATTCCTTTTTTATGGAATAATGGGGTTACAATCCCATAATTACATAAGCATTTTTTTTCTGTTTGCCATTGCAAAATTCTGTGTTTCCCTGTAGTTACTAGAAATAAGAATGTTAAACTGTTAGAGAATTTACTCTAGTGTTTATTCCACAGATAGTAGGATAACAGAGAGCTAAGAAACTTTTATTTTCCCTATGGGAGAATGGGATAGGAATATCCCAACATGAGAGAGAAAGAAGACTGGTTACCAGAGAGAAGCAGATGACCAAAGCAGGAACTGTTCTATAGGTAAGACCTTAACTCCAAAGTGGAAGGAAGTAGTGATTTAGGCAGCCTACCCTGGGCCAGGAGGCTGCTGCATAGTTTTCTATCCCCATCTTGCAGTAAGAAGTGTTATCAGCTGAGTCCATACGGAATGTTAACAACAAAAGCAGGACAGAAAACACTAGATCTGGAGTTAGACACTGGGATCATTGCTCTGTCACAAAATCTGTGTGATCTGGGCAAGGTATCACCCATTGCTAAGTCATATGTTACTCCCCTAGATTCTTTGTTCTATGTAGTTGTTTCAGTCATGTCTGACCCTTTGTGACCCTGTTTTGAGTTTTCTTGGTAAAGATGCTGGAGTTATTTGACATTTCCTTCTCCCAAGAATTTTACAGATGAGGAAACTGAACCAAATAGGGTTAAGTTACTTGCCCAGAATTACCCAGTTTGTGTCTGAGTTCAGATTTGAACTCAGGAAGAGCAGTCTTCCTTACTCCAAAGCCAGCACTCTATCCACTGTACCCTCAGACGTGATAGTTAATTTTCATTCCAGTTCTAAATCTTATGATTTTGCATATTCCATATTCATAGAGAATTTCATTACTTTTAAAGAATGGATACTTTGTATTGACTTTCTATAAAGATTTAAAGAAATTTATAGGAAGCAAAAAATTAAAACTCACAGATTTTCTCCCTTTGATTTGATTCTCCTTTGTTATGTTAGTAATAATAACAACTAATATTTATCTAGTGCTCACTGAACCGGGCACTATGCTAAGCCCTTTACAATTATTGACCTCATTTAATTCTCACAAAACCCTGGGGAGTAATTGCTATTATTATTATCCTCATTTTATAGATGGGGAAAGGCAAAGAGGGGTTAAGTGACTTGTCCAGGATCACACAGTTAGTAAAGTATACCAGTCTGGCTTTGCATTCCATTTTTCTTGACTCTAGGTCTGGAGCTCTACACCCAGAGACCTATAAAATTAAGACTTGTAGCTTTGATGTCAGTCTGTTATTCTATTCTTATATATACCTGTTCTCCCCCTCCTTGTGCCTGACCAAAGAATATAAACTCTTTGTGAGCAGAGATGTTTTCTCCATTACTTTTTGTTTCTCTCATGCCATCTACTACAGACCTCTCCCCACCTAGTTATTAGAATCACTGACCTGTTATTAGGCAAAAGAAAAAAATCAGTCCTCCAAAATACAAGCTTGAGCAAACTACTGAATGTTCCAGCTACCTGACACAGTGAACAGAGTCCTGGACCTTGAGTTAAGAAGACCTAAGTTCAAATCCAGTCTCTGATACTTCTTAGGTATGTGACCCTGAGCAAGTCACTTAATCTCTGTTCACCTCAGGGTCCTCAACTACAAAAAGCAGATAATAATTAGGGTTGTCAATATCAAATGAGATATTTGTAAAGTTCTGAGCCCAGTACTTGGCCCATAATAGGCAGTTGTAGACCTTTTCCCCTCTTTCTTTTCTTCTTTTTAAAAATCCCTGGTGAAAGTATAAGACGGGAAAAAAGGACTGCTTTAGAGGTTGAAAAACTGGGTTTTAGTGTACTACCTCTACTATGAGTGTATAATTATTATTTTGTTTATCACTACAATTCAAAAGATCTCAGGTACCTCAGACAATAAAATGGGGCTATCAACAATACAAAGGTGAGCTAGAAAGGACTTTGGAGGTAAACATCCTCTTTTCAGGATTACTTGCTTATCAGGAAACTGAACCTAGGAAAGGGGAAAAAAAATCCAAAACAGTTGCTGAAAGTCAAGGAGTTTGTTAGTGGCACCGGAAGAACTCAATCCAAGGTTTCTTAATTCTGAGTTGGTATAATTTCTACTATACTATCTTTCCTACCTGAAATCCAGTGTCTGGGTCAGAAGATCTGAGATTTCTTGTTGTTTTCAGATCTGTAACTCTATTTCAACAGCTAACAGCATTCAGATAATGTGAAATTGGCAGTTTGCCTTCAAATCTCCTTCCTTCTTGGCAACTGTGAGAAAATGCAGGTTCCTTGGTAAATTTTGGAAATATTTTAGTTATTATTAATAATATGAATTAAATGTGTTTAGATTTGTTGTGTGATGGGGCAATGGTGTAGGGAGATATGGTCATGTTATCAAGGTGAGAATTACTTGGGTGTATGTAAGAGGGACATCCTGGAACAGTATATTCTCAGAGTATCTTTAATTTTTTTGGGGGGGTGACAAAATTATGATTAGGAAGATACTGGGTATTGGGTCAGCCAAGAGTAATGTGCAAGACCCTAAAATGGAGAGGGACTGAAAGGCAGTGTTATCATCTGGCCCTGAATGTTGGTTCTTCCTTTTCCATTTGTGAAACTTAGGCAAGGTATTTAAACTCTCTAGGCCTCAGTTTGCTTACCTGTAAAATGATGGACCTGAACTCCAAAGCCCCTTCAAACTCTAAATCCTGTGATCTAATAATGAGTTGCTACAATGGTCCATTTGGAAGCCATATCTGAAGGAAGGTTCACAGAAGTGGGGCCTTGGGTTCAGGATGACAATATATCTAATACCATAAAATATCAAGCTGAATCATATGAGAGGACCTAGTGAAAATAGCTATACCCATATATTTATGAATCTTGAGAGTATACACACATATGTGTACATATATGTACACATGTGTATACACATATACATACATATACATACAAGTATACATTTATAATATATGTAAGAAATATTGAAATGTAATACAGTTTTCTTCTGTATTCTATATAATTAATGAATTTATTACTTTCCTTGCAAGCAGTTGTCCTGCTTAAAATTGAAAATGGTTCCAGTGTAATAGAAGATAAAGAGAACAGAGGATGCAATGAAAAATTGGGGGCCAATAAAGGTTCAATATTATGGTATTAATTTACAGTGTGGACTCTGACCTTAAGATTAGAGAAAGCTTTTAAATTAAGAGGGAGAATGGTCCAGGAATGGTCCCTTAGGATGTATGTTGGCACAATCCATCCCCTGGAGAGCCATGGATTAATCAGTTTCCAAGAATTTTCTCTCATAGAATATACCCCTGGTGGCCTAATGGATAGAGTATTGGGCCTGAAATCAGGAAGACCTGAGCTCAATTCTGGTCTCAAATACTTACTAGCTGTATGACCCTGGGCAAGTCACTTACCCACAGTTTCCCTTACTGCACTGAAAAAGAAAATGGCAAACCACTTCAGTACCTTTGCCAAGAAAACCCCAAAAATATCATGGTCAATGAAGAGTCAGACACAACAGTATAATTGAACAGCAACAACAAAAACCCCACTGACCCACCATGATGGGATAGTTTTGTCCTTTTTCTACCCTGTACCTTGATTCATTAACCTCAACTTGTTCATTTGGCTGCATGAGATTTGTCTTTGCTCTGAAGGAAACAACCCCTACTCACAAGTAGATTGCATTCTAATCAATATATATCCATATTTATCTATATGTATTTAGTACTTGTGTGTATGTATACTCATGCACATAGATAGATAGATAGACAGACAGAGAGAGAGGGAGAGATAGATAGATAGATAGATAGATAGATAGATAGATAGATAGATAGATAGATAGATAGATAGATA
>NW_027187325.1:3486531-3539599 GCF_028583685.1 Petaurus breviceps papuanus | reverse complement strand
ATAGATAGATAGATAGATAGATAGATAGATAGATAGATAGATAGATATTCATTAGTGGGATGTAAATTATAGGTCAGGGCTATATTGTATATGGTGCCTATAAAGTCATCTGAAAGATAAGGGCATTTCCAAATTTTAATAATATATTAAATATCTTTCATTTATGGATTTATTTAAATCCTTGCTTATATTTTTAATTTTCAGCTTCTAAAATGAGTAGCAAGTCCCATATATCTACTACCTAAGTGAAAAGAAAATACTAGTTTGTCTTACTTTTTTCTTAAAACTAAATTATTCAAAGTGAAAGGGAACATCCCTATTTCTTAGGCATTGCCCCTCTATATCTTCTCTCCCTATTGACCCCTCTTTTATTGATTTCTCCTATTCTCCTCCCCTTCCCTCTCTTTCTTTCCTACTTTTTTTTCACTTTTTCTCCCCTACCTTCTCTCAACTTCTGATTCAGAAACTTATCATAAAAGAGGTTGAAATCTCTTCGACAGAAGAATAGTCATTTCAGAGTACAAACTTGGCTGTCTGGAATTAAGTTTTGCAACAAATGATCCTTCACCAAACTTCCTGTTGTTGGTCAATTTCGAAGATTATAGGAATATAGAAAATGAAGACTTTAATAAAAAGAATGTTATGATGCCAAACAATGCTATCTTCATGAGATGATCAGGGGATTCAGGGTAACTGATCCTATAAAAGAAATCCATAACCTGGCTAGGAAGGGTTAATAGTCATAGACATGGGTCATTTTTTTTTAAATTGGGCAACCAAACAAAATCTAACAGGTTCCTGTCTTTTAAGACAAAGCCTTAGGAAGCAATGAAAGTAGTCAACTCTCTCCAAAACTCTAAATTCAGGGATAACATTTCCTTCAGTTACTTGTCTAAGTAACAATCATCATTTGTAGTCATTCACAATACTGAATTCTTTCAGAAGCTTTCTGGTATTCTTTCTCATTGGCTAAAGCCTGCCCTACTTCTGGAATTTACATCACCCAAAACTTGAGTTCTTGCCACTTGTCTACTGACAGTTGATCCTTCCTTAAATACTTACCTAATTCAACTGAACCTACAGCCTGAGCCCTACAGAGACTGGCAACCCCAGTATCTCCCATTTGCCTAATCGTGTCAAATGCCAGACTTTGATTTACTCCTCTGTCATTTACTATGTGGTTGTGTTTTAGTTATCATTAGTTAACTGTTCTGAGATAAAGAGAGTAAAAAGAAATTTCAGGAAAACAAAGCAAAACAGAGGAAAAAACACCACCTCTAATAATCCTAATCCTTAGACAGATCTAGCTATAGAATGGTAATTTCAATGAACAGTAACAGACATGTGGATGATTAATGGCAACATGTATAATATCTTTTTTGTTGGTGTTTCAATATGCATTCAGACACTGTGATTCTTTCTCTAGATGTGGATAGCATTTTTCATCATGAGTCTTTTGGAGTTGTCTTATAACCTTGAAATGCTGAGAAGAGCCAAATCTATCAAATTCAGTCATCACACATACAATGTCTCTGTATTTGTGTACAATGTTCTCCTGGCTTGGATCCCCTCATTCAGAATCAGTTTATGTAAGTCTCTCCAGGTTATTATGAAGTCTGTCAGCTCATCACTTCATATAGCACAATGGTATTCCATTACATTCATATAGCACAATTTGTTTAGTCATTGCCAAATTAGAAGGCATCCCAATGATTGTCAATACTTTGCCTCCACAAAAAGACTGGCTATAAATATTTTTGTATATATAGGTCATTTTCCCGTTTGTATGATCTCTTTGGGATATAGCCATTAGAAGTGGTATTGCTGGGTCAAAAGGTATGCACATTTTTACTGACCTTTGCATAGACTTTCAAATTAATTTTAAGAATCGTTGGATCAGTTCACAACTCCACCATCAATGCATAAGTGTTACAATTTTTCCCACAACTTCTCCATCATTTATCATTTTTTTCTATATTGTCATGTTAGCCAATCTGACAGGTGAGATGTGGTACCTCAGAATTGTTTTGATTTGGATCTCTCTAATTAATAGTGATTTAGACAATTTTTGTACGCTTATACATATCTTTTGATTCTTCCTTTGGAAATTGCCTGTTCATATCCTTTGACCGCTTATCAATTGGGAATGGCTTGTATTCTTATGAATTTGAATCCATTCTCTTTGTATTTTAGAAATGAGACCTTTATCAGATACACTAGGTATAAAATTCTTTCCCAATTTTCCAGTTCCCTCCTAATCTTGGTTGCATTGGCTTTGTTTATACAAAAGCTGATCAGTTTAATGCAATCAGACTTATCCATTTTGCATTTATTTATTTACCTTTTTTGTCTTTATTAATTTGTTCCTTTACTTTGAGTTCACAAGATTCAATTCCCCAATTCTTTGAGTTTCAAATTTTCTCCCCTTTCCTATCTCCCCCTCCCCCCACCTCATGGCAGCGTACAATCAGGTACAGGATCTGCAGATACTTTCACATTAGATATTGCGCAGGTTATAAAGAAGGATTGTATCAGATGGAATGAACAGTGGGAAAGAGGAAACCAAACCAAAAAAGAAAAAGAAAGAGAGCAGGTAATTTACTTCATTCTGTATTCAAACTCTGTTCTTTCTGTTTTTTTTTTCTCTGAATGTAGACATCTCTCTCCATCATGAGTCTTTTGGAGTTTAATTATAGCCCTGCATTTCTGAGAAGAGTCCAGTCTATCAAAGTTAGTTGTCACACATAAGTTGTATCTGTAATTGTGTACAAATTTTTCCTGGTTCTGCTCTTTTCACTCAGCATCAGTTCATATAAGCCTCTCCAGGTAGGTCTGAAGTCCATCTGCTCTTCGCTTCTTATGGTACAATAGTATTCCATAACATGCATATAACACAACTGGTTCAGCCATTCCCCAATTGAAGGGACCCCTGTTAATTTCCAATTTTTTGCCACCACAAAAAGAACTGCTTTAATTTTTTTGTACATATGGGTCTTCCTTCCACTTCTGTGATCTCTTTGGGATACAGTCCTAGAAGTGGTATTGCTGTGTCAAAGGATAAGAAATTATTTATAGCTCTTTGTGTATAGTTCCAGATTGCTCTCCAGAATGCTTGGATCAGTTCACAACTCCAATTTTTAGTGTTTCAATTTTTCCACATCTTCTCCAGCATTTATCATTTTCCTGTTTTGTCATCTTAGCCAATCTGACTGGTGAGAAGTGGTAACTCAGAGTTGTTTTGATTCGTATTTCTCTAATTAATAGTGATTTAGAGCATTTTTTCATATGGTTACAGATATCTTTAATTTCTTTCTCTGAGAACTGTCTGTTCATATCCTTTGACCATTTATCAACTGGGGAATGACTTGTATTCTTATAGATTTGACTCAATTCTGTATATTTTAGAAATGAGGCCTTTATTAGAGACATTGGTTTTAACCTTTTTCCCCCAATTTCCCACTTCCCTCTTCATCTTGGTTATATTGACTTTGTTTGTACAGAAGCTTTTAAGTTTCATGTAATCAACATTATCCATTTTGCATTTTATAATGCTTTCTAATTCTTGTTTGATCATTAAATCTTCCCTTCTCCATAAATCTGACAGTTAAACTATTCCTTGCTTTCACAGATTGCTTACAGTATCATCCTTTTACCTAGGTCATGCACACATTTAGAATTAATTTTGGTATACGGTGTTAGATAATGGTCTATGCCCAGTTTCTGCCATAGTATATTCCAGTTTTCCCAGCAGTATTTGTCAAATAGCAAGTTCTTATCCCAAAAACTGGGGTCTTGGGTTTTATCAAAGTGTAGAATATTATAGTCATTGACTGCTGAGTCTCATGTACCCAATCTATTCCATTGATCCACTGCTCTATTCCTCAGCCAGTACCAAGTAGTTTTGATGAATGCTGCTTTATAATAGAGATTAAAATCTGGTATAGCTAGACCACCTTCCCTAGCATTTATTTTCATTAATACCCTTGATATTTTGGACCTTTTATTCTTCCAAATGAATTTTGTTACTATTTTTTTCTAGGTTTGTAAAGTAAATTTTTTGCTTAACTGATTGGTATAGCACTAAATATGTAATTTAATTTAGGGAAAAATGTCATTTTTATCATATTAGCTCCACCCAGCCATGAGCAATTGATCTTTTTCCAATTAGTTAGATCTGACTTTATTTGCATGAATAGTGTTTTGAAGTTGTATTCTTATAAGTCCTGGGTTTGTTTTGGCAGGTAGATTCCAAAATATTTTATAAGGCCTACAGTAACTTTAAATGGAATTCATCTTTCTATATCTTGCTATTGTCTTTCACTAGAAATACGCAGGAATGCTGAGGATTTATGTGGGTTTATTTTATATCCTGCAACTTTGCCAGATTTATTCATTGTCTCAAGTAGTTTTTTATTTGATTCTTTAGAATTCCCTAAGTATATCATCATATCATCTGCAAAGAGTGATAACTTGGTTTCTTCTTTGCCTAATTTTATTTTTTTGATTTCTTTTTCTTCTCTCATTGCTACTGCTAACATTTCTAATACCAGAATGAATAAGAGGGGTGATAGTGGACACTCTTGTTTCACCACTGATGTTATTGGAAAGGCTTCTAGCTTATCCCCATTACATATGATATTTGCTGATGGTTTTAAATAGATGATAACTATTATTTTGAGGAAGGCTCCATTAATTCCTATACTTTCTAGTGTTTTTGATAGGAATGGATGTTATACTTTGTCAAAAGCCTTTTCTGCATCTATTCAGATAATCATGTGGTTTTTCCTAGTTTTATTGTTGATATGATCAATTATATTGATGGTTTTCCTAATACTAAACCATCTTTGCATTCCTGGAATAAATCCTACCTGATCAAAGTGTATTATTCTTATGATAAATTACTGTAGTCTTTTGCTAATATTTTATTTAAAATTTTTGCCTCTCTTCATGAGGGAAATTATTTTTCCATTTTATCTCTTCCTGATTTAGGTATCAGTACCATGTTTGGGTCATAAAAAGAATTTGGTAGGACTCCTTCACTAATTTTCCCAAATAGCTTGTAGAGTATTGGAATCAATTGTTCTTTAAATGTTTGATAGAATTTGCTAGTAAATCCATCTGGCCCTGGAGATTTTTTTCCTAGGGAGTTCACTGATGGCTTGTTCAATTTCTTTTTTGGAGATGGGATTATTTAAGTAATTTACTTCCTCTTTAGTTAATCTGGGCATCATATTTTTGTAAATATTCATCCATTTCACTAAGATTGTCAAATTTATGTGCATATAATTTGGCAAAATAATTCCTAATTATCGTTTTAATTCCCTCTTCATTGAAGGTAGATTCATCCCTTTCATTTTTGATACTCCTAATTTGGTTTTCTTCTTTTTTTTTTATCATATTGGCTAAGGGTTTATCAATTTTATTGTTTTTTCATAAAACCAACACTGAGTTTTATTTATTAATTTAACAGATTTCTTAATTTCAATTTTATTAATCTCTTCTTTGGTTTTCAGTATTTCTCATTTAGTATTTAATTGCAGTATTTAGTATTTAATATTAAATAATTAGCATTTAATTAATAATAATGAACAAATTCAATTTGTTCTTTTTTTAGCTTTTTCAATTTCATGCCTACCTCATTGACCTCCCTGTTCTCTAATTTATGCATGTATGCACTCAGAGATATAAAACTTCCCCTAAGAACCATCTTTGCGGCATTCCAAAAATTTTGATATGTTGTCTCATCATTGTCATTCTCTTGAATGAAGTTACTGATTGTTTCTATGATTTCTTGTTTGATCCACTCATTCTTTAGGATTTAATTGTTTAGTTTCCAATAGTTTTTAGTCTGTGTTTCCATGGCCCTTTATTGCATATGATTTTTATTGCATCATGATCTGAGAATGATGAATTTAATATTTCTGCCATTCTGCACTGAATTATGGGGTTTTATGTCCTAGTATAAGGTTGATTTTTGTGTATGTGCCATGTACTGTTGAGAAGATGGTATATTCCTTTTCATCCCCATTCAGTTTTCTTCAGAGATCTATCATACATACCCTTTCTAAAGTTCTATTTACCTCCAAAACTTCTTTCTTGTTTATTTTGAGGTTGGATTTATCAATTTCAGAGAGGAGGAGATTAAGGTCCCCCAGTAGTATAGTTTTGCTATCTTTTTCTCCCTCTAATTCCCTTACCTTCTCCTCTAGGAATGTGGATACTATACCACTTGGTACATATATGTTAAGTAATGATGTTATTTGATTCTCAATGATGCCTTTTAGCAGGATATATTTTCCTTCCTTATCTCTTTTAATTAGATCAATTTTTACTTTTGCTTTATCTGAGATAAGGATTACTACCCCTGCTTTTTTGTACTTTAGCTGAGGCATGATATAGTTTGTTTCACCCTTTTATCTTTAACTTGTGTGTATCCCTCTGTTTCAGATGTGTTTCTTGTAAACAGCATATTGTAAGGTTATGGTTTTCAATCTATTCTGCTATCTGCCTCCATTTTATGGGAGAGTTCATTCCATTCATGTTCACAGTTATAATTGCTATCTATCTCTTTTCCTCCATCCTATTCCCTCCCCTTTTTATGCTTATATTTTTGTCCCCTTCTCCCTTACCCTCCTTAAGAGTTTTCCTCTTGACCACCACCTCCCTCAGTATTCCCTTATCAGCCCCCCTTTCTTTTCCTCCCCTTCCCCCTTACTTCTTCCCTCCCTTCTAACCATAACCCCCTTCTTTGCCCTTCCCCCCTCCTATTGCATATAGGATACTTTTATACCTAATATAGTATGTTATTTCTTCTTTTCATCAAGAGTGACAGGAATGTATCACATGCAGCGTTTCTCTCCCTCCCCTCTTTCCCTCTATATACATTTTGTGTCTCTTCTTGATAGAGTCCTATGCTTTATTGGTTGTGTTATTCCCTACTTGAACCAGAATGAATGAAGGAAAAGCTCATATAATACTCATCTCCCTCCCTTCTTTCCCTCTGTTATATTGTTTTTATGTTCATTGTGTGGCATAATTTACCCTTTTCCACTTCATTCTTTCCTCTTGTTCCATTGCAGTGCTTTTGTAGCCATTAAATTTTTTTAATCATCATTTTATGTAATTTATACTCATACCCTCTACTTGTCTATAAACCATTTGCTCTTATTAAATAACAGGGTGTATATGTATGTGTGTGTGTGTGTGTGTTTTCCTTGTTTACCTTTCTATGTTTCTCTTGTGTCTCATAATTGGGGGTTGAATTTTCCATTGAGCTCTGGCATTTGCATCAGGATGGTCTCAAAATCTATTATATTATTGAATGACCATCTCCTTGCCTGGAAGAATATGTTCATTTTCACTGGGTAGGTGATCCTTGGTTGTAATCCAAGCTCTTTTACCTTGTGAAAAATTGTATTCCACTTCCTCTGATCTTTCAGTGTAGAGGTTGCCAGATCCTGTGAGATCTTCCCTGTGGTTCGTCTATATTGAATTGTTTATTTTTGGTTGCTTGAAGTATTTTCTCCTTTACCTGGTAGTTCTGGAGTTTGGCCACAACATTTCAAGGACTTTTCAATTTGGGATCTCTTTCTGGAGGTGACCCGTGGATTCTCTCGATTTCTATTTTACACTTAGGTTCTAGTAGCTCAGGGCAGTTTTCTTTGATGGGCTCTTGAAAGATGTTTTCCAGACTCATTTTTTCATCATGATTTTCTGGTAGACTTATAATTCTTAGATTGTCTTTCCTGGATCTGTTTTCCAGATCAGTTATTTTTCCATTGAGATATTTTACCTCTTTTCCTAATTTTTCATTCTTGATGTTTTGTTTGACTAATTCTTGGTTCCTCATAGAGTTATTTGCTTCAATTAGGTTGATTCTAGTTTTTAGGGAATTATTTCCTCTATTGGTTTTTGGAGCTCCTTTTCCATATCACAAATTTTTCTTTTTAAGGAGTTGTTTTATTCATTGTTATGTTTTGCTAATTTTGCAATTTTGATTTTAAAAGAATTATTCATTTAATCTTCTATCTCTCTAATTTGGTTTTCAAAGTTCCTTTTGAGCTCATCTAAGAATGCTTTCTGTGCTTGAGATCAGTTCCCTGTTGAGGCTTCAGCTGTGGGTGTGGAGTCAACACTGTCTCCCTCTGGAATTTGGTTCCTCCCTCTCAGAAAAGTAGGACTCCAAAGTCTTTGTCTTTGCAGTCTGCTTTCTACCCATTTTGATGCAGGGCCCTAGCCACACCCTTTACTGTTTAAGGTTTTGCCCTGAGGTAATAATTACTATGTTTTCAGGGTGAGAGTGACAATTGGAGCCACTGGGGTTCACTCTGTCATCCTGTTCACTGAAGGTCCAGATAGGGGCTTTTTAAATTTCTAGCCTGTGAATTGGTAGTCCCAGGAGTAGTTGCTGCCCCTGCCAGTGGCCCTGCATTTGATTCTTACCCTGCTCTGTCCAGTCCCAGCCCTTTGGTGATAGGCCTGGAAGTGGCCCTTGTGGTTGGTGGGTCAACTGGCCACCACATTGATCAGGCTGGGCCTCTGTCTGCATGCAGTGGTGTCTGGGGCTCTGTGTTTGTTCTGTGCCATCCAGGCCTCTATCTGCGGACCGTGTCAGTGTCCAGCCCTCTGTAATGTGTATCATTTCTTTATAATCTGATTAGTAGGTATTTAATTTATAGTGAATCTCTTGTATGCCATGTGTATCCCAGGGCATTATAAAAATATGACATGAAAAGTAAGCCATACAATTTTGTTGTAAAGGCAGGTAAAGCTGAGGCAATCAGACAATCAATGAAGAAACACTTATTAAGTGAATGAAATGTGACAGCAAGGTGCTAGAAGCTGGAGATACAAAAATGAAATAATCCCTGCCATCAAGGAGATTATCTTCTATTGGGAAATAAAATTTAAATAGAGAATACATTTAATGTACTTTAGGGAGGGAAGCTACTAGCAGTTGGTGGGTGTGGGGATCAGAGGCAACTTCATGTAGCAGGTAAGACTTGAATTGAGTCTTCAGGGAAATAATTCTGTGGAGAGAGAGAGAGAGAGACAGACAGACAGACAGAGAGACAGAGAGACAGAGAGACAGAGAGAAACAGAGAGACGGAGAGAGACAGAGACCGACTGTGAGTAAAACCATAGCTTGTGATCCCCATTCCATGACCTTTGCTTATACTTCCCCAGTTGTTCTTCAACTGCTAGAGTCATGGCTTCTAACAATAATATGTGTAGAGACATCTATGCCTTCAGCATAGGACAGTGAGAACTGAGGTGTATCCCTCCAAGCAGCAAAGAATTGTTGATTTTTTACCCATTTACATATTTTTAAAAATACTATTCTTTAGAAATTATGCCCCAGATTTCTCCTCCAGAAGAGCAACCTGTGGATAATTTGGACTTTTTCTTGATTACTTCATAGCCTCATTATAAACATCTTTTACTCCACTAAGCAGCTCACTAAACATCCCAGTTGTGCAGGTAATTTTTAGTACTTTCCTTTTCTATTATCAAGCTACATGTGTGTGTATCAGTGTGACCTTGGGTAAGTCACTTAGCCTCCTGGCTCTCAATTTTCTCATCTATATATGAGTGGGTTTTTCATGATGATCACTAGGATCCATCACAAAACTAATGATGTATGATGATGGATTTTACCGACAGCTCCTAATTGCATCCTTCCTTTCTGGGTTTCATTCCCTCTTCTATTTATTTACTCTTTTGTGGAATACGAAACTACATAGCCATGTTTATTCCAATTAGGTATTAAGTAAGTAGTCTTTTAGTACATCTCTAAAGACTTTAAATACAAAGCAAAATTCAAGGATTCAGTACATGAACTTTATGATGTCTATTTCAGGCAAGGTTCTTTTGCTTTTTTCCAATTCAAGGTCTGTGTTCTGGGGGACTGAAATTATCTGAATAATGATACTTGGACAGGTGAACCACTAGTGTGCATAAGCTCAAAGCCCCATTCCTTGGGCATGCAAGAGGCCACTCGCCAAGTTAATTCTGACTGATTTCAGAATCACTACTTCCTATGTTTTCCTTGCTAAAGGGGGATACATGGCTTGAGCAGAATCTCTAGGGATCAACAATCTACCTGACCTCTTCATCCCATGTCTCAAGTTGCATCATTAGAGAACTAGACACCGTTATTAGAAGTAGTATAACTTGCAGGGGTCATAGATGACCAAAAATGAATTGGCAAAGGTTAGACCCTAGCATTTCAGGAGCCCAAAAGGAGAGGAATATCCAACTTATCCCCACTGGGAACAATCAGAGCACAAACTATAGTTTTGAAAGCCAATAGACAGTAAAGCCAGAAAGTCCTAAGATCCATAAACTGCCTGAAATCTGACACTGGTTAAAGATGAATATTAACAATGAAGGCTATATTCTTCCATTTCTTCTTGCTAGCTAAAGATGTATATATTTTGTGGGGTCCATGTTTTAATTAGTGCTTTTATGTTTCATATATTACCATGCCTTTTAAATTCAAATGGGTACTTGTAGATTCTTCAGGTAGGAAAGGCCCTCCATAAATGTAAGGTTATTATTAATCTTTCTTATTAAAATTTAATACTCTAATTAATGATTAACCACTTTACAAATCCACCTCTTTCCTAGTTGTATTTCTGAAGCTCTTCCCTTTATCACTATAATATCACACATGATGCCACTTTTAGCTCTGATCATTGCTTGCCTTGAGCATGAGGGTTTTTGTGCCTCAGGTTTTATATGATCTCTCCCATCTTATCCCTTCCTCTTTTATCTCCCCCAAACTGCATAGAAGAAAAGTGGCTACGTCAACCAAAGTTTTAGAGATCTTTTAATCGGGTGTTAATTCTTTCTTTTCCCTGATAATGCTTCTCCATTCCCTATACTTTCAAAGAAAATTCCTGGTACAATAAAAAGAACACAAGACTTAGACTTAGGATGGTTGAATTGCATTCTCTACAACTGAAGTGTGTGGTTTTTGGGAGAAATTCCCTCTCTCAGTCTCAGGTTCTTCATCTGGCACCTTCTTTCTTTCCTAGTCTTCTTTTTTTTTTTAAAGCAATAGGGGTTAAGTAACTTGGTTATAGGACCAGTTGTTTCTGGGTGTGGTGCCAAGTATCTGAGCCCAGATTCGATCCCCAGGTCATCCCAACACTGGGGCCGGTGATCTTACTCACTGAGCCACCTGGCCGCTCCTTTCCTAGTCTTCTTACATATTATTCCTTTCCAAATCGTTCATAGTCAAGTTCTCCTCAAATCCTTTCTCTTCCCCTCATTACATTTCCAGTATCTATGCCTTTGCACTGCTCCCCACCCTGGGAATGAATTCCCTCCTCATCTGTGTACCTCAGAATTCCTGGTTTCCATCAAAACACCTTAAGTTTGACATTCTACATGAAGGTTTTATTGATCCCCTGCCTTAACTATCCCACTCAAAATCAATCTTATATTCATTTTTATACATCCTTTACATTCTTATATGTGTATGTCTGTTTATTACAATGTAAACCTATTAAGGGTAAGAATTATTGGGGTTAGGAACTACCAGGACACCTATCTCATTGATTCCCTTGGCCAAAACTTCACAGAGCCAATGGATGGATGCCCCCTCTCATGATGGGACTTCACCCATGGTTAGGTCATCCTTTGCATTTCACCTAATCTCTTCCACTCCATATTTAGGTATACTACATAACATTCAAAAGCTGTTTTTTTCTTAAGTTGAAAAAATTCCTAGTTGCCGAAGTGATGGAAAGGAAAGTGCTATGCTAATGGAATGAACTATGAAATGAGCAGAAAATGTCAAATTAGATTCAATCTAGGCATACATAAGCTAATTCATCTAGAAAAAAAGTCTACAAACTATCAAAAAATGAAATGTGACCTGTGATTTGCCACTCAAGAAAGATCTAGAGGTCATTGAATAGTGTTCCTGGAACAAAATAATTTCCTGCTGTGACTATATTTCTGGGAATCTAAGCATAATAGAAATAAAACAGAAAGCATACTTTTATTTCAATAAATAAATGGAAATATTGAAATAAAACTTTGGTACATCTTCACCTAAAATACTAATCCAGCTTGATCAATACAAGTAAAGGAACATGCAAGCAATCTAGAGAGGATCCAAATAATGGTACCTGGAAATATCAAGAGAACAAGAGCCTTCTCTAATCTCTTCTCTACTCAGTTGTCAAGGGCATTTTTATAAAATCTAGGTCTAATTATATAAACCACACAACATTACCACTGATCAGCTACGATAGCTCCCTATTACCTCCTGGAATAAATACAAAGTCCTCTCTTTTTTTAAAAAAGCATTTAAAGGCCTTCATAGCCTGGTCCCTTCCTACCTTTACAGTCTCCTTACATTTACTCTCTTCTACATATTCTAATATCCAGCTACACTCACCTGCTTACAGTTCCTCCCAAACAATACTCCATCCAATCTTGTGGTTTTTATTTCTTGTTTTGCCTTTTTATTTTTTTGGCGGTCAATTGGGGTTAAGTGACTTTCCCAAGGTCACACAGATAGTTTATGTGTTAAGTGTCTGTGGCTGGATTTGAACTCAGGTCCTCCTGACTCCAAGGCCAGGGCTCTATTCACTGTGCCATCTAGCTACCCTTCTTGCAGTTTTTATTGACTTCCTTCCCCATGCCTAGAATATTCTGCATTCTCAGGTAAATAGCTTAGTTTCCTGTTTCTTCTTTAAGACTCACCTCAAATCTCACCTTCTCTAGCATCACCTGATCACCCAGTTACTAATGCCTTCCCCTTTCAGATTATTTTCATATGCTCTATATATGTCATATATAGCTTGATGTATCTTGATATTGATATAATGTTGATCTAGGTGAAGAAAAGGTAGAAATTGAAGGTAAATCAGAATTTGCCATTATACAAAATCTCTCTGAACATTGGAGTAAGGATAATTGTAAATTACCATAGGGATTGTTCTATCACAACAGTGATGGGAGAATGAAGATCCCAAATAAGAAGAGCCTATAGGAAGAAAGTTCTGGAAAACACAAATACTATTAATAATACTGTATAAATTGAATCTAAGGTCCAGGCTATCCATCCAAGTTAGGTCAAGGTATTGAAATAGCAGAGGTAAAACAGTGTAATTATGCATAATGTATGTAGATATCAAAATGCCTTTTGTCATGAAGAGCTGGACACAATTGAAAATGATTGTGTAAAGACTGCTGAGGTCCAGGCAGAGAGAGAGAGAGACAGAGAGAGAGAGAGACAGACAGAGAGACAGAGAGAGACACAGAGAGAGAGACACAGAGAGAGAGAGACAGAGAAACAGAGACAGAGAGACAGAGACAGAGAGACAGACAGAGAGAGAGAGAGAGAGAGAGAGAGAGAGAGAGAGAGAGCAACAAGTCCTTTGAAAAAACATGTTCAGATAAGGAAAAAACAAAGGTGAAGGAGGCTCATTACATAGGAGTGAAGAGACAATATTAACAGATTTGAGAGAGAAAGCAGAATTGCTGTGCTCATATTTTGTTCAATCTTTCTACTGAAGTAAATGACATTAAACTATGAAATCTAAGCAATTATGAGATTTGGAGTCAAACAAAAAGGTTCATTTAGCTGGTTAGGTAGTATAGTGGATAGAGTGCTGGAGTTTGGAGTAAGGAAGACTTATCTGCCTGAATTCAAATCTGATCTCAGACACCAAGATAAGTCACTTAGCCCTATTTCCTTCAGGTTCTTCATTTGTAAAATAAATTGGAAAAGGTGGTAAACCAGTTCAGTATCTTTGTCAAGAAAATCCCAAATGGGGTCATTAAGAGTTGAACACAATTGAAAATGACTGACCTGAACTTATTTAGCTGATATCAGTTCAAAAGGATGAATTATATCCCAAGATAGGGAAGAAACTTACAAGTGCATTGTCACTAACCTTTAAGGAGTTAAGGAAAAGAGGATGGGGTACAAAACTACTAGAAAAGGGCAAATGTATACCTGATCTGTAAAAATAAGGGCAAAAAAGGGAGAATAAGTTCAGATGTGATCTACAGGACAATTAAAGATAAAGTCTAGTGGCAAATGGAGTACTTAGGGGTGATCTCAAGGAATATAGATACACTAAGAAGTCATGTCATCACTATAATGGTGCATAATGTACCTAGATATATAATGTATATATGTATGTGTGTGCATGTATATATATATATGTGTGTGTGTGTGTGTGTCAGTGTATAGAGATAGATAGATAGATAGATAGGTAGATAGATAGATAGATAGATAGATAGATAGATAGATAGATAGATAGATAGATAGATATAATGAAATAGGCTAGTAGGAGACAGAGCCAAGATGGCAGAGTAAAGGAGGCAGGGACTCTCCTGATTTCTCCCACAAACCCTTCCAAATATCTTTAAATAATGACTCTAAACAAATTCCATAGTGGCAGAACCCACCACAAGATGGAATGAAACAATTTTCCTGCCCAAGACAACTTAGAAAGTTAGCAGGAAGGGTCCATTGCATCAGGGTGAGAAAGGAGCATGGTTAAGTGCAGGCCTTGCCAGCGCAGACCCAGCCCCAGAAGACCAGGGTCAAGCCTTGTGGTGACTGAATCAGTGGCAGCAGTAGTGGTTTCCAGACCTCGCAACCCACAGGTGATAAGTGGATCAGACAATAGATCAGAGGGAGATTTACAGTGCTCCCTTTGCTGGCACTAAGGGTAGGGTTCTGTTGCATTGCCTATGCAGTGTTTAATCACATAAACATCACAGATTTTATGCTAAATTTTTTTTCAAAAAGGTGGGGTGCAACCATCATGTGAAGCTTTGAAAAAACTGTTAGCATTACTTAAAAATTATTTATTACTAAACTGTCTTTGATGAAAGCTTAGGATGCACAGAATACTTGTGAATATACATCAAAATTCAGACGATGCAAGTCTCATCATATCATGTAACTTACTCAGGGCAGTTGCCCTGCCTACCTGCTCCCCTTGCACCTATGGCTCTTCATTGGGTTGAGTGACAATGCCATTGTTACTGTAGGGCTCTAAACAAACCATGCACTTAACTTTTAGAAACATACTGACAATGTGCATGCACTGAGAATTCTAGGCTCGTGGCTCAGAATGCATGAGATATAAACAAGTATTCATATATACCATTAGTGGATATATTGCTACTCTGTTTATCTTTTAAGTAGCATGAGGAAGAGTATTATACTATGTGATGATGATGCAATGAAAGTTTATAAACCAATTTTTGGACTGGAAAAAAAAAGTTTTGACAATTTTGTGGTGGTGATGATTATGCAGAGAAATATGTTATTTGGATCTGAGTGAAAGCCTGAATATTATTCCTAGGGCAAGAAAGAGCACTAGCACACCAGAGATGGTAACCTCAGGGGAGCTAGGACCCTGGTCAGAGTACCAGGGGCTTGGAGTGCTTCTGGTCCCTCACAAACCAGTGCTCAGTACAGGAAACCCATTTCTCCCTAGATCATACCACCTTGGAAGAATGAAAAACTTACAGGTCCCCAGAATTAACCCTGAAAACACACACACACACACAATTCTATTGATTAGAAAAATGCAAATCAAAACAACTCTTTCGTACCACATATCACCTCTCAGATTGGAAAACATGACAAAACAGGAAAATTATAAATGCTCGAGAAGATGTGGGAAAATTGAAACACTAATGCATTGGTGGTGGAGTTGTGAACTGATCCAACCATTCTGGAGAACAATTTGGAACTATGCCCAAAGGGCCATAAAAATGTGAATACTCTTTGACTAGCAATACCACTTCTAGGGCCATATCCACAAGAGATCATACAAGTTTGAGAAAAAGACCTGTATGTACAAAAATTTTCTGTGGTAAAGAATTGGGAATCAAGGGGATGCCCATCAATTAGGGAATGGTTAAACAAGTTGTGGTATATGAATGGAATGGAATACTATAGTGCTATAAGAAATGAGAAGCAGATGGACTTCATAATAACCTGGAGAGACTTATGTAAATTTTGATGCTGAGTGAGCATGATATCATATGTGCCATTTTCCCTCTGCTTTCCAACTCCTACTCTTTTATATCTGTTGTCTTCCCCATTTGAATGTAAGCTTCTTGAAAACAGACTGATCAAAGTAATTGTATTTGTATTCCCAGAACTTAGCATAATAACCGGAATAAAGTTAAGCGTTTAACAAACTCTTTTTATTCAATCACTTGTATATATGTTAAATAAATTTTTGGAAAGCTAGGTATTATTTTTAATGACAGAATGAGTATTTGAAATTTTTTGATGGGCTTGAACATTGGTTTAAAGCTAACTGAGTTATATTTAACATATATACATTTAAAGTCCTGTACTTAATTGCAAAAAAAAAAATCAATGAGTTTTTCTGACTTAATGACAATTTTTTGCCTTCTGACTCTTTGCAAAAAAAAAAGGAAAACAAATTTGAACAGGTATTCTCTTTATTCCCATATTCACCATTTTCTAAATGGTCTTTGTTGAACCTATCTAGCCTCTTCATGATTCAGATCTACAGCTAAATACACATGCCTCCTTACAGAATGAAGAATTCTGGCAACAGAAAATCTATAAGGCATGTTTCTCATAGCATAGGACTGTGGAAATAAAGGCATATAGTGTATACCTACCAAATTTTCAAATATTACAAAACTGGCAGGGATAGCTATCTAACATACTGAGTGGGAGAGAAAGGAATCAAATAAATATGAAAGATCAGAACATTAGACAAAATATAATTATATAGAAGCTTAAAAAAACTATAAAAATATAAGATGAGGGCCAGAGACAAGAAAGTGGAACTCTTCCAACATTCCCCTTCAATCAGTTTAAAATAATGTTGCAAATCTTTTTTTTTTTTAAGTGACAAAGCAAAAAATAAAGTAAAATAAAAGTCAGAGAGAAACATTGTTTTCCAGGGCAAGACAATTTAGGAAATAGAGAGAGAGGTCTGTGATGCTGGTGTGGGAATCAGCCCAGAGTCCACTTGATAACAGCACTAGGGGTTGGAAATAAAGGAAACTTCAGCAACTTCAGCAGCACTCAAGCAAGAGATGGCAAGTCAGAGCAAGATTACCAATGAACTCTGAACAAGCACAGGGTGAAGGACTTAGAATTGTACTCACTTCCATTGCCTATAACCAAATCTGAGTTCACAGCAGAGAGGAGAGATTTAGGTCCAAAAAGAGCAAGGCTCTGAGGAGCAGTATCACTAGTGACTGAAAAGGAGCTGAAGGCCTTCCTTAGTAAGGAATAGAGAAAAGACCAGGAAAGCGGTGACCTCACCTCTCTTTAGTTTAATCTACATTGGAAGCAACAAAAACTTCAAAACCACCAAGACTGGATGTAAAAACAGCAGTGTAGTGTGCAATAAAGTCTAAAACTTGGGATAGTGACCCCTCCCAGCCTCTGCAGCAGAGCCCAGCTTTAACATAAATTTCAACATAAAAAATAAGCTGGGAAAAAATGAGCAAACAACAAAAAAAGAAACTCACCATAAAAATCTACCATGGTGACAGGGAAAAATAATACATAAATCCAAAAGAAGACAGCAATGTCAGAACAACTATATGGAAAGCTTTAAAGGGGAAAAAATGAATTGGAAACAAGTCAAACATGATTGTGTGAAAAAGTTTAAATGTTTTTAAAATCAGTTAAGAGTGATAGAGAGAAATATGAAAAATGAGAGTCAGGAAAGAAAATTATGAAAAAAAAAATAATAGCTTAGTAAAAGAGACACAGATACTGAAGAAAATAACACCTTCCCTAAAAAACAGGATTGGTCAAATGAAAAAGGAGGTACAAAACTTTACTGATGAAAATAATTCTTTTAAAGGAAGAATTGGTCAAATGGAAAAAAGAGGGAAAAATCTAACTGAAGAAATTAATTCCTTAAGATTTAGGGCAAGTGAAAGCTAAAGACTCCATGAAACATGAAGAAACAAAGTCAAAAAAATTTAAAAAGAAGGAAATATACAATACCAGATTGGAAAACAAACTAGGGAATAGATCAAGAAGAGCTCATTTAGTAATTATTGGTCTTACTGAAAAACATTATCTAAAAGAAAATTACCCATGCATCATATTTAAAATAAATATAAAGGGAAACTCTCTTAATTACTAGAAACAGAAGACAAAATAAAAAAAAATGAATGAATCCATTAATTACCACCTGAAAGAAGCACCAAAATGAAATATCCTAGTAATGTTATAAAATCCATAGATCCCAAATCAAACAGAAAAATACTTCAAGCAGCCAGAAAGAAATAATTTATACTTCTTGAAGCCTTAGTGAGGATCACAAGAACAAAAATAGCTGCTGCTATTAGTGAATCCATGAAGCAGATTAGGTAAATAATACAAAGTAGTAAATAACCTTAGTAATCTGAAGTTTGATTAAATCAATGATGTAAGCTTTTGGTAGAAACTATGTGGGGACCAACACCTTGCACACTGCATTCCAAAATATGGTCAAAATGAGAAAAGATTGGGGCAGCAAGGTGGGGCAGTGAGTAGAGCACAGGCTTTGGAGTCAGGAGGACCTGAGTTCAAATCCAGCCTCAGACACAAAAACTAGCCATGTGACCTTGGGCAAATCACTTAACCCCAACAGCCCTCCAAAAAGAAAAAAAAAAGAGAAAAAATTTAAATGTAAATAAATTAAAGGAGCATGGAAAATTTTAATCATTAGATTTATAGACAAAGCATTTATGAGAGAGAATGAGAATCATAGGAAGTAAATTGCATAATTATTATTACATTAAATTAAAAAGTTCTTTCAAAACAAAATCAATGTAGCCAAAATAAAATTGAAAAGAATAAACTGGGAGGAGAGTGTTTTGCAGCAAATTGCTCTGATAAAGACATAATTTCTCAAATATATGTAAGACTGAATCAAATTTATAAAAATAACTCATTCCCCAATTAATAAATGGTAAAAAGATATGAAGTTTTCAGAAGAAACCAAAGCTATCAATACTCATATGAAAAAGGATGCTGTCACTTTTTTTTCATTTTTCAAATGCTTTATTAACTTCTGATTTACATCATTCATTTCCACCAGATTTTGAGTTACAAATTTTCTCCCCATTTTTCCCTTACCCACCACCCCAAAATAGCAGCCCCAAAGGATATCCCTTCCTCCAATCTGCTCTCTCCCATATTTTCTCCCATACCCCCTTCAGCTTTTCTAGTAGGGCATGGTGGATCTCTATGCCCCAGTGCCTGTATATCTTATTTCCCAATTACATGTAAAACAGTATTAATGATAGTATATATATAATGTGTTATATTATAAATGTATTATAATATAATATATTAATATATATACATATATTAAATATTTAATTTTAAAACTTTGAATTCCAGATTGATTTCCTTCTTCCATTGTCACCCACCCTTACTGGGAAGATAAGCAGTAACATAGTAAATATATTGTAAAAGACTGACTATATTTCTCTCGCTCCTATTCCACCTCCCAGTTGTTCTATTCTCTACTTTTATCTCATCCCTTTTCAAAAGTGGGTACTTCCAACTTCCCTCCCCCCCAGCCTTCCCTCCCTTCCATCATCCTCCTTCTCATCCCCTGCTCCCCTACTCTCCTATAGGGTGAGATACTCTATTTAGTGTGTATTTCATTCCCTCCCTGAGCCAAATTCAATGAGAAAAAGTTTGACCCATTCCCTTTTGCTCCCTATTCTTCCCCTTCATTATAAACATTTTTCCTTGCCTCTGCTATATGAGGTAGTTTACCCTGTTCTCTCTCTCCAAATCTCCTCTCATTATATTCCTCTGTAACTGCTTAATTTAAACTTTTAAGTATCACCCCTTCCTATTAAATTTTTCCTGTGCCCTCTATGTATACCTGTAAACATATATACACCCATTCACATATGTATTCATATGCCCGTATACCCTCTGATATATGTATATGTGTGTGTCTGTGTATTATATATATTTCTATCCCCTTCAACTATTTTCATACTGAGAAAAGTTTCACCAGTCAGAATTATCATTTTTCCATGTAGGAATGTTAGTAGTTCAACTTTCGTAAGTTCCTTATGATTTCTTTTCCCTGTTTACCTTCTCATGCTTCTCTTGCTTCTTGTATCTGAATGTCAAACTTTCTATTCAACTCTGTTTTTTTTTTTCAGCAAGATAGCTAGAAAGTCCTCTATTTCATTGAATGACCATATTTTACCCTGAAACATTATACTCAGTTTTGCTGGGTAGGTGATTCTTGGTTTTAATCCCAGCTCCTTTGACCTCCAGAAAATCATATTTCAGGCCCTTCAATCCCTCAATGTAGATGTTGCCAGACCCTGTGTTATCCTGATTGTGTTCCTACAATATTCAAATATGTTTCTTCCTGGCTGCTTAAAATATTCTCTCCTTGATCTGAGAATTTCAGAACCTTGCTATAATATTCCTAGGAACTTTCTTTTTGGCGTCTTTTTCAGGAGGTGATCAGTGGATTCTTTTAACTTCTGTTTTGCCCTCTGTTTCTAAAACATCAGGGTAAGTTTTCCTTGAGAATTTCTTGGAGGATGATTTCTAGGTTCTTTCTTTGATCATGGCTTTCAAGTTGTCCAATAATTTTTATATTATCTCTCCTGGTATTATTTTCCAGGTCAGTGTTTTTTCCAATGAGATATTCCACATTGCCTTCTATTCTTTCATTTGTTTGGATCTGTTCAACAGCATCATGATTTCTGATAAAGCCATTAGCTTCCATTTACTCCAATCTAATTCTGAAGAAATTACTCTCCTCAGTGACATTTTGAGATTTTTTCCCCATCTGGCAAATTCAGATTTTTAAGGCATTCTTCTCCTCATTGCCTTTTTTAGCCTCTTTTGCCATTTGAGTTAGTCTGTTTTTTAAGGTGTGATTTTTCTCAGTCAGGCTGTTGACTCTCATTTTGTAATTTTCTTGCATCATTCTCATTTCTCTTCCCAATTTTTCCTCCACTTCTCTTATCTGCTTCTTAAGGTCCTCTATGACCTGGAACCAGCTCATATTTTCCTTTGAAGCTTTTGGTGAAGGACTTCTGACTTCACTGTCTTTCTACTGTTTTATGCTTTGATCCTTTTTGTCCCCAAAATAGGAGTATAATGTTGGATTCTTCTGTTTGCTTTGCTTCTTTTGCCTGGTCATTTTGCCACTCAATTATTTGACTTTTGGGCTTTTTCCCACAGTAAGACTCTGCCACCAAACAGGGGACCTTCCATCCCAAACACTGGGGTTTTTTCAGCTGCAGGAGGTATTAGTGCCCTCTCTGAAGCCTCCACATGCTCTGGAAAGCTGGTCACATATACCAGGACCTCCACCCTAGACCACAATTCAGATCCAAGCAGGTTAAAGAAAGAGTGATTACCCCTCAGACTTGTCCCTTGGTCCCCCACACTTAAACTGAGGTACTCCCAACTAGTGGGTCCCAAAATCCACACTGCATTGACCTCTCACTTTGTCCTTAGCATCTATGTGTTGATCATTCTGTATAGCCATAGCTGCTACTGATCTGGAGTCCCTCCATCTTGAGGCTGGTCAGGCCCAACCTGGGGCTAAAATCTCAGTGTGGAGCTGCGGTCAGCTCCCAGAGTGCTGTGCTGGCTGATTCCTGCCAGCCTGCTGTGCTGTCCTCAGCAGGAAGTTAGCTTCTCTGTGTCATTTTGTGGGTTCTGTAGCTCCAAAGTTTGTTCAACGTCCCCTTTTACATGGATTGGAGGTGGTGAGAGACAGAGCCGCCTAGAGGTCCTGTTTCTACTCTGCCATCTTGACTCCACCCCCTCTAAATCAGTTTTGATTAGAATTAAAATTCAAATAAGTCTGCTAATGCAACCTGAAACCTATCTGATTGGCTAACATAATAGAAAGGAAAAAGATAAATGTTGGAAGGCATGTGGACAAATATGTGCACTCCACTGTTGGTGGAGTTTTGAACTGGTCCAGCCATTCTAGAGAACAATCCCATACCCAAAGGTCTATATAACTATACACACCCTTTGACCCAGCAATAACACTAGTGTGTCTGTATCTCAGAGAGATAAAAGAAAAAGGGGTAAAAAAAAGCCTATATGTGCAAAATTGTTGATAGCAACTCTTTTTAGTGGTGATAAAGTATTAGAAATTGAGGGGATACCCATCAATTAGGGAATGGCTGGACATGATACGATATTTGATCATCATGGAATACTATTGTACTGCAAGACACAATGATGAGGATGGTTTCAGATAATTGAAAAAAATTGGAAAGTGATGCAAAGCAAAGTGAGTAGAATTAGGAGAACATCTTATACAATAACAATATTTTATTGTTGATCAACTGTGAAAGACTTAACTACTCTGTTCAACATAATGATCTAAGACAGTTTCAAAGGACCTATATGAAAAATGTTTTCCACCTTCAGAAAAAGAACAGAAAAGCTTTGAGTGAAGATTGAAGGATATTAATTTTCTAGTTTTTAAAATTTTTTTTGCAACATGGTCAATATGGGAAAAATACAATTTTAATATAGCAAAAATGTGTCAGAAAAAATAATAACAACAACTAAGACTTTAACTGGTTCGCTAAGTAGGATTCAGATGGGAGAAATCCCACCCAAGAAATCTGATGCAAATTTATGATATATTATGAAAGATATAATATTAAAGATTAGAGAAATTATTGTCTCCCTTTACACAACGTGGGTCAAGATCATATGTGTTGCTGCATTTAGTTCTTGGCAGAAAATTTTTAGAAGGAAAATTATAAGTTTAAGAGGGTTCAGAGAAGCACAATAAGGATGTCAAATGGCTTTGAGAACATAAACCTCAATGGAAGGAAATGAGCATGTTTAGCCTGGGCAAGAAAATACTAAGTTACAACGTGATAGCTGATTTCAAGTATTTGAGATATTTTTACGTGAAAGTGGGATATCACAGGACACAACTGGGAAAAATTAGTGGAAGTTCCAAAAGGGCAAATATAGATATTATATTAAAATGAACTTGCAGATAATTTGATCTATTTCAATATATTATGTCTGGAGAGTTACTGGGTCCCCCTACCATTGGAGATCATTAATTAAAAAACTGTGTTTTCATATTTCTGATATCTTGTAGGAAGGATTCTTATTTGTGGAGGGAATAAAATACAAATTCTATGAAGACATTTTCCAAGTTTGATTTTTAATTCTATGCAAAAAAAAAAATAGGGTTTAAGTTAGAGAGAAGTTGCCCGTAAGTCGATAGTGTGAAATGACTCTATTTATTAGAAGCCATCTGGAACGTTGTTTTCTGTATGGATGCCACCCTTTAAGGAGAACAAGAAAAAAGCATTTCCAGAGGTAGCCAGTCGGGATGGTGAAATGTCTTAAAACCTTTTTACACCAGAATTATTTGAAGGAAATAAGATTGGTTAGGCTGAAGAAGCAATAACTCTGAGGAGCTTTAAAATACCTTTCTGCTATTGAAAGGGATGGATTTACAGAAAGATTAATTGTATTCTTTCTAGTTCAGAGAAAAGAAATAATACTAAGTGGTAGAGATTAAAGTTTTGAGCTCAATATAAAGGGGGTTTTCTCATAACCAAAACAATCCAAAAAATGGAATAGGATGTTTGGTGAGGTTTGTGACATAGTGAGCACTTTGGACCTAGAAATATTCAAATAAAAACCCAATTTTTGTTTTCCAGTGATATTGTCAATCATGACTATTGTTTTCATTGAGGAAATGAATTATATGATTAAATTAAATCAAATTAAAAAATTTCCAACCCCCTTTCAACTCTTTCCATGACTGATTCTATACAGATTGGGCAAACAAATATGAAGGAACCAGAACAAAGGACCCAAATTAAATATTATCTTCAGGTGACAGAGATGGTAGGGACCTTAAAAAAAGTCAAACCCCATTTTTTAGATGAAGAAATAGACTGAGAAGTTAACTGTTTTGCCTTTAAGCATCAGAGGTAGGAATGAGCCCATGTCTCCCTGAATTCATTTCATATAATTTAGAGCTAGAAGTCCAGCACTCTGTCCACTTGACTGTAATGTAGTGATACTGCACTCAAAAAATAAATCTAACCATTTGGGGAGGTTAGTTGGCAGAGTAGATAGAACACCAGTCCTGGATTCAGGAAAACCTGTGGTCAAATCTGGTCTCATATACTTAACACTTTTTAGCCATGTGACCTTGGGCAAGTCACTTAACCCCAATTGCCCTTCCACCCCTCCAAAAAGTAAAAAAAAAAAAAATCTAACCATTCAAGAGGGAAAAAACTGATGCCTGTGTAAATAAGGAATTTGGAGTGCCAGGGTCTGAGCAGATCTGAAACAAAGAGTTGGACAGTTACTGATCGAAGCTATTTTTATGATCCCTTTGCCTAGAATCAGAACATCCCTGAAGGCGGGATTTGGAGTCCTGGGGTAAAAAGGTTGAGTGGCATGGTGGCCATTATAAAGTCCTTAGAATTCTGTGTATTCATAAACATATTTGTATGTATTTATATATCTATATTTCTCTATCTCAATTGAGAGACAGAGAGAGAGAGATTAGAAATTACTTATAAAATAATAATTTGGGGAAGTAAATCAAAAGACAAGCTTGGCTTCATAAAGACTGTTCAAAGGCCAGAGCTGACAATGGGAAACTGAAGGATGGCCAACTCTTTATTCAATGGAACAAAAAGTACTGATAAAATATCTTCTTTTTTATGTAAAATGTTTATTTGGTTTTGAATAAAACACTTGAAATCACTAACTTTTTTTTCAGTTCAGACTAAAAAGCATCTTCCAGTCACAGTGGAAAACACAAGTGGGGTGACTGTAGAGAAGGGAGAAATCAGCCTCTTGAGCATGAGCAATTGGATTCTAGGGCCTTCACAAGGCGCAGAGGCAGTAAGTACATCTGTCCCTTGGAGACACAACAAATTCTGTCAGATCGCCTCCTTCACAGAGATGGGCCGTCTGTTGAACATGCTACTGCTTTTCATCCAGGGCAAATGCTGAGTGATTAAAAAGATTATTTCATAACTTCACAGCCCCGAGAAAAATAGAGCAGTTTTCTCTTATGTGGCCAACATGTCTTCTCACAGTTCACTGGCTACCTGTAAATAAGGAATGGTTTGAATGATTGGAAGGGGCTTCATTTTTATCTCCCTCACATTCTATCTTGGTCTCCCTTCATGGAGAAAAGGGAATTAGATCTAAACCAAAGTTGTTTGTAACCTTACTTTTGACCCATAGCTTGGGAAACATGTTTACTAATAAATTTAATTGTAAGCTTCTTGAAGAAAGGTGTGTTTATTTCATAGATTTACAGGTGGTGGCTATAAAATCCAACTCTTTAATTTTAGATGAGGAAACTGAGGTCCAAAGAGAATAAATAACTTGCTTAATATCACCCAGGTAATTAGGAGAAGTGACTGGATTTGAACCTAAGTCTGCTGGCTCAAAAATCAGTGATTTTCTGTTATTACCCACTGCTTTACTCTTGTTATTTCCTTAACTTTTAAAATGAATCACTGTGAAGTAATTAGGTTTTCCAATCAATTATTTGGTTCCCAATAAATTCACCTATGCTTTATATGGCCTCTCCTTCTAATGACATTTATTGTCTCTACCTATACTACTGAAGATCTGATGCAATCAATCCACAAATATTTTATTAAGACCCTAGTATATTCCAGGAATTGTACAAAGTTACAAATACCAATAATTAAGCATTCCTCACTCTCAAGAATTTTACAGTAACGTCAATAAATGACTTTTTAGTTGAATTGTTACATTTGTAGCCTAGGTATATAATATGGAGTGTTCTCTCTGACTTTAGGACTTTAGCCACATTGCCATGGGGACTTCAACCACTCCTCTATGTAGATATACCATGGCTAAAGTTAATATTAATTTTCATTAATATCCCCTCTCCACTTTTTTCATGTTCTGTACACTCTCTCTTTAACCATTTCCAAAAATAGAGACAAGTATTTGGATTCACTGTCCTTTTCAGTTACCTTTCATGTGCCCCTTTGCAGAGGAACTTCTTTTATACCATTGCTGTAACCTTCACTTTCATTTTTTCTCTTTGTATCACTGTATCATATCTCCTCCAATAGCTTATGGCAACTCCTTTCACTAATGTTTTAGTGACCTCTATGAGGAACCATGTCAGACAAGAACAGACACAGAACTCACAGTCTAACTCCAGTCTTCCCCCTACTGAGTTTTCTCTAATGACCTAATAGTCTTATACCCTAGTGATGTATGGGTAGTGGCTTCACATCCTCCTCTTTACTGGTGCCACTGTTTTATACCTAAACAAGGAGATCTGAATGTCAAAATATCTTGTATACCAGCCTCAGTGATAAAAAAAAAAAAGAAAAGAAAAACTTTCTACCATTCTTTGTATCCCAGTTCTCATTCATTGTGTTTGATTTCTTAAATCCTGCCCCCAGGTAATTTAACATCAATTAGAAACTTCTTTAAATTGAATTGATTTCTTTCTTTTCTTTCCTTTTCTTTTTTTGCTTTTTGGAAAGGTAAGGCAGGGCAATCAAGGTTAAGTGACTTGCCCAAGGTCACATGGTTAGTAAGTGTTAAATGTCTGAGGTCACATTTGAACTCAGGTCCTCTTGAATCCAGGGCCAGTGCTCTATTCACTGTACCACTTAGCTGCCCCATATTGACTTGATTTCAATAAAATAAAAACAGATTTATGAGGCATAAATTTACCCAAGCTTATACTTCTGATTGACAATCCCCAGATTATTCCAAAACTTTTCTTCTCTCAAGTCCTCATTTCCACCCAAATCTACTCCCCTTCAAAGAGAATATAGCAGATTTTCCATAGCAATTTGCCTGAACTATATTTTGTATCTATCTCACACTCCCTATAACATAGTTATTTTAAAATATGTTTCCCTTCATTTAATTACTTCTATTTTATTGTAAATTTCAGGAAAGCAAGGTCTTTTTGCTTTGATTTTGGAATACCTAATGCCCAGCACAGTGTTTTGCACACAGTATGTTTTTAATAATATTTGTTGAATAAATAAATGGAGGGTGGTGTCTATGCTGAAAAAAATCAAGAATGTTTAAAATATGTAAAAGAGGGATTAGGATATCTGTCTTTATAGCCTCCTGGAATTGAAAGATGTATAATAAAGAGAGTAATGGTTGGTAATATAGAAACCAGAGAACAGAGAAAATAGAAGAATGCCCAAGGTACCTATTTATCATCTAGGACCATGTCCCAGTGCATTCTCACAGACAGGCTACCCTCAAGTTCACAGGACTATGCATGTATCTCAATACAATAAGCAGAGAAAACAAGGCCTTAATGGTGTGTATAATTTGACTAATGTGTCTGAGGATATAATTAGTTCAAAGCAAAGACATTAATGATACAGTATAATAAGAAATGTAACAATAGTACATTTACTACATAAATATTGATCAAACTTACAAATCAGTAAGAAGCAAATATGAGGTTTCAATGAAAATCAAAAAGACAGCTGGGGGCATTCCTGGAAAGGTATAGGTGTACAAAACATGTATGGTAAAGGTGCATGTATGAATTGAGACCCACATCAGGAATTTATCTTTCTGGGATAGACACTAAGAGAGGCAAATATCTAGGTGACATATGGTGTTATGGAATATTTCTCAATGGAAACCCATATAGGTAACTTTTGCTGCCAGGGTATTTGTTTGGAGCCTCAAGTTTATGCTACAAGTTTATTTATGGTAATTATGGTTGTTATGTCTTTGGCATGTGATCCTCTGATGGTATTGTGGTTGCTATAAAGTTGCTATGAAATTGGTTCCCTCACCATGTGGTCCCTGCTAGATATTGTTTTACTAGGAGTGATTGGAGGTTTTTTTTTTCTCTCCTTCTAAATTCTGACTTCAATTGGAGACTTCACTTGAAACCCTAGTTTTTCCCCACAAGAGAAGGAGCTCCACCATCTCTTTTAGTTGAGAGCCCAGAAGTTTAATCTTTTATTCTTTTAGAAGAGTTGAACATGCACACTCAGTATCAGATGAGCAAATCCTCAATTCCTTTTCCTCTCAATAGGAAATGAATCTAGCCATGGGGATAATGGGGAGGGAGAATCTCCTCCCCAACAGGGGCTTGGAAGAAATTAGCTATCCTTCTAAGCTGAGGCACTGGGCTTTATCTGTCTTTGAATTTCCTTGTTTCAAGGGAGTAATTTAGAGTCCACTATCACAGAATACTATTTGATTTAGGGTAAGAAGTTCTGCATAACTGGGTTCAGTTCCTGATTGCAATCTCCAATCGTTCAAATTCATTTTTAGGAATTCCCTTTTGAATAGCCTCATTCTTTTATTTGTTGGTTCAAACTTGCCACCATCTGCAAAGAGGGAAGAAAGGCTAAGGCCAAAACCTGCTTGGTAGCATAATTACTGCTCCCCACACTCATATGCATCCTTTAATTATGTTGTTTTAGTTTAGTTTTATAACTTTTATTATGTATATATCAGCAGCGACAAGTCTTTCCAATTTGAATCTTTCCTGAGACTTGGTGAGTTTGGGGAAAGGGTATTAAGCCTTTCTTAGACTAGACAGGGCATCTTATTAATGTTTCCTAGCTGAATCTCGATATAGAGGAATAAAACACAACAAATACTTCCAACTCCTGTCATCAAAATACAAAAGGTCTTTTTCTGATGTCTCTATGCTGTGCTTATTTTCTGGTGAAATGATTAGAATTGGCATTGAATTTATCTCCTCATTTAAAATATTTATCTTTGAAACCTAACATCTTGACAGCAAGCTCTCATTCTCTACTTGGAATGACAGGGAGCTCCTCTCCTTCCCACCCGAGGTGAGGCTGGCATTGCAGGATGATGGCTGCATTATTTATTCCATTTAAATGTCTGTCCTACTGTTTTTCACTCCAGAGAATTCTACTCCCCCATATTCCCCAGACAGCAGCCATGCCTCTGACTTCCCTCATAATAAGCCACTTCTCTCCCACCATAGCACCAGCCTCCACTTGCCCTTGTAATAAAATCAGTCACACTATCTTGTAGAATAGCCCTTTTGTTCTTTTCTGAACTCCCTTCTCTTCAAAAGAGGAACCTAGTAATGTCTGTCTCAAATCCCACATAGCCCCTTGATGTGCCCTTTACCAAATCCTTCTCATTTTTGTCCCTTATCTTCATTTTATTGAGATATTTCAGTAAAATGATATTCCCTAAAAAATTCAAGTATAAATTTTATTCCTTAAAAATCAACTGATCTGGGGCAGCTAGGTGGCACAGTGAATAGAACACTGGCCCTGGAGTCAGGAGGACCTGAGTTCAAATCTGGCCTCAGACACTTAACACAAAACTAGCTGTGTGACCTTGGGCAAGTCACTTAACCCCAGTTGCCCTGCCTTCCCCCTTCCCAAAAAGCAAAAAAAAAAATCAACTGATTATATGTAATATTCACTCTCCTGATACATATTCAACCTAGTTTATGATGGCAAATCACAGTTTCTACTTCATATGGAGATAAAAGGCAGTGGGACAATTTAGACTGATGAAATGAATTAGTTTAGACAATCCAAAGGACCTCCTGCAAGTGCAGCATAGGAGATATGGGTATGTAATGGCAAAGGGAGCTTGCACATTTTTTTTTTTGCTAGAAGAGATTTTCAGCATCATAGATTAGAGCTAGAAGACAAAACTGGGAGAATTCTGAGTTCATGTATTCTCATTTTATAATTTAATAAATTGAGGGATAGAGAAGTTAACTTAATTACTCAAGTTACACAGGTATAAGAAGAGTAAGATTTGAACTGAGGTATTCTGAATGTACAGATTTCCAATCAATGAATTATAATTAATAACTCAAACTTGATAATCCTTTGTGTAAACTGTTTTCCAGCCTGAATGGAAGGAGATGGCCATATCCACTCAATAGAATCAGTCTCACTGACTTCCCAGAGAAATATAAACTCATCAGATAGAAGGCCTCTTACATATTGAACAAAATAACCTTTCCATTCCCAGGCCTAGTACCAAGCATCTTCCAAATCGTTTATGAAAACACAAATCATCAGAATCCCCTCTGCTCTCCCATTCAATTTGCATGAGCCGCAGGGTCCTTGATGTGTTTTGTAGCTATGTCTCAATACGTTTATTTGCTATTATCATTTTCAGCACAGTGATATTCTGTTTCTTCATTTTTCCCTCATGATCTGGGGCAAAGTTGTGCAGGGAAGATAATGTGATATGGTGAATAGAGGAGGGCCGGTCCTGGGATTCAGTTTGAGTTTTGTCTCTCATGCTTCCTAGATGAGATGCCATGTACAAGTAACAGGAGCTCTGAACCTCCATTTCCTCGTTAATAAGAAGAGGCTAATAATACTTCTTAGTACTTAGGTCAAAATGTTTTCCTGAGGTTCAAATGAGATAATGAATGTAAAAATGCTCTGTTTTGTGCACAACCCAAGAGAGCTGCCATTTAGAGTGCAAATAGGAAAAGGAGAGAACCAGGTGTAGGACTGAGAAAATTGGATTAGCATTCTGCTACAATGGAACTATGGGGAACAAAATGCAAGTGCTGAATTACAAGCTGACTTTTTGAAGTGTTGGAATAGTGCTGTGTGTGATGCCACCCCCAATGGATCTATGAGTAGGAATTTTAGTGTGGTATAAATTCCTTGTCATGCATGACCCCATTCTTCCCTGTCCCTTCCCCCACTGGATCTCCTCCCTTACCCACAGAGGTGGGTGGGCTTCCAGGTCAGGGAGACTTGGCGTCAGCGGGAATTTTGATGGTGTGTACTGACCAATCACCGTTCTTGGCCTCTGCAAGTTTCTGCTTATGTAATACCTAACTGTTGGCTGCATGGTGTCCCTTTAAAAACTGGCACATTGTCCGTGCAGACTCACTGTTTGATTTGGGCCTGACCCAGACAGTTCCACGGAAAATACAATCCACTTCCAAATTTTACTCTCGGGGGTCTCTTGTCTTGCTTCTTTTGGCACAACAATAGAATAGTAAAGAGGGTTGGAATTAGACATCCTTGTAGAGTTTCTAAACTAAGGTCTCTGCCCTGATCTTTGAAGTGAAGCAGTCAGGTAAATCCCCTTCCCCCAGCCATCTTTGAACTACTTTTCTATAAGCAGCATCCTTCCAGGGAGGTCCTTGTAGACAAACTCCTTTCACTGATGCAGATCAGCATTTTGTCTGAAACACAAATTCTCCGAGAATTGCTTGGAGCCCTAAGAGGTGAAGCGACTTCCTTTGAGTCTAAAAGTCGTTATCAAGGATTAGCAGAAATTGTACGGGATCTTCCCGACTCCAAATCTAGTCCTCCATCTACTATGCCATGTCACATTCCTCTCAAAAATAGTCTGTCACACTCTTATTTCATTTCCTTTCTGGGTTTTTAATCCCATATGCTTTTGTTGTGATCCGACAATTTAAAGTTTGAAGGATCCTTAAAAGTTACTAAAATGAGTAAACTGAGGCACAGAATGGAATTCAACCCCAGGTCTGTTGACTCCAAATACAGTAAACTTTCACTAAATTACATTGCTGACCACACTGTTAAATGAAACTTCAGATCCTACTGTGCACCTTGTATTCTGGGAGTAACACATAGCTGAAAGATCAAGATCATATTGCAGCCTGAAATGGTTTGTTGAAAAGGCCCTTGCTATGAATAGCAAATGGCAACAATGTCTTCATACCTATAAAGAGTTACTGAATTCAAAAGAAACAACCCAGAACATAAGCTTGTGTTCCACTTGGCACTGTCTCTTGAGCAGACCAGATCTCTTTGCCTCTGTTTGAGAAAGCATTCATTGGGTCTGCACGATGTGCTAAAAGGCTGGGGGAAAATGTACTAATAGTGCTACAAAGGCCTTCCAATGTATATATGGGTGCTGAAAGTCATTTTTCTAGAGGAGGAGACTATTTGTATTAATACAGGACAGAAAAATTAAACCCAGAAGCAACTCCTTTCTTGCCACAATCTGCTACACAGATTCTAAGGCCACAGATGCATCCCACAGAACAGGAAAATACTGATAGCCACCTGATATAGCTTTAGGGTCAGGTGCAAACAAATAATTCTATAATGATTTTGATAGCTAGCCCATACTAATTACTAGTTCAATTACAGGAGCTGAGAGATTAGCTCTAGAAATCTGGATTAGGCCTATTAGACCAACCACTGGGCTGGTTATGATGTTACAGTTAAACCTGGAGATATAATTGATTATACATGTATTTAGATGACAATATTGGAATGTGACAATGTGACATGTGCATTTATTTTATTTCTGTTTCAACAATACCATTTGTTGGTTAACTGAGACACCATGAAAACCACCCATGTTGTTTTAAAGCACTAATGTCTGTGTTAATAATGGAGATAGAGTTATAGGTTCTGAAATCGCTCCCCCCGCCCTGATCTTTGCAAGTGACTAAAAAGAGTTTTGTCTTGAGAAATGTAAACCTTGACTCCCAGGGCCAATTTTTTGGGACTCACTCCTCATTGGTGAAGATCTATGCCTGGCTCAGGGAAGAGAAGAGATAACTCTTCTGCCTCATCTGACTTTTCTAGCTTTGAGAGAGAAGATACAACATTCCTACTTCTCTTCATGTTGTTGAAGGGAGAAAAAGACTTTGGAAAGAACTCAACATATAAAACTTAATTCATGTTCCTATTTCCAGCATATTACACTAGAAACTTCATGGAATTCCCCCTTGGGCAAGATCTGAGACTATTTACACTGACCTGTTATCTTATTCCCAAAGGGAAAGTTCTTTAATTCTGTATTGTTTGGTATGTATTCTCATATACATACCTTTTTATTCTTATTTTCATTTTGTTACTGTATTTTTTAAGTGGATATATTTGCTTTTTATTATGTTCATTGTGTAACTACCATTTTGTGGGAAGGGAGTCCAAACTTGAATATAAAGCTTCGGGCCTCCTTCCTCATTCAGGAACATTAAGGAACATAAAAATTATTTCCCTTAGTCTAACATTTACATTTTTTAAAGGTTTTTCTTAATTTTATGGGGAGGGAGGCAATTGGGATTAAGTGACTTGCCCAAGGTCACACAGCTAGTTAAGTATCTGAGTTCAGATTTGAACTCGGGTCCTCCTTACTCCAGGGCCATCTACTATGCCATTTAACTGCCCCACTTACTCCTTCATCCTCCCCTCTAGAGATCCCTCCTTTGCCCTCTCCCCTCTCCTTATCCTCTTACCATTTTACTTCTTCTGAATTTAGAAGACTTTTATACTCTTCTATTTATATATGTATTATTCCCTCTTCAACTCAACCCCGAATGAAAGTGGGTTATCTGAACTATCAGCCCTCCTCCCCCATCTAATCCCTCTGTATCAATTCTTCCTCTTGTACCTCATTTGTATAAAATAATTACTCTTTTCCTAAATGGTTTAACTTTTTAAAGTCATATCATATGTAGGTCTACCCCAACCTTTCTTTTTTTTTTTTTTTATTAAAGCAATTGGGGTTAAGTAACTTGCTCCAGGTTACACGTCCAGGTGTTTCTGGGTGGGTGCTAAGTATCCGAGCCCGGATTCGATCCCCAGGTCATCCTGACACTGGATCTCTTACTGGCTGTGCTACCTGGCTGCTCCAAACCGCAATCTTTCTTATGAACTACCCAATTACTAATGACAATCTTGGACATATATGCATTTTGCATATATAAAAAGTAAATGGTCCCTCCTTATTGAATTCCTTGTAATCAGTCTTTAGTATATATCTTATGTTTCTCTTGCTTGTTGTATGTCAAATCTTCTATTGAGTTCAGTTTTTTTTTTTAACAAAATCTTGAACGTCTGACAGTTGATCAATTGTCCATTTATTTTTCATTCAGGATTATGCTTAACTTTATTGGTTATTTTGTGATATTTTGGACCAGAGCCCCAGGTCTTATGCTCTTCCACAATGTCAAAATGTCTATATGCAAGGCCTCAAAAAATGAATTGGTTTCAACTCAAAAATAGATTTTCTGTAAAAACTCAAAAAGGAGTTTTAAAATAAAAGAGGTAGATGAAAATTTGAGAAAAGAAATGAGGGTGATTTTAGAATATCTTGAAAAATGTATCAACTGCTCAAAAAAGGAAGCTGCAAAAATCAAGGGAAAATTATGAATGAAAATTCAGTGGGTATTACTACACACCCAGACATTTTTTTAGAGAAAAGAGATACTTTAAAATATTTTTATTCTTGTCTTTTTAAAATATTATCATAATTTTCATCAGTATTCTGCCTTCTTTCCCTCCCATAGCCACACAACATTAAAAAAATAATGTATTTTAAAGACAAAAATAGCAGAAGAAAAAGGAATGGAAAATAATTAGAAAAACTTATCAATACATTGAAAAAGTCTGAAAATATGTGTAATGTGCAACACCTCTAGGCCTCCCACCTCCATAAAGAGGGTAGTATCATGGTATTTTCTTAGGTATCTTTTTTCCCAAATATATTTGTTCTTTCCAATTTTTAAACATTTACTTTTAACTTTTTTTTTCTTTTGATTTGCATTATGTAGCTTTTATGAATATGATTTTCCTTTCTTATTTTACCATGCATTAATTCATGTAGATTTTTCCATGCATCTTGGCATTTATCACATTTTCCAATTCTTGCAATAAATTTAATATTCTATTACATTCACATACCAAGTTTATGTAGTTATTCTTCAGCCAAAGGATATTTACTGTGTTCCCAGTTATCTGTTATCACAAAAAATGTGTTGCTATAAATATTTTGGTTTATGTAGGAACTTTCTTCTTATTAATGGTTTCTTTGTGGCATAATCCCAATAATGGATTCTCTAGTACAAAGGATATGGACATTTTTGTCATTTTATTTGCATGTTTCTAAAATGTTCTCTGCATATTTGAATAGGAGTGGTTTATTTTTGTCCCTTGTGTTTGTTCAGTTGTGTTTATCTTTTTTTTTTTTTAATATTCCACTTAAATCCTATATTTGAATTGGAGGGTTCTAGGAAGCTTTGGTCTTTTCATTAGGTATGCTTAGACGTTTTCTCTTGTATCAACAAGCCATTTTTTCTGTAGGGATTATCTTCAATTTTTCTGGGCAATTTATTCTTGGATGCAAGATATTTTTTTTTGCCTTGTAGAATATTATATTCCATTCTCTCTGCTTGTTTATGGTCATGGCATCTAAATAGTTTGTGAGTCTCTCTGTGGTTACTTAGTAAATTAATTCTTTCTTAAATTTTTCTTTGTCTTGGAAGGTTAAATGAAACATCGGGAGGGCAAATAACTTGTCCATGGTAATACAGCTAGTTGGTGGCAGAGCAACCACTGGAACCCTGGTCTTTCTGAATCCTTATCTATTGTCCCTAATAAGACTGATTTAGTTTACTGTTAATACTATTCTTTCTAAATTGCCTAATGAAAAGGTAATTTTGTTTAAATATTATGGGAAAATGATCTTAAGGGAAACAACCTTCTTTAGAAAGGCATCTACTGGGGCAGTCAAATTGGTAGATTACAGATTGGGACCCAGATGAATTCTCTTAACAGTCCCCCTTCAAACACCTTTAAATCAGGTCTCAGATCAAATTTTTGGAGTGGCAGAGCTAACAAGAGATAAGAAAGAAATATTTTCCAGTCTAAGACTACTTAGGAGGCCCACAGGAAAGATCTGTAACAGCAAAATTGGTACAGGCTCAGAGCCCATCAGCAATACAAGTGAGGTCTTGGAGGTGGCCACAACAGCGGAAGCAGCAGAAGCAGCAGGATCTCTCAACTAAGAAGTGGTAAGAAAGTCAGATAACTGTTGTGAAAGATATTACAGGGGACCTTTTGGTGACAGTTTATATAGTCTGTTTTGTTTACCAACTCTAGTGCACCTAAGTAGTTCTGGGTTGCATTTTCAGGATGGAAAATAGTGCTTGTGATTGTTCATAAGGAAACAGGGGCTCAAATAAGAGTCCCAGGGCCAAGAGGAGTGATAGTACTTATGGCTGCAGAGGAAAACAGGACATTCCTCAGTAAAGACCAGAGTGCAGACCAGGAAAGCAGTGACCATACCTTTACCAGGATAACACTACCACAGAACCACCAAAAACTTTTATAGCCCCAGACTTAGCTCTGAAAACAGAAGCATCATAAAGCTTAAAGTCTGACACAGTGCCTCCTCACCCCTAGATGAGCAGAGAATATTAATATAAGTCCAAAATGAAGAAATAGTCTGGGAAAATGAGCAGACAAAAAATAACTTAATCATAAAAAGCTACTACAATGGCATAGAAGACCAAGATATAAACTTAGACAAAGACAGCAACATGAAAACATGTATAAGCAAAGCATCAAAGAAAAAGCTAATTGGACTGAAGTAAGAAAGATTTACTAGAAGTTTCAAGGAAAGCTAGAAAATTCACAGAGGAAATTTTGGCAAAATAAATTAGAGAAAATTATGAAGAGAGAATTAACAAATTGGTGAAAGAGTCACAAAAAAAGTTGAAGAAAATTTCCCTTTAAAAAAGAAGCATAAAAATTAACTAAAGAAAATTAAATTCTGCAAAACAGAGTAGGCCAAATAGAAATGGAGGTATAATAATTCACTGAAGAAAATAATTCCTTAAAAATTTAAGTTGGGCAAGTAAAATCTAACAACTCCATAAGACTTTAAGAAACAATAAAACAAAGTCAATAGAATGGTAAAAATTTTAAAAAGGGAGAAAATGTGAACTATTTCATTGGAAAAACAACTGACATAGAAAATAGATCCAAGAGAGATGATTTAAGAATTATGGGACTACCTAAGAGCCATGATCAAAGAAAGAGATTAGGCCTCATCTTTTGAAAGAAATTATCAAGGAAAACTGCCTTGATATTTTAGAACCAGAGGTTAAAATAGAAACTGAAAGAATCTCCTGATCACCTCCTGGAAGAGATCCCCAAATGAAAATTCCCAGGAATATTAAAGCCAAATTGTAGAGCTTCCAGGTCAAGGAGAAAGCATTGCAAGCAGTCAGAAAGCCAAAATCCAAATAATGTAGAGCCACAGTAGGAATCATGTAAGACTTAGCAGCTTCAACATTAAAGGAGTGAAATGATAACTGCAGGGCAAAGGAGGTAGGATTACAACAAAAAATAACCTCCCTAGCAAAACTGAGTATAAACCTTCAGAGGAAAAGATGACTTTTTAATAAAATAGAGGATATCCAAGCATTCTTGATGGAAATACCAGAGCTGTATAGAAAATTTGACATTCAAACAGAGGACTCAAGTGGAGAATTAAAAAAGTAAATATGAAAGACTAATCATAAGAGACTTAGTGGATTTAAATTCTCATCATTCCTATATTGGAAGATGATAAATGAAACTCCTAAGATGTTTATCATTATTAGGGTAGTTAGAAGGAGTCTTCATACAAAGATGACACAAGTATGAATCAACTATGTTGAGGTTATCTCTAAAAAATGAATGTAGGGGTGAGAAAGCTGGGTGCATCTGGATATGGGGAAAGGGAGATTAATAATGGAAAAAATTTTCTCATTTAAAGGAGGTAAGGAAGATTATATATATATATGTATTCTCATATATATTAACATATTAACATACACATATCTATATATCTTCCATATAGACAGGATATAGGGACAGGAGAAAAAGAGAGAGAGGGATAAACAGAGGAAAATGCAGTGTAGAGAAATGCACAGTTAGTAATCATAATTGTGAATGAGAATGGAATAGAGCTAACCCACAGAACAGAAGTAGATAAAATGGATTGGAAACCAGAATCCAACAATATTTTGTATACAAGACATACTTGAAACAGAATGACACAAATGAGGTTTAAATGAGAGACTGGAATGGAGTCTATTGTGCTTTAACTGAGGTGAAGAGTACAGAAGTGGGAATAATGAACTCAGATGAAGTAAATGCAAGAATAGACCCAATTGAAAGAGTCAAGGAAACTATATTTTGCTAAAAGGAATTAATAAGTAATATTAACAATATAGCAAGTTTATTTGCTAAAGACCTAATTTTTCAAATGTATAAGTGGGTCAAATTTTTAACAACATTTATTTCTGAATTGATAAATTGTCAACGTTGTGAATATGCAGTTTCCAGAAGGAAGCAAAGCTCTTTATGGTCATACAAAAAACCCCCTCTAAATCACTATTAATTAGAAAAAGGCAAAATGAAACCATTCTGAGATGCCACCTCACACTTATCAGAAATGACAAATGCTGGAGGGGATGAGGAAAATAGATACATTAATGAATTGTTGGTGGAGTAATGAACTGGTCCATTGATTTAGGAGAACTATCAGGGACTATGCCCAAAGTGTTATACAACTGTCACCCAGCAACATCACCACTAAGTCTCTATCCTAAAAAAAAGACTAAATAAAAAGGTAAAGGACCTATATGTACAAACATTCTTTAGCCACTCTCTTTGTGGTTGCAAAGAATTGGAACTTGAGGGGATGATCATCAATTGGGGAATGGCTGAAGAAGCTGTAGCATATGACTGTGTTGGAGTATTATTGGGATGTGAATAACATTAAAATGATGAGGGGGAGTTTCAGAGAAAAAAAACATGAAGATTTATATGAACTGATTCAAAGCGAACTGAGGTGTCAGATAATTGTGCACATTAACAGCAATGATATAGTAATGATAAGTAGTGAAAGATTTGGCTACTCAAATTAATACAGTGCTCCACATCCATATGGAAAATGATGAACTCTGAGTGTAAATTGAAACATAATTTTCTATCTTTATTTTTTTTAATTTTGCTTTTTTGTGAGATGTCTAACAAGGAAATATGCTTTGCACAATTTCACATGTATAATTGATATATTGTTTGTCTTGTCAGTGGGTATGAAAGGGTTTGGAGGAAGAAAGAGAATCTGGAACTCAAAATTTAAAAAAAATGAAAAGAATTTTAAAAATAAATAAAGGTTAAAAAATTAAAAAAATCTACTGACAGACATTTGTCAGGATTAGATCTATATCCATTTACCCCCACTATCCCCATTGCAAATAAATATCAGTATTCCCAATCCAAGCATTGGTTTCTATGGAATTTATTGCTTTAAACTCTGGGAAATAATTTATGTGAAGATGCTTTCAAGTGTTTAATTGGAAAGATCTTCCCTTCTGCCTTCCTTACATAGAATACAGAGGCATTATTCAGAGTCCTTTCAAAGAAAAATATTTCTAAATCAAATTATTTTTAATGTAGTGGTTCTTTCCACATGAATAAATATCTCAATTGAGATATATAAAACCAATTAGGGCACTATTTATCTCAGTTTTGCAACTGGGTACCAATTTCTCTCCACCATGCAAGGGTGTTTTTATGACAATTTTATTGATGAAAAAAAAAAAACAAAATGAAACACAGCAACATGTCTACACTGTTGCATAGATGACTTTGTCTTTATAATATGGATTATCCTGCTGAGAGGAAACTTGAGAAGATGTCAGATATTTCCCCCTGAAACTAGGAAAAACTTTTCCTGAACATCCTAAAGTCAAAGACTCAAAGAAAAAAAAATAGTCTCAGAGGAATGCTTTCTCATCCCCAATTTAGTATATTGATGGAAACATCAAGAGAGGGGTGTTCTTAACATCTTCAGTGATTTATAAGTTAGCCAACTAATGCCCTAGGGTCAAATATGGTTATAAGACACATAAACTAGAATGTCGTTTATATTATGTGTATATATAGCTTAGCTTTGTTGACCCTTTGGGCAATAGTTTACCAAACCTTGATTTAGATTATCAATTGTAGTTAAAGAAGAATGGGGAGTACACATTTCCAATACAACATATTTCTCAATATTACCATTAAAAATATGGGTAGTGGGGCGGCCAGGTAGCACAGCGAGTAAGAGCACCGGCTCCAGTGTTGAGAAGACCTGGAGATCGAATCCCGGGCTCAGACACTTAGCACCCACCCAGAAACACCTGGCCATGTAACCTTGAGCAAGTTACTTAACCCCAATTGCTTTAAAAAAAAATTATGGGTAGAAGCACTGAGAAATTTATCACTAAAATTAAACACTGCTTAACTTGTATTTTCCTTTAATTTAAATTAAAGGAATAAGTGAGATGGATTAACATTTTGGATCAAAGGGTACCAGTCCTGGATCAGTCACATCTAGTTGCCTGATCCTCAACAAGCCTCTATCCCACTAGGAATTTGTTTCCTCAGCTGTAAAAGAATGTGGCTCTAGAATGAATGTTCTTTAAAGCCCCTTGCAGCTGTAACATACCATGATACTATTGAAAATGACTGCAATATGCAAATAATTTAGCACTGTTATCCCAGTGAGAGAGCCAGATAATGTAAAATGATGTCAATCCTGACTGACAAGTAGCAAGGCTCTTCCTTTCCCCCAGCAATAAGGCTGCCACATGGCACAAGGGACCACATTCTGCTTGCTTGGGTGCTTGCCCAGAACAATTTACTTCCTTTAAGAATTGTAGGGCTTGGGGTGCATTTTAAGTGATTTTTATTTACTTTGAAATGTCTATGTGTACATGTGAGAAAATGTGTTTGGTTTTCATAAGATCCCAGTTGTAAATAGGCCTTGAGGTTAATCCATAATGGGTACATCCAGTGAATAATGAATAATAAAAGTAAGATGAAAATGTTGGGGAAGGAAAAAAGTACACTTGAATAACTGCAATTAAATTAAGTGGATTTTAAGTATGGTATCCCTCATTGCAAACAAATATTTTACATATATATGTATATATTGAATAAATTTGTTATACAAAATATTGTACTGCTCAAACTGGAAAATAGATAAAACTTGATTTTTATCATTTGTATTCTCAACTCTTTGGGCATCTATATGTCAATTACATAACAAATGTCACATGGGAGTAAATTAGAATAGATAGATAAATAGAAGGATAGACATACAGTTATATGCTGTGCATGTATGTATATGTGCATATACATATAGAGAAATACTCATATATATATATATATATATATATTTCTTTTTGTTTGTTTTTGTTTTTTGCTTTTTGGAGGGCAATTGGGGTTAAGTGACTTGCCCAAGGTCACAAGGCTAGTTTTTGTCTTAAGTGTCTGGGGATGGATTTGACCTCAGATCCTCCTGACTCCAGGGCCAGTGCTCTACTCACTGTGCCACATAGCTGCCCATATATATATGAAAGATATTTATTTAAGAAATATATATATATATATTTAAGAAAGATATTTATTTATTTATTTTATATATATATATATTTCTTAAATAGGCATAACATTAATAGTGAATTATAATCATGTAGATTCTCTTGTTTTCTTACTTTATTATGAGCTCTATAAGGGCAAGAATAATTTCTTATTTATTTTTGCTTGACACTTAGTACTTCATAAAAAATTAGAATTTAAATACCTCAGTAAAGATTTGCTAAATTTGCTTTTCAGAAGAGGGAGAGAGAGAGAGAGAGAGAGAGAGAGAGAGAGAGAGAGAGAGAGAGAGCAAGAGAGATTGTGAAAGATATACATACGGACATACATATGTGAATGGAATTGTGTGTATTTATACATACACCCACACAGAGAGACACACTTCCTTTTACCCAAAATGAATACATGCATGTTAACCTGGTCATAGGAGAGGAAGGTACTCAGGCCCTTCTTTCAGACATGCTAGGTTATAGTGTAATGTGTATGTGCAAAACACTCTGTGCGCATTAAGGTACCAGATAAAAATAATTGACCAATAGCAGCCCAAGTTGAAACAAGCAGAGTTCAATGCCAAGCACAAAAATGAGAAATTAAATCATCTGAAAAAAGATGGGGTCATTTATACTTACTGGAGTCAGTCAGTCAGCATTTATTAAGTACCTACTATGTGCCCGACACTATGCTAGACTCTTAAAATACAAAAAGAGTCAAAGAGATAGTTTCTGTCATCAAGGAGCTTGCAATCTAATGGAAGAGAGAAGAAAGCAGCTATGCAAAAACAACTTATGTGCAGGAAAAATAGGAAATAAATAAGGGAAGGAAGGCACCAGAAGCAAAAGGGGTTAGAAAAAAAACTCCTCAAAAAGAAGGAATTTTAGTTGAGACTTAAAGGAATCCAGGGGAGGAATTAGGTGGAAAAGACGAGTGTACATTTCAAGCTTGAGGGACGGCCAGAAAAAATGCTAGGACCTGAGAAACTGACTGTCTTGATTGCAAAAAGAAAAGAGACCAGTATCGCTGGATTGAAGGCAGAATGTGACTAGGAGTAAGGTTCAAAAAGACTGGAAAGGTAGGAAGCAACCAGTCTAAGAGGGACTTTGAATACCAAATGCAGGATTTTGTATCTGATCCTGGATACAATAGGAGCCACTGAAATTATGAAGTTTATGAAGTAGGGTGGTGACATGGTGGGACTGATGATTTAGGAAAATCACTTTGGTGACTAAAAGGAAATTGATAAGAAACAGATAGAAAGGTAGAAGTAGGAGAGAGCAGTGCCCCAAAACCTAAGGAAGAGAGAATCAAGGAAGAGAGGGTGATCCACCGTATCAAAGTGTGTAAAGTGGTCAAGAAGAATGAGGAGAGGGAGAAGGCTATGGAATTAGGAATTAAGTGATCATAACTTAGGAGAGAAGAGTTTTGATAGAACAATGAAGTTGGAAGCCATATTATAAATATTTTGAGGAGAGGAGAGTGGAGCTTCCAACTGTAGACAGCCTTTTCAAAGAGTTTAGTCACAGAAGGCAGAAAAGACATAAGATGATAGTAGCAGGAATGGAAGGGTCAAGAGAAAGCTTTCTTTTGAGGTTGGGAGAGACATGTTTATAGGCTGTAGCCAAGGAACCACTAGACAGGGAGAGATTGAAATTAAGAGAGTAGTGATAGAGGGGGGCAATCTCTTGGAGTAGATCAGTAGAAGGGATAGCGTTGGTAAAGAATAAGGTCTCCTCATCGTGTAAGGCAGGGGTGAAGAGAAAGATAGTGCCCAAAGGCACCTGAATGAAATTAGATGAGGAAGAAGGGAGAAGAAATAGGGAGTTCTTGATGAATCATCTCATTTTTTTCCTGAAAAAAAAAAAAAAAACAAAAAACCATGAGCCAAGACTTTTAGCTAAGAAGGGAATGGGAAGGGGACCATGACAAATTTCAGGAGGAAGGAAAAGTTTGAAAGAACCACTGTGGAAAATAGGATAGTGAATTGATGAGAGAGCATATTAGGATTACCTAGCAGCAGAGAGGGTCTATTTGAAGTTACGTAACCTAAATTTGTAGTGGACTTAATCAAAACAGTTGCGTGATTTTCTACACCTTTGTTCAGCAGCATGTGTGTGGATATAATGTTGATATATAGTGGGAATGATCCAAGATAAAACTTGACAGGACACATTCTTCAAAGTGATAAGGGGGCTAGGGATTTAAGAGAAGGATAGTGTAGAATAGAGCTTGAAAATCAAGAGGGTATTCAAATCCTTTGACCAACAGGTTAAAATGAAGACAATAAGAGAGAAGGGCAAGTGAAATGACAGAGTAGAGAGTTGAGAAATCAAGGGATTGGAGGTAAGAGTGTTCAAGAAGAGGAAGGTTTGTCATGAGAATTCACAGAGAGAGGTAGAGGGTCAATACATTATGATAATATAAGGGTATTTTGCAGTTCTTGAACATAGAAATGGTACATTTGTTGGTAGCTATAAGATCAAGGATATAATCGATTTTGTGCAAGACTAGTGGCGCAGAGTACTAGCTCGTAGGAAATGAGTTAAATAAGGAACAGAGTCGTTTGAAGGAAAATAAAATATATATGTGAGCAAGAATTAATGCGGAGAGAAATTTGTGAGGAAGGAAGAGGATGGATGAGATGGAAATCTAGACAACAGCTACCAGGATTTTGATTGGATGGTAGAGATGAATAACCTTAAATGCAAAGGAAAAGAAGTTACTGAGTAATGTTGGCAGAAAGAGAACCTGCAAGTGGCGATGGAGAGCAAAAAGTATCCCAGCTTCCCTAATTCAACAAGTCAAGGGAAATGAGTAAAAGTACAATCATAAAGGGTGTCCATTAAGACTGTATCATTAGGGTGGGGAAGAATAGCTAGAAGATGGAAAGTTCAAGAGAGGAAAAAATTTAGGATGAAATAAACTTCATTACTTATGGAACAGGCATTTCAGAAGACACATTGGAAGGGGAGGGTCATGTTTGGTTGGAACTTTGGAATGGGTGGATTAAGGGAAATGAGAATGTGGAATTTTATGGTGGAGGATGGGGAATAGAGTTTGGATGATGACCTACAGGGGTTCAGAATCTCTAGGATATATAGGTTATGACCAGATGTGAGAATATTCAGCACTGGGGAGATGGTGCCACTTCTCTTCCTAAAGGAGACTGAATATTGAACGGGAATCAAGTGCATCGTGAGATAGAAGGTAAATATATATTCAGATGGGAAGCCCAGACTCTCTATTTTTCTTCTCTTTAAAATTTGAAAATTAGGCAGAAGAAAAATGCTGAACCTACACAGCAGGAGAAAGAAAGTCCCTCTGACTTTCTTCTTCCTCTTCCATCAAAGGATGTACATAAAGAGATGAAAGGCCCGAGGTCGAAGAAAAATTACTTCTTGACATCCTGGGGATTTTTCTGCATGAGTGGTAGGATATTAGGCTGGAAGCAGGAGGTAGGAATTATCTTGTGCCATCACAGATGGAAGATCACTTAATCAGGACTCTTGCTGCCATTCCTCAGGGAAAATATGTGCAGAAGACATAAGGCACATAGTCGAAGGAAGATCTTGTGCTTCTTCTCACCTGAGGATGGGGATCATGCACTGCAACAGGAAGTCCTAACCTCCCTGTACAGGCAGAAGGTGCTTTGGAAAATAAGGAAGTCATTGCTGCCATCCCTCAAGGGATGCACAGGGATGGAGGAATGGGTTGCCTTGCTTTTCTCAGGTCATTATGTCAAGTCATTTGATTGGGGGTAAGTAATCGAATCAGGAGCTGAATGAGAAACAGATGCAGCAAAGAGACAGGTATTGAGATCAGCTCCACAAAAGAATGAGGTCCATTTCCTAAGGAAAAGCAGGAAGCCCAGTCATAATAGTAGCTAGCATGTGTAGAGTAACTATGATGTTCCAGGCACTGTGCTAAACCTTTTACAAGTATTATCTCATTTGACTCTCAAAACATTTTGGGAGATAGCTGCTATTACTACTCCCATTCTACTGTTGAGTCATTTGGACAAACTGATGTTAACTCATTTCAGCAAAATCATACAAGTGTAAGCATATGTTGGAGATATTGTGGGTTATGTTTCAGACCAATACAATAAAGCAAATATCATAATAAAGTGAGTCACGTGATTTTTTTGATTTTTCAGTGCATATAAATATGATGTTTTCACTTTACTATAGTCTATTAAGGGTGCGAAGAGTAGCACTTCTTAAACTGTGGGTAACAATCCCACGGGCCACGACCCTTGGTGAGGGGTAGAGAATAGAGCGGAAAAAAAAAAGTACCTGGATCACTTAGATATCTGGTTATACCCAAGGATTTTTCTGTCCACCTGACTCAAATATGCAGATGAACCTCTAAATGTCTAACTCACCTGATTCGACATAGGGTCTTGATATTAACTGATCATGTGCTAGCAATTTCAGTTGCTAAGCACAATATAGTGTCCCCTAACTATTAGAAGTTGCAAATTGTCACAAAGTAGAATACCCAGATGCAGGCAAGTTAGATGATGTAGTAGAATAAATCATCACATTACTATATGTTCTTAACAAAGTCCAGCAGCAAGAAACAAAGAAAATTCCTTTTAAACCATACAAAATACTTGGGAACCCATCTTTCATGACAAACCTAGGAACTATATGAACACAATTACACAACTTTTTTTTCATACCAATTAAGTCAAATCTAAACTCTTGGAAAATGTTAATTTTTGATGGGCAGGCTGAGCCAATATAATAAAAATGACAATTCTAGGGACAGCTGGGTGGCAAAGTGAATAGAGCACTAGCCCTGGAGTCAGGAGGACCTGAGTTCAAATCTGGCCTCAGACACTTGACACATTTACTAGAAATAATTGATGAAGTCTGCATGCAGATCAAAGCATAGTGTTTTTCACTCTATTTTTTTCCCCTTTGGGTCTGGGTCTTCTTTCACAACATGCCTAATGTGGGGAATATGTTTTGCATGACTGAACATGCACAACCTCTATAAATTTACTTACCGTTCCAAAGATGGGTCCGCCAGGGATGGAGGAAGAAAATTTGGAACTCAAAATTTTCAAAAAGAGTTAAAATTTTCTTTATATATAATTGGGGAAAATAAAATATTATTTAAAAAGGAATGTGAGAGAAAGGGAAAGACAGAGATGGAGAGATAGAGAATAGAGACATATATATATATACATGTAGCAATAAACCTCATAGCTCATGTATAATTTGTATGCAAATACAAGTTAATTGAGGTGATAGATGCAGATATGTATTTATTTTCAATATCTGTATGTATGTACAAGCAGAGACATATGCATATGTATACATGTGTGCATTTATGTACATAGATTCATATATTTGTGTTGTATAGATACATTGATTTTAGGTGTAGCAATATATGTACTTAAAATTTAATAATTTACATTTACTCAAGTTTTGATACAGCATATATACACAATGCACATTATGAATGTAATTATTTATGTATAGAAATATATGCATAATTATGTGTTTGTATATTTAATGGATGTATATATATACACATATATAACTTGTGTTTCTTATGTATGTCGTATTATATATGTAAATATATTATTTTGTATGTGTGTGTGCATGTGTATATGTACATGTGTTTTCCCATAGCTTCTTTCAAATCTCAGCTAAATTACCACTTCTTTCATAAGACCTTTCATGATTTTCTTAGCTGTTGGTACCTTCTTCTTACCTATTGTTTTTTATTACATAGAAACTATATATAAACTAAAAAAAATTGAAAGGTTTATATGCACACATATGCATACATACTTAAGTCTTTGAGTGTTTTACAAACATGTATACACACATATATGTTGGTGAACATTAATATGTGTAAGTTGTGTACAGATATATTTTTTGTGTGTATACATGCATTCATACATGTCTGTAAACAGTAGGAAAACACTAGAACACTAAGGATGTTGGGAGAGTGAGCTCAGTTTCTCTTACCAAATATACTGGTGAGGGGTAGAGAATAGAGAATAAAAAGTACTTGAATCACTTAAACCTCTGGCTCACCCAAGGATTTTCTGTCCACCTGACTCCAATATGCATATGAGCCTCTAAATGTCTAACTCACCTGATTCTACAGTGTCTTGATATTAATTGATCATGTGTAAGCAATTTCAGTTACTAAGCACAATAAAGTATAGAATAATTGGACACAAATATAGGATAAATTGGACACAAATAAGTTGAACGGAAATTTCAAGCTGAAAGCTACTATACTACTGTCAGTAATCTCTGAGAAAGCCTGACTAATAGGGGAGGACCTGCAGAAGTGGACACAGGCATATTTTATACTGGTTTTCAGAAGGATGAAGAAAGGAGGTACTTGAACCTGAAGCCAATTCCCAGTTAAAAAGCTAAAAAAAATAAAACCTTTGAACACTGAAGGAAAAAATTTATGAACATTTATAAAAAAAATTAATCCAATATCTCTTAAATGCTTTCCTTTTCTTAATGACCTCCCACTTATTCTGTGTGTGTGTGTGTCTGTCTGTCTTGGTTGCCTCTCTTTAAAAAAAATAATTTGACTTTTAGTTAACAATTTTCTCTCTCTCCCTCTCCCTCCTCCTTCCCCCTCAAGGTGGCATGCAATCTGGTATAAATTCTACACATACCTTCACACCAAATATTAGTCAAGTTGTAAAGATGAATTATAACGGATGGAATGGAAACAAAACAAAAAAGAGAGAGAGAGAACAAGTATTTTGCTTGCATCTGCATTTAGACCCCATAATTCTTTCTCTGGATTTGGATAGTCATTTCCATCATGAGTCTTTTGGAGTTATCTTATGGCTTTGCATTGTTGAGAAGAGTCCAGTTTATAAAAGTTAGTCATCAGAGATACAATGTGTCAGTAATTTTGTACAGTCTTCTCCTGTTTCTGTTCCCCTCACTCAGCAGTAGTTTATATAAGCCTTTCCAGGTTATTATGAAGTCTGTCTGCCCCTCATTTCTAATAGCACAATAGTATTCCATTACATTAAAATACCACAACTTGTTTAGCCATTCACCAGTTGATGGGCATACCCTGGATTTCCAATTTTAGCCACCACAAAAACAGCTGCTATAAAATTTCTTGTGCATAAAATTGTATGATCTCGTTGGGATACAACAGTAGAAGTGGTATTGCTGGAATAAATGGTATGCATCTTTTTATAGCCCTTTAGGCAAAGTTCCAAATTGCTCTCCAGAATTGTTGGATCAGTTCACAACTCTACCAACAATGCATCAGTGTTCTATTTTCCTGCATCTTCCCAACATTTTTCATTTTCCTGTTTTGTTATGTTAGCCAGTCTGATAGGTTTTATGTGGCACCTCAGAGTTGTTTTAATTTGCATTTCTCTAATCAATAGTGATTTAGAGCATTTTTTCATATCATTATAGATACCTTTCATTTCTTCCTTTGAAAACTGTCTGTTCATATCCTTTGACCATTGATTAATTGGGGAATGACTTGCATTCTTATAAATTTGACTGGATTCTCTGTATATTTTAGAAATAAGTCCTTTATCAGGAACACTGGTTATAAAAATTCTTTACCGTTTTTCTGCTTCCCTCCTAATCTTGCTTGCATTGGCTTTGTTTGTACAAAAGCTTTTCAATTTAATTTAATCAAAATTATCCATTTTAATTTTGTAATTCTCTCTATCTAGTCTTTTGTCATTAATTCTTCCCTTCTCCAAAATTTTGACAGGTAAACTATTCCTTGCTCTCCCAGATTGCTTATAGTAAAAGCGTTTATAGCTAAATCATAAAGCCATTTTGACTTTATTTTCGTATATTGTGTCAGATTTTGGTCTATATCCAGTTTCTGCCTTACTATATTCTAGTTTTGCCAGCAGTTTTTGTCAAATAGTGAGTTCTTATCCCACAAACTGGGATAAGAACTTTGGATAAACTTTGGGTTTATCAAACAGTAGATTACTATAGTCATTGACTACTATGTCTTGTGTACATAACCTATTCTACTGATCCACCACTCTATTTCTTAGCCAGTACCAAGTAGTTTTGATAACTTCTGCTTTATAATACATTTTAAAATCTGATATGGCTAGGTCACGTTTCCTAGCATTTTTTTGCCTTCCTTACTTTGATATTCCTTCTGGACCTCCTGTTTGTCCAGATTAATTTTGTAATTATTTTTTCTAGCTATATAAAATAATTTTTGGTAGTTTGACTTGTATGGCAATAAATAGGTAAATTCATTTAGGTAAAATTGGCGTTTTTATTATATTGGCTCAGGCTAACCAAGAACAACTGGTGCTTTTCCAATTATTTAGATTTGACTTTATTTGTGTGAAAAATGCTTTGTAATTGTGTACATATAGTTCCTGGTATTGTTTTGGCAGGTAGGCTGCCAAATATTTTATAATGTCTACAGCAACTTTAAATGGAATTTTTTTTTCTATTTCTTGCTGGTGGGCTTCATTAGAAATGTATAGGAATGCCAAGGATTTATGTGGGTTTATTTTATATCACACAACTTTGTTAAATTTATTTATTATTTTCAGTAGTTTTTTAACTTGATTCTCTAGGATTCTTTAAATATATCATCATATCAGCTGCAAAGAGTGATAAGTCTGTCTCTTCTTTCACTCTTTTAATTCCTTCAATTTCTTTTTCTTCTCTTATTGCTACAGCTAACATTTCTGATACCAAATAGTTGACATTTTTGTTCCACCCCTGATCTCACTGGAAATATTTTTAGCTTAACCCCATTACATATAATACTTGCTTATGATTTTAGGTAGATGCTACTTATAATTTGAAGGAATACTCCATTTATCCCTATGATTTCTAGTGGCTTTAATAGGAATGGGTGTTGTATTTTGTCAAAATTTTTTCTGCATCTATTGAGATAATCATTTGGTTTCTACTAGTTTATTGTTGATATGATCGATTATACTGATAGTTTTATTAATATTGAAACATCCTTACATTCCTGGAATAAATTCTACCTTATCAAATTGTATTATTCTTGTGATACGTTGCTGTAGTCTTTTTACTAATATTTAAGATTTTTACATCTATATTCATTAGGGAAATTGGTCCATAATTTTCTTTCTCTATTTTGGTTCTATCAGTACCATATTAGTATCACAAAAAGAATTTGATAGGACTCCACAAATTTTCTCAAATTGTGTGTAGACTATTGGAACTAATTGTTCTTTAAATGTTTGATAGCATTTTCTTGGAGATCCATCTGGTCCTGTAGATTTTTTCATATGAAGTTCATTGACAGCTTCTTCAATTTCTTTCACTATGATGTGATTGAGCATTTTCCTTACTCTTTTGTTATTCTGGGCAATTTAGATTTTTATAAATATTCAGTCATTTCACTAAGATTGTCAAATTTATGTGCATACAATTGGGTAAAAATAATTCCTAATTATTGTTTTAACTTCCTCTTCATTGGAGGTAAATCACCCTTTTATCTTTGATACTGGTAATTTGTTTTTCTTCTTTCTTTTTTTAATTAAATTCACTAAAGGTTTATCAATTTTATTGTTTTTTCCCCATAAAACTGATTCATAGTTCAATTTATTAGCTCAATAGTTTTCTGAATTTTTTTTTTTATTTCTCTCCCCTTTGGTTTTCAGTATTTCTAATTTGGCGTTCATTTTGTTCTTTTTCTAACTTTTTCAGTTGTATACCCAATTGATTAGTCTCCTTTTGCTCTATTATATTTATGTAAGTATTCAGAAATATAAAACTTCCACCAAGAACCACTTTTGCTGCATCTCATAAGTTTTGGTATGTTGTCTCAAATTTGTCATTCTCTTGAATGCAACAATTGATCATTTCTATGATTTGTTGTTTGAACAATTTCTTTAGGATTAGATTATTTAGTTTCCAATTAGATTTTAGTCTATCTTTACAAGATCCTTTATTACATATAGTTTTTGTTGCATCATGACATGAAAGAGATGCATTTAATATTTCTGCCTTTCTGCACTGGATTGTGAAAATTTTATGTCCTAATGTATTATTGTAGTAGTGATGGAATTTAAGGAACTCTGTATATTGGCTTGGTTTTGGGATTGAGTGTTGAAACCCAGAGCTTGTGAATACCACTTGTGGGATGGACTTGTTGACATGAAGAGAGAGGGCAGAACTGGGAGGAGCTGGTGCTGTGGATTTAGAGAAGTCCCAAGCTGAGAGAGAGGCAGAAGAACTTTTGGGAGCAGCATTGTGGAGGATTGCTGAGGGCCAGTAGGAGCTGCCCAGGACTTTTGAGAGCTACCACCTGGAGCTGCCAAGGACTAAGGAGACACGGCTATGATGCTGGTATTTTGTCATTGTTTTTTTTGTTGTTTTGCCAGATTTGTCTGCTGGTGAAGGACAGTGCTGTTGGTGCAAGGTCCTGGAACCTCGCTGTTGGTTCAGAAGCCCTGAAGAAGGATTTTCTTGTTGTATGTTTATAGAAATCGTGGAGGAGGGTCTTTCTGATGTTTTCAGGGGTAGTGAGACTGTTCTGCAGACAGAGAGTGAATTGATGAGGACACTGAAAATGTATCTTGTGGCTTTATTAAGCTTTGTCTCCCAAGAAAAAGAGATTACTGAGAACTTGTCTCTGGTCAAGATGAAGAAAAGACCTCTCTTTGGGTATTAAAAGCTGTGATATCTTAACCTTGCTGTGGCTCAGGGGTAGATAGCCTTTGCGCTCTTCACTGCCACTTTTGCGAAGATGCTTTATGTTAACTGATGATAATTTTAATTCAGGGGCTGCCAGGTAGCACAGCGAGTAAGAGCACCAGCTCCAGTGTCGGGATGATCTGGGGATTGAATCCCAGGCTCAGACACTTAGCATCCACCCAGAAACACCTGGCCATGTAACCTTGAGAAAGTTACTTAAACCCTGATTGCTTTAAAAAAAAAAAGATAATTGTAATTCAGTTGTGATCCAGGGATGGGAAACTTGACGTTTTTGTGCTCTGTGATTGACCAAATGAATATATTTATGATTGGAAACAAATCTTAATCTCCATTTGAGAAGAGAGACTTTGTGATTGACTAAATGAATGAACTGCCCAGGGGTGGAATAGTACTTGGAAACTATTCAATCACACTTGGTGAATGCTGTGTTTTGATTTTCTTTGTTCTGTGAATGTTTTGCCTTAATTTGTCACTGAATAAAAAGGAGAGTTACTATGCTGGTATTCTGAACCTTGGAAGTTGCTTTTGCTTGGCATTACAATTGGGAATTTATGTGCATGTGCCAGGTACCACTGAGAAGAAGGTATATTCATTTTTATCCCCATTCAGTTTTCTCTAGAGATCTATCATATCTATATGCTCTAAAATTCTATTCACCTCTTAACTTCTTTCTTGCTTATTTTGAGGTTAGATTTATTAAGTTCAAAAAAAGGGGAGGTTGAGGTCCACCACTAGTATAGTTTTGCTATCTATTTCTTCCTGTAACTCCCTTAATTTCTCCTCTAAGAGTGTAGATGCTATGCCATTTGGTACATATATGTTTAGTAATGATATTACTTCATTGTCAATAGTACCTTTTAGCAGAATCCAATCTTTTTCCTTATCTCTTTCAATTAGATCTATTTGCTTTATCTGAGATTAGGATTGCTACCCCTGTTTTTTCACTTTATTTGAAGCATAATATATTCTACTCCAGCCTTTTCCCTTTACACTGTGTATATCCCCCTATTTCAGATGTGTTTCTTGTAAACAACAAACTCTAGGATTATGTTTTTTATCTTTCTTTCTTTCTTTCTTTCTTTCTTTCTTTCTTTCTTTCTTTCTTTCTTTCTTTCTTTCTTTCTTTCTTTCTTTCTTTCTTTCTTTCTTTCTATCCTTCCTTCCTT
>NW_027187325.1:3473870-3486431 GCF_028583685.1 Petaurus breviceps papuanus | reverse complement strand
TCTCTCTCTCTCTCTCTCTCTCTCTCTCTCTCTCTTTCTTTTTTTTGCTTTTTGGAGGGCAACTGGGGTTAAGTGACTAGCCCAAAGTCACATGGCTAGTTTCTGTGTTAAGTTTCTGAGGCCAGATTTGAACTCATGTCCTCCTGACTCCAGGGCTGGTGCTCTATTCACTGTGCCACCTAGCCACCCTTTAGGATTATGTTGTTTAATCCATTCTGCTCTCCACCTCCATTTTATGGGAGAGTTCATCCCATTCACATTCACATTTATGATTACTATCTGTTTCTTTCTCTCCATCCTCCCCCCCCCATTTATGCTTTTATTTTTTACTTCTCCTCAAAAGAGTTTTGCTTTTGACCACTGCCTCCCTCAATATCCCTTCCCTATCAGCTCCCTCCCATTTCTTAGCCTTTTCCCTTTCTATATCTTCTCTCCCTTTTAAACCCCCATTCATTAACCTTTTCTCTTCTACTGCCTATAGGGCACTTTATATTTCTAGACTTAACAAAGTATATTATTCCCTCCTTGAACCAAATCTGATGACAGAGATTCTGAAGCAATGCTCTTCTCCCTCCATTCTTTTCCTCTATTATAAAAAAAAATTTTGTGTCTCTTCATGTTATTTAATTTACCCTTTTCTGCTTCCTCCTTTTCTCTTCTCTATTACAATCCCTTTGCACCTGTAATTTGTTTTTTTTAACATCACATCAGATAATTTATACTCATTCCCTCTATATGCATATTCCTTTAAATGCCATAATAATTGTATAGTTTTCTAGATTAACAGGAATCATCCTTTCATATAAGTATGTAAACAATATTCTCCTCTGAATAAAAAGTTTGTGTGTGTGTGCATACATGTGTGTTTTCACCTGTTTACCTTTTTACATCTTTCTTGACTCTTATTGGAGCATTGAGCTCTGACCTTTTAATCAGGAAGTCCCTCATTTGATTGAATTTCTATCTACTTTCCTGAAAGATTTTTCTCAATTTTGCTGGGTAGTTGATCCTTGGTTGTAGTCCAAGCTCCTTTGACTTACAACATATCATATTCCAATCCATAGATCTTTTTTTGTTTTGTTTTTGCATTTTGGAGGGGGAAGGAAAGAAAATTGGGGTCAAGCAACTTGGCCAATGTCACACAGCTAGTAAGTGTTAAGTGTCTGAGGTCAAATTTGAACTCAGATCCTCCTGTCTCCAGGGTCAGTGCTCTAGTCACTGTGCCACCTAGGTGCCCCCCATACATCTTTTAATTTAGAAGTTGCAAGGTCCTGTGTGAGGCTGACTAGTTCCATGATATTTGAATTGTTTCTTTCTGGAAGCTTGCAGTATTTTCTCTTTCACCCAATAAGTCTAGAATTTGGCTACAATATTCCTTGGCATGTTTAATTTGGGATCTCATTTGGGAGGTGATCAGGAGATTCTTTAGATAAATATTTTACCCTTTGGTGCCAGGATCTGGGGGAAGTTTTACTTGATAATTTCTTGGATGATACTGTTCAGGCTCTTTTTTCATTATGGCTTTCTGGCAGAGCAATAATTCTTAGATTATCTCTCCTGGATCTATTTTCCAGGTCAGTTGTTTTTCCAATGAGATATTTTACATTTTCTTCTATTTTTTCATTCTTTAGATTTTGTTTGACTGATTCTTGATGCCTCATAGAGTCATTAACTTCAACTTGTCTAATTCTAATTTTTAATGAATTCTTTTCCTCAGTTTTTGTACATTCTTTTCCATTTGATAAATTTTTACTTTTAAGTATTTGTTTTCTCTGTTTAGGTTATATACCTCCTTTTCCTTTTTGTGAATTTTATTTTTAAGGAGGTTTTTCTCTTTAGTAAATTAAAAAAAAATAATTGGTCAATTTTTCTTCTACCTCTCTAATTTGGCTTTTGAAATCCTTCTTGAACTCTTCCAAGAATTCTTTTGGGGCTTGAGAGCAGTTCATATTCCCTCTTGAGGTTTTAGATGTAGGTATACTTTCAATGCTGTCCTCTTCTGTATTTGAATTTTGATTTTCCCATTCTCCAAAATAGGATTCTATAGTTTTTATTTTTCCAATCTCTTTTTGCCCATTGTGACTATTTCCTGGTTTTAAAAGTGAATCTCTGCTTCTGGGGTACAGAGGGCTCTGATCCATTCTTCTTGTGCTGGGAGATAGGGACCTGGTTACTGGATTTGTGTGCTTCTGTCAGTTAGAGGCTACATAATGTTGCAGCTCACCTGGTGCTGAGGTTGAGCTGAATGGTGAATGCTGAGACCAAGGCCAAGGCCAGGATGTTCTGCATTTCCCCAGAGTTATGATGAAACTCACAGCATGAGGTGTGAGGATGGAGTGGTCTGGTCATTTCCCATGTCAGGTGGGAAAGCTCCCCAACCCTGGGCTAGAGCTCAGGTGGGCTCAGATGCTAGTGGCTGGTGCCATGCTGGTATCTGCCAGTTCCCCTGGCTATGTGAAGGCACACCTGGGGTTCTGGTGCTGGTGCTTGCTGGATCCAGTCCCCTTGGCTTCAGGATCTCCTGCTCGGATGCCTCCCATCCTGTACTGGCCCTCTTCAGTCACAGCACAGCCACAGCCACACCCTTCCTGTAGATCATTTTAACCTCTGGCTGTTTCCACTCTTTCAGGATTTTACCCTAGGGCAATATTCTCTGGGCTTTTCAAGGTCAACAAGAGAGTGATGAGAGCACCTATAGTTTACTCTGCCATAATAACTCCTGGAAGCTCAAGTAGGTGATTTTCAAATATCCAGCATGTGGACTGAGAACCCCAGAGGTAGCTACTGCTGTTGCAATAGGCCCTGCTTCCTCTCTCACCCAACTCCAAAAGACCCCTGTCCTGCAGTGAGAAGCCTGGGAATCATGATAGCAGTAAGTGAATCAGTTTGCCTGGGCTTGCTCCCACTCTGTTATAGTCAGGTATGTGCTGGTGCAACCTGCACACTCTATGCTTTGCGCCTTGCACACCTCCCTCCCCCATTTGGCTCAACAAATCCTACTCATGGATTTTCCATGTTGACCTATGCTGGAAATCTCCCATACTCTGTCTCCCAATGGATTCTGCCATGCTAAAATCTGTTCAGATTCACTTGTTAGAGGTAACTGAAAGAATCTCTCAGGGACATCAGGTAAGTCCCTGTCTTCACTCCACCATCTAACTTATTCTTTACATAACTTATTTTTTTCCATAATTGTTTGCATATTGTCTCTCTCATCAGACTCTGAGTTTTTTGAGAGCAGAGAGTATGCTTTTTCCCCCCTTTTATTATGTCTCCAGTGCTTAGCACAGAGCCTAGCATGTAGTAGGTATTTAGTATGTGTTGATGATGTTTTTTTTTAATTGCAGATAAGTCATGACAGACTATTTTCTTTTTTGACAGGGTTACTACAATAGTGAATTAAGTAGACTGTGATTTGGATGAAAACATAGATTGGCATGTTTATCAAATCCATGAATGACAAGATGGAAAGAATGGTGAATATATTGGCAGGCAGCATCCATTTCCCAAAAGATTCTGACAGGCTGGAATGATGAGCAAAATATAATGAGATCACAGTTAATATGGATAAGTATAAAATCCTTTACTTAGGTTAAAAAATCAATGACACAATGACTAGATGGGGAATGTGTAGTTACAAAATAGTTGGTGTGGGGTGAAAGGTTGTGGAATTAGGCAAATGGCAAGTTCAATATGAATCATCTAAGTGACAGGGTAAAAACAAAGTTATTTTTGTTTTCAGCTTCCATTAATAAAAAACATAGTATGCAGAACAAGGAAAGGCATGGATTCTGCTGCACTCCACCCTTGTCAGACTACATTGGGAGCACATATTCACTTTTGGACACAACATTTTAACAGTCCTATTGACAATTTTTTAAAAGAAAGTTCTGAAGGAGAGGAATCCGGATATGAGAGGTTTTCAAACCTTGTCACACAAGGATTGATTGATGGAACCTAACTTGTTTAGGATAGGAAAATTATGACTTAGAATTGACATGACTATAGTTTTCAAATATTTCAAAGGTTAGGATTTTTTTAAATTTTCTCTTTATCCTGAATTTTTGCAACTGTGTGTGTCGCTTGTTGAATCTCAAGAAATTTTTTTATCTTATATCATAGGTTTCATCTTATATCTAGCAGAATTAGATCATTAAATGTAAGGATGCTATAGAGAAGATTCTTTGTCAGATTTGGGTTGAACTAAGTAACTTCAGAGGTTATGTGATTCTATAAAGTCAATTGCCTTAGGTTGGTAATTGATTATGCAGTGGAGAGATGACTACACATATCTTCAGGGAATAAACACTGACCCATATGAACAATTCCTTAAGCAAAAATTATAGTACAGATCTGCAGATAAGATGTATTTATCTTCAAATTTCATTGAACTCACATTTTATGGAAAAACACTCTTTTTGCCCATCCTGAATTATTCTTTTCTGCCCTTTCATAGACTTCTAGAAGGGATCAATACAGATGCTAGGTTGCTAACATGCTTTCTAAGTTGGAGGACATAGCATGGGGCCTGGAGTCGGGAAGATCTTAGTTCAAATCTGCCCTTAGGCAGTTAATAGCTGTGTAACCATGGCAAGTCACTGAAACTCCATATGATTCTTAGTTACTTCAATTACAAAAAAGGATAGTAATCACACCTGTCTCCTAGGGTTGTTGTGAGGATCGAATAAAATAATATTTGTAAATTGCACATAAGTACTTGACACATAATAAGCACTTAATAATAATACTAAATAATAAACTCATATTCCCTTTCTTCCTCCTACCCCTTTCCAAAGGCAGGAGCCTAAAATAGCTAGATCCAGGAGGTGATTATCTAATTTAAAAACCAACAAAACAACTGCATGTTAGGGTAGGGGACTTTGTTTTCTATGTTGCATTCAATTTAATATTTATTAAGTGTCAACTACATGTAAAATATTCTCCATTAGGCAATGTGAATGGAAAGATAACAGCAACAACAGCAATACATTCCACTGGGGGGATTCAGAATTTACATGGGTAAGTACATGCAAAATAATTCAAAGAAAGAAGAAACATTAAAAATGACATTTCAAAGATAAGTTACTCATAGAAGGTGACATGAGATGAAACTTGAAGGAAGCTAAAGACCCTTTAGAAGGCAGGGGTGATTTGGGCTTGAATTTTAGGCATGTTAGGGATTATGTAAAGGCATGAAATTGGGAGAGATAATGCTAAGTTGGGGAAAATAGTATAGGGAGACATGATATGTTTTACACCTGAGCTTTAGAATTATTATTATTACTATTTTAAGCAATTGGGGTTAAGTAACTTGCTCAAGGTTACACAGCCAGTTATTTCTGGGTGTGGTGCTAAGTATCTGAGCCTGGATTTGATCCAGGTCATCCCGACACTGGAGCCAGTGCACTTATTTGCTGAGCCACTTGGCCGCCCCCGAAGAATTATTTTAATAGATATTTTCAGGATGGATTGGTCATAGGAAAATCTGACCACAGATAGGATGACTAGGAGTCTAGATCAATACAGGCAAGAGATGCTAAGGGCCAGAATTAGGATAGTGACCATGTGAGTCAAGGAAGACACTTGTGAGAGATTTTTATAAAGGTGGCAATGTCTTCTATAGGAGGCACTTACTGATTCCCCAAGGTGTTAGTGACTTCCCATTCCAATTCATCCTCTATTTTATAAATATTTACATGTACACATTTATGTGCATGTCTCCATCAATAGAATCTTAGCTCCTTGAAGAAAGAGACTACCATTTTTTGCTTCATGTCTCCAATATATAGTAGTTCTTTGCATATAATAGGTGCATAATAAATGCCTATTTCTTGTTTCATTGATTGAATAGATATGAGATATGAAAGCAAAGGATGTATCTAAGATGACTAGGAGATAACTCAAAGAATGTAGTCACTAGGTTGTCAATGACTCAATGATTCTTTGAATGTTCAGACTGACCCTTTAGAAACCATTTAATTCATTTCCCTGAGACATCTTAACCTCACCTATCCATGATATGTCTGTCATTTTATTTGTTTTTTCAGCAAAAGAAAAAAATCTATAATTTTCTCAATAATCATTTTCAGCTTTCAAAAACTTCTGCCAGCAGGGTATATTGTTTATGTCTAACTAAATTCTTCCTATTAAAATTTGAGTTGATTTAAAAAGAAAAAGAAAATACTGACCTCCTAGGAGAGAACAACTGTTTGCATTGTTCCTCTTTTTTTTTTTCTTTTTGGAGGGCAATTGGGGTAAGAAACTTGCCCAAGGTCACACTGCTGGTTTTTGTGTTAAGTGTCTGAGAATGGATTTGAACTCAGATTCTACTGACTCCAGGGCCGGTGCTCTATTCACTGTGCCACCTAACTGCCCCATGCATTGTTCCTCTTAAGTAGAAAGGTGACCGTTAAGTCCCTAATGAGCCTTTCCTTTCTTTACACAGAACAGTCTTAAAACCTTTAATTTAAGCATTTTTTCACAATTCATTCTGCAAAATCATTTCCTACAAAATTTGGATCAGAATATACATGTCCTGTTTATGAAGGAAGAGACAACTCTCCTCCTTCCTTTCCTTGTCCCCAAACTCCTGCCTTAGACAAGGGCTAGGTGAATCTCAGTGGATCTAGCCTGACTGCTCTTCTCCTATATATGACATTGAAGAAAAGGGATGGCTAGTTTTTCTGTGGAGTTGTGGAATTCTCAAAGCATTTTTTGCATGGTTTGATTCACTTGATCCTTACAAGAACCAACCAACCAAACAAAACAACAACAAAACTGTGATCCAAGATGAAGAAAGTAAAATATAAAGAGGTTTACTGACTACTACAAGATCACACACATTTGCAAAGCCAGGGACTGGAACCTAAATTTCTTAATCCAAGATCCATAGTATGCAAATTTCTTGGGAACAAGTACAAATTCCATTTAACAGTAACATGAAAAAACACATATTATATCCCCAGCTTCTAAAAAATTAGTGTACATTCTCTATTTTCACAAGATCAAAGAGATCATAGAGATAATAAGATATCATAAGATCCAAGGCTAGAAAAACCCTCAAAGGCCATATCAATCAGGTGCTTTAAAGTTTTTTGTGTATATGTCATAGACTCTTAGTAGTCTGATGAAACCTATAGATCTCTTCTAAGAATAATGTATTTAATTATAGAAAATAAAATGTTTAGGGTTACAAAGAAATAAATTATAATGAATTAGTGTGCATATATATATAGGTATGAATATATAATATACACATATAATATATACACACAAACATAAACATAAAGGAAAAGTAAGTACATTGAAATGTATCGTGCATGTATATTCACATGTATATGCATAGATATCATGTCATCACATGAAAACAAATAAAGCAGCAAGAGGTAATTCGATTTAATGGACAACCTGGTGACTACATGGACACAATGGACTACATGGAAATAATGTTGATTCTAGAATCAAATGACTTAGGTTCAAATCCTACCACTCATACTTGCTTAGAAACTATGTGATATTAGGCTAAGTTTTCAACCTATCTGAATCACAGTTTCCTAATATATAAAATGCATTGGTTGACTTAGAGGGGGTTATACTTGGGACTATGAACTTGTTCTTTCTTATCTATCTATCTGATCTATCTATCATCTATCTTTCTATCATCTATCTATCTTTCTAACTAGATGTAACATATGTAACTAAATGTTGCAAAAGAAACAAATTATAGAGAAATTTTGTTTTTACATATACATATATGTATATATACATACACATGAATACATGCACATAAGCATATTGCGCATAGACATGTTTATAACACTATTTCAATAGAATTGGTTTCCTTCTTTCCTTATATTACAACTAGAGAGACAGACAGATAGGTAGATGAAAAAATTTTATGTTAAGAACACTTGATCCAGGTCAATTGACTCATTTAGTACGTGAAGAAACTGTGACCCAGTTAAGCTGAATAATTGCTATAAGGTCACACTGGTAGCAAGGAAGTACAAGTGGTAGAATTTGAAACCAGGTCCTCTGACTCCCAAGTCATGTCTCTTTGCACAGAGCCATCTACATATTAGATTATCTATTTTGATTGAGTCATTTCTTGCTGTTCTACTTTTTTATTTCTTTTCTTTTCTTTTTTTTTTTTTGGAGAGGGGAAGGCAAGGCAATTGGGTTAAGCGACTTGCCCACAGTCACACAGCTAGTAAGTGTGTCAAGTGTCTGAGGCTGGATTTAAACTAAGGTCCTTCTGACTCCAGAGCTGGTGCTCTATTCACTGTACCACCTAGAGGCCCCTGTGCTACATTTTTTATCACGTGATAACATGCCAATTCACTCTGTTCTGGAGAAATAGCAGATAGAGAGTAGGAGGTGGGAGAAGGAAAAAATGTAGAGAAGGAAAAAAAAAAACTTTGGCACCCCTATTCAATTTCTCAATTTATCCTGCATCTCATAACATGAATATTGGCTATGAGTTAAAGGGTCTAAGTTCAAATTAAGTCTTGGAACATTAAGACTTTTGCAACCTTAAGCAATTCTTTTAACTTCCCTGAACCTCAGTTTCCTCATCTGTAACATAAAGTGGTTGGGCCACATGCCCTCTAAGGTTTCTTCAATTATTAGATTCATGATCTTATGGACTGAAGATCAATTGAGTGTCATGTTTAAGTTTCATTTTCCTTTTATCCCTTTCTCTGAAACATCAGTGACAGATTCCCTTTAAATGAGACCACAGCTCATAACAAATAAATGCTAATCGTTATGGATTTACTAGTGTGGTAAGTTGTTTTTCTTTTTCTTCAGTGCTCTAATTCCTCTAGTAGTCTGGTTAAAGATGCTTTGAAGATGGATGATTAATGATGATACTCCTTTGGGTAGAACATTACCCTAATGAGATAAAGATTATTCTTCACACTGAAAGAAATTCTGCTCCATGATTAGAAGGGGAAAAAAAATAGTTCCTTCCCTGAAGGAACTTAAGTTGTACTGGGGAAATTCACCATTTACCTAAATAAATAATGAATAAAAGATCATTTGAAATGGGAAAACACTATAAATGAAGGGGATAAAGAAAGACTTCTCCCAAAAATGACACTTGAGAAGAGACTTTAAGGAAGTTAAACATTCTAGAAGGAAGGAATGACTGGGATTTAGTTATGGGGAACAACTGTATGAAGGCACTTGGATGTTGGGTAGTTAAAAGTGTTTAGCAGGACCCCTAAACCTCAACTAAGGCTTAACTTTTTATATAGTAGTTGTTTGCTGGAACACTGTGCCAGAAAGGATAGATAGCTTTCAGAGTCAAGGAAATGCTTGAAAGAATGCATTTTTTCATGAACCCTTTGGCCAAATGCAATTTCAGTTAAGAATCACATTTCTAATCTGAAGGCAATGTAACTGACACAGGGGTCTCACCTATGCTAAGCTGGCAACTTACAGACAGATAAAAGACATAGATAGAGTTCATCCTTATCCCATATTCCTACTTTTCCCCAGGGAATGGAGTTTGAAACTCAATCTGGTTACAGTCCTTTAGTCAGAATACATGTTAGATATGTAAAACAGGCATCAGGAACAGCAATACACCCACCCCACTACCACCACCAATATTGTGAAGAACTACAGTTGTTTTGTGTTTTGTAGATCACAGTCCTAGACCCAAGTCTCTTCCCATAGACACCAGAGCCCTGCCTTCTATTTTACCTTCTCATGGAACTTCAGGAAATAGTCTCTCCATCCACTGGCTAATCATCAGTGGTAACTTTAAGATTTTTACTATGTTCCTCTGGTAACAATAATCACATCAGCTAATCATAAGCTAATAAAAATGCTTCCAGTCCCTCTCCCTTACCCCACACCATCATCTTTTTCGGAGACTTGGAATCAAGAAGAATATTTTACTTTTGTCAAAATAATCAAAAACAGGGGCATCCAGGTAGAACAGCGAGTAAGAACACCAGCTCCAGTGTCGGGATGACATGGAGATCGAATCCCAGGCTCAGACACTTAGCACCCACCCAGAAACACCTGGCCGTGTAACCCTGAGCAAGTTACCTAACCCCAATTGCTTAGGCGCAGCCAGGTGGCTCAGCGAGTAATAGCACAGTCTCCAGTGTCGGGATGACCTGGGGATCAAATCTGGGCTCAGATACTCAGCACCACACTCAGAAATAACTGGCCGTGTAACCTTGATCAAGTTACTTAACCCCAATTGCTTAAAAAAATAAAAAATAAAAAAAAATAATCAAAAACTACTTGGGAGGAAGTTGGTGATGGTACTTACTCAGTTACATTAAGCAGATAATCCAGCCAGTTAATATAAGGAAGTAAGGCAGGACTTAAACATATCCGTTCCTACTGTGAAAAATACTACTGAATTGGTCACGCAATATCACTGAGAAGTGCCCTTGAGTGATTCTGACCCAATCTAGTTTTGTAACCTTGGGAGAGTCACTTACTTTTTAGGCTTCATTGTACTTACCTGTAAAATGTTGTTGAAGTGATGTACTTTGTAATCTCTAAGTATTTTTGTTTTTTCCCAGCGTTAGCATTCTCTGATTTTCTACTCAAATTACCCACATTACTAGTGGATCCTTAATAGTTTTATCATTTGTCTGAAGTATTGAATGTTTTCTGAGTCTGGTCCTGTTATGCCAAATACTACCTGAACTCCACAGGTTGATTTAGTCACTAGGAAAGGCCACTGGGGTACCATTTGGGGCATTACTCTTTGACACATAAGAAGACATTCTAAACGGTGGAGGTTTACATGGCAACTGATTCTCTGCAAATCCTTAGCAAATAATTAGAGATCAGGTAATTTACAGGACAGAATCTGAAGTTAAGGCTATTTTTAAACAATGGCTTTATTTGTTTCTTTTTCTGTTGCTTCATTCATTGTACACTTTGTGGTGTTTGTTCTCATTTTCCAGATGAGAAATCTTGGGTAGAAAGAGGTTAAGTAACTTGTTGCCGCAGGTCAATTTTTTATTTTCTAGATTATTTTGTTTCCTGCCATGATTTTTACTTTAAGGCTAGAGAGTGTTTTGATGTCTAGTGGGCCTACTCAAAAGCTTTAACTTTTGACTTACAATCAAATAAATGGCTTGTTGTGAAATTGAGCTGACCTAGGAGTGTTCTATGGTGTTACCCATTTCCCTGATAACACACATAGGATGATTTGTAACACATCAGACATTGACTCAGTTAACATTCCTCAGTAGAACAGACATCTAGGAGAGGAAATACAAGAATTCTCTTTTCATATAGCCCCAGAGCTCTTTATAGGTCAAGGATATTTTTTTTTCATTCCTTTAATCTATATGCAAAACACTGCATGTTTCATTCTTATCGAAGTATACTTTGGTGCCTTAAAAATCATTTTGATGAATTCACATCCCTCTTGGTCTCTCCTTCCAAAGTCTCCTTTGCAAAAAGCATGAATCAATTCTGCTCTGTACTACAATTAAAAGAATAAATCATCAGTTATTCCCAAATAGTCATTATCTCCATCTTTAATTATCATTCCTCATTTTTCTAGTTTATTCCCCCATAGTTATGTTTGAGAAAAGTACAGCCACTCTGTGTCTTTTTGTTCAACTTCTTATGGCAAGTTATTCCTTGTATCGTATTCCATTCAATTTTTAGTCCTTGGGGTTAAGTGGGAAAAAGAATAGTTCTAGACAAAGTTTTGGAGAAGCCAATAGTTCTTTTTGTGACCACTTTTGTTTTCATTGCCTCTTGTTCTTCTGACTGCACTAGTATGGTATACAAGTACACCAAACTTTGATACTTCTAAAAGGTGGGTTCCACTCCTATTCGGAATAATGAAATCGAAGTATGTGCAGACACCTCAATTAAATCAATTGACCAGTGGACATGGAAAAATATTTGTACAAATTGTTGACTTTCTTTAATTAAGTCATGAAAGACATGGTCTTTGCTGAGAGGATAATACCTTTTATGTTTATATGTAAAAATAGCAAGTTAGTCAAGCAGAGAACCAGTGTAATTATAGGTAAGGTCCATCTCTGAATAATAGTCACCCAAGGAAGAGTAGCTTCATGGAGTGTGATCTATAGTGGGACAATGAAGTCCTCCCATGGATGCTATAAAGGCATGTAGCCTCAGTACTTAGGGGAAACGTTGTGATTTTTATGAAAGGAAAAGGCCTTCCAATACTTAAGAGTTTTGATTTGTTCTTCCACCAGAGATGCAGATCAGCTCTGCATTTGGGCCTCATTATCACCATGCTTTAAGTTTGGTTTCACTCACCCCATAGAACCAATTTGAAAGTAAGCTCCAGACCTTTGGAGATCACTTTGTAACTACTATTCTTGCTATATTATCTTGGTAAATGTATTTGCTAAAAGGCTAATTAAGGCTGTTGATTATCAGTTAGAAGCCCATGAGTTGAAATTGTGAATGATAGTATTAGAAATTCAGTCTCTCAGGGTTACCCCTAGGAAACTGACACTATTTGCTTTTGCCCTCTGGAGACCTCTACCACCAAGCAAATGAAATTTGAGAAAGTAACCCCAGAGGAGGTAGTGCTAA
>NW_027187325.1:3392068-3473860 GCF_028583685.1 Petaurus breviceps papuanus | reverse complement strand
CAAGCAAATGAAATTTGAGAAAGTAACCCCAGAGGAGGTAGTGCTAAATAATTCACCATGGCATTTCATCTAGTTCTAATACCCTGCTTTCTATTCCCTGAAATACAGGATATCCTTCCCTGCTGTCCCATTTGCTTGTGTCTGGATCTCTCATTACCACCATTAACTAAAAGTCATGTTTTTAATATACTAACATTGCTAGAAAGAGACAAGAACCTTATGTTATTTCTTGTATGTGTACTTGTGTATATGGTGGGAGGATTTGCATTTTTAAAAGGAAGTTTTAAGAGAACAATATTATATAATTTAATAGTAATTCAGAAGTTTAGCATAACACTTGAAGATTGTTATTATGATGCCTTCTAATATGAAAAATTATTATCCTATTTTAGACATAACAATAGCTAATAGATAGTTTCTTGCATTAATGAAAAGACATTATATGTATTCTATAGTTCAAGTCTCACAGATCCTACTAGATAAGTACAGCATATATTAGAACACTTTGGAGGTGAGGAAACTGAGGCTCTGGTAAGTTAATTAACAGCTGTTCCTAATCAGAAAACTAATAAGTATTAATATTAGAATTTATGCTTGGGTCTCCTGATTCCAAGCGCAACATTTATCCCCCCAGCCCCACCCTACTACATTATGCTGTCTCTCCAAGGAATGAATCCCTTGGAGTCTCATATATTTTAGAGATGGAATGAACATTAGAGATGAGGAAAATAAGTATAACTAAAGAAACTGCATATTTAATGGATTTGCCTGAGGTCATAGAAATAGTGAGGGAATCAGGATTTAAAGTCAGATCTTCTGACTTCAAATCTAACGCTTTTTTTCACAACCCTTTGCTTCTTATTATGATGGAATTCCAGTCACAGCAGCAGGTAGGTGGGGGAGCCATAGTGCTAAATTGAGATAGATAGAGGGCATTCTAACTATTTTCTACACATAAGAATCAAATCATGATTTAATTTGATAGAAATTCAAACTCACTAAGGGCTTAATCACAGACACACTAAAAATGACTTTTAATATAATCTAAATAATTAAGTTATTCTAATATACTCAATGACTATCCACTTCTGGAATAACTTCTCTAGACTTTGTACAAAGTTGGAAATCTTCTCTCCCTCCTGTGTGGAATTAAATAGGATCTCAGTAAAGGTGCTACTTTTACTACCACCAAATGTTCCAGAATCCTTGAACATAAGAGAACTGGGAACTCAGGGCACTCTATCCTCAATAGCAAGAGCAGTTCTCCTGAAAGTCTCTATTTGATCACCTCAAAGCATAGCTTGGGTTCCCCTCAATTCTATAACTCCTTGCTATTCAACTAGCAGTCTGAGGTGTTTTGAATAATGGTAATTGTGTGAATAAATATTGAATCCAAATTGAGTAGATTCCCTCCCAACAGACTGGGAAGAGACCATAAACCAAATACCAAGATATTTAAATATGATTAGGAAGGGCAGGGGTAGGATAGGGAGGGTAAGTCAAAGAATAGAATCCTTCCTTGCTTCTAATCATAAAATGCATACATTATTCCACATACTCCTACACTGGAGACTCCCACATGATGAAGAAAGGACCTGAACAGCTCAAGTTCTGACTTTCAGGAAGGGTTAGGAAAAGCTGGAATATCTCTCATGTTTTTGTTTCCTAGAAGTTGCTTAAGTTTTGCTGCTTCTTCACTCAATCTATTTCAACTCCTTTGGTAGGGTTCAAGAGCTCCCCTTGTTACTGGCATTTCATTTTACTCCATTTGTTACAGCTGTCATCTACTGCTAAAACCTTCTCCTGCTAATCTGTTACTGCCATCTTTTGGATGCTATGACTTCTTTTTCAGAGGGAGTGTTATTAATATTTAAAGAGGCTGCCCCAGGTCAACATACCTGAGGGGTTATCAACACACTCTCAACTCCTTCCCTAGAAAATTTTATTGTTTCACAAAACTTGGAGTTAAACATTTTTTCCCCTTCTTTTGTCAACTACTTTTCCTCTTTCCCCAACATTCACTCCAGGTTAGGTTACAAATAACAAATTCCTTTGAACTTTCATCAAGTCTCTGTCAACTAATACCTGGGGTGTACAAATTTATTTGAAGAGGCATTAAACTGCAAGAGAGTGCTTACCAACATTGTCAGAGATACAGATGAGCTGTTGATCTCTGCTCTGTATTTCTGATGTTATGACAATGGTTCTCCCTTTATATTCTTTCTTCAATTAAAAAAAATACTCCAATTCTTAGGAGATACAAATCTGAAAGAAGTTCCCATACAGTTCAAAAAGTATACTTCCGAGGCAGCTAGGTTGTGCAGTGACTAGAGGACTGACCCTGGAGTCAGGAGGACCTGAGGTCAAATCTGGCCTCAGACACAACACAAAAACTAGCCATGTGACTTTGGGCAAGTTACTTAACCCCAATTGTCCTCCAAAAATTATATATATATATATATATATATATATATATATATATATATATACTTCCATTTTGGTGATTTAGGCCTTTTTATTGTTCATATGCTTTTCACTCTCAAGTGAGAGTTCATATTTACAAAATACTTTGGTTTTCAAGGTGCTTCTCTCACAGAAACTGCATGATTTGGTATTATGAGGATTATAGATGAGAAAATCAGAGACATTATACAATGTAGGCAAAGTCATGCAAGAATATAGCTAGGAACTCATACCAGGTCTCCTGACACAAAAACACATGACTCCCTCCACTACAATATGTTTGAACCTTAGAATAAATGTTCTCCAAGCAGATGAGATTTTATACTACTTGATTTCAGCAGGAAAAAAAGGTAGGGTGTGCAACTTTTGGAAAGTTATTTTCATTTAGGAAAAGGTAATATCTTTATATTATGACCACATCAGAAATAAACTGAAACCTTGTAGGAAACTTCAAATAAATGAGGAAGCAGTGGACTAAATTTTTATCCCACAGGCAAAAAAATTAAAAAAAAAAAGAACAACAAACCAAAACTCTTTTTGACTTTTAAAATCTTATTTCTGTTGATAACTTTTGTTTTTATATCACTTTTATTTCTGAATAAAATACCTATTCTTTTACCCAGTGAGACATAGCTTGCCACAAATATTTTCAAAAGGAAAAAAAGTTCAGCAAAGTCATCAAAACATTAATAACTTTTGACAGGAGAGTATAAGCAATATTCCACTCCCATAATCCCTTATTTCCACAAAAAGGACAGGGAGACAGGTCTTCTTAACTCTTCTCCGGTGCAAAACTTAGTCATTATAATTTCAAAGCTTTCAAATAATATGCACATTAATTCTAAAGATTTGATTTTAATTATTTTTCATATTTGCATTTTTATAGTCACTGAATATATTATTCTCTGGTTCTGCTTATTTCACTGTATCAATTCACACAAATAATCATCCCAAGCTTCTTTGAATTGTTCATATTTGCTGTTACAGCACAATAATATTCAATGTTTCATTACCACAAGCTTTTTAATCATTTCACATTTGATAAGGATCTACTTTGTTTCAAGTTCTTTGTTAAATACAGGTGTGTGTGTGTGTGTGTGTGTGTGTGTGTTTACATAACCTGGGTAAAGAAAGTTCAGTGCTCAGAATCCCCCTATGGTAATTCCCACTATCCCATGATTTAAACAGAATCTTTGTGGTATTCCAGTCTTTACCATTTTGATGGGGAAAAAATATGATAGTCCATTCAAACAGCTTGTTTAATAGATAATTCCATTGAGTTTACTCTGTAATATCAGTCTCACAGAGTTATAATACTGTCTACTCATTGGTAAAGGGCAATGCCTTACACCTATATTAGGGGTGGGGCTAAATTGTAGAGAGCAAGAGAAAGAAGAACTCTTCAGTTCTTCTTGAGAAAATCTTCAAATTCTCTTCACGTTTCATATCTTCCATTCTCTTTGGGTGCTCCTATCTTCCAGTTTTAAGAAACAGATGGATGAAGCCAATTACACTTCAGCTTGCTGAAAGAAAAGATCCGACATCACAGGGTCCAGCAGTTTCCATTATGTTCCATTTCTCTAACTTGCTACTGACTTCAGGAAGTTTCCCCTTGGATGAAATCCAAGATTCTCGCTCTTATTTGAGCCAATGGGAGAACTTTCTCAATGTACAATATCTATTGTATATTCTCCTATGTATAAATTCTCTGATTTCTGTTTTTGCTACAAAATTGGATAAATGGGTTTTTGTGACTAAACACTACGTGTTTTGATTGTGGAACTGGTCCTTGGTAGGAAAGAGGTCAAGCTTTGGATACAGAGCTTAGAGTCCTCCTTCTTTAACCCAATTATTAAAGAGTAATCAGGAGTTAGATTGAACCTGAACTCATTTTTTTTAGATTATCAATGTTAAGGAAGCAGAGAGACATAACTCTATCCTAGTATCCCTTCTCTCTAAGAAATGAGTTGACTCTAGCCCCAATTTCTTGTTTCCACTACTGGCAGGATATTCTCTTTGTCCTTTGTTTAGAAGATCAATGATATCATGTGTAATGCCTTGACTTTAACATGAACTGGATTTAATTGAGGTAGAGTTTCACAAATTTGTCAGCCTCACTCTCCTCTGTGGTCATTGAAGCCCAGTGGCAAGGGAAAAGTCAAAGTGGTGGCCCAAGATGCAGTAGATGATCTTTATATCTTTGATGCCTGACCAAGCCCTAAGCACACCATAGCACGTGCTTCAGGCCCCTTTAGGCCATTTGAATAAATTATCAGGTGAGAACATTTTGCCAGGGTAAGTCTTCAGTTGCTTAGGGTAGACATTCACCCTTATGTACTGACAGGTTTGAGGCTTGCTGGTTACACTAAAAAAAAATATAGAGTCTCCCTTGAAGAAGAGTGGTGGGGAGAAGAGGCTGTATAAATTCTGAGTCCTTTGTTCATAAGACACACCTCCCCCTCACCTCATATGACCTATCACATGACTACATGTGGGGATATATTTACTGTGTCATTATATTTACTGAATCATTTGGTTCTTTAGGTTTCATAAGATCATTGACTATGAAAGATTATTGATAGAACTATTTTCTGCCAGGTACTACACATTTTTCATAGACAGGCAGACACTATTCAAGATATATGAAAATCTCTTTACATACCGCATACATCTCATAATCTCTTCTAAAAACAAACAAAAATCCCTTGGACTATTTACAATACATCTCTAAGCCCAATGTCTTTATTAAACTCTGGACAATGTAGCAACTGGCTGTTTCACAAGCTACCTAGTCGATACTTGGGCAAGCATCACCCTCTGAAGTTCTTGCCATGTCTCTGGAGTCATCACCTCTGCCTGGGTACCTCTTCCCATCATTAGAGAATCCTTCCTTGATCACCATTTTAGGAACTCTAAAATTTTCAACCCTATCTTACCTGCCTCCTTCTCCTTGAATGCTGAATTCAACCTAACTAGGTACCTTTCTTACTCTCTCTGCCCCTATGTATTTCGGTCCACCTATATGTGCTGTCTTTTCCCATTAGTATGTATGATTCTTCAGATTATGGGCTGTTGTTTATATTTATACCATCTCTAGCATTTAACATATGCCTGCCACAAAGTAAGCGCTCAATAAATTCACTCTGTCTCTCTCTATCCCCCCTGTCCCTCAGAATTCATGTACCCATGTCTTTCCAAATTGGACTTCAAAAGTCAGCTTATAACCCCCTGAAAGGACTGCATTAAATTCTTTCTCTGCTAAGAAGGACCTTCCTACTGCCAGTCAAAGCAAAGTCAGGTACCAGGGAGTGCCTTGAGATAGGGCTGTAAAATGATGAGAAGGTGACAGTAACCACAATCTAGGTAAGAACAGCAATAGTTCCAAGCATTGTATTGTACTTAAACATTCTTCTCCATGATCCTAATAACAACAAACAAATAAAATCCCACATTTATATTATATTTTATGGATACAAAGTAGGGCTTCATCTCTCTTACTCCATTTGGTCCTCAAGCAGCCTTGTAAATTATGTAGGATCCAGGCTTAATATTCTATAGAAATTCAGAGCTAGAAAAGACTGCAGGACTTTTCTAGCCCAAATCTCTCAGGTGAAAAAGTAGAAGGCCCAAGAAGTCATGTGACCCACTTAAGGTCATGCTACTAATAAGTGGAAGAATTAGAATTCTGGCTTGTCTTCTGACCCTAAGCCCAATTCTCTTTTCAGTTCATAGTTCTCAGTAAATCTGTCAAAGAGTAGGTAGAGAGGGTTAGTGGAACATGAAGAAAAGTTAATCAACTTGTTAGGTCACAGAACTATTTATTGGAAGGAATAGAAGTAGAATACTAGTATTTTTTCTTTTTTTTTTTGACTTTTTTTTTTCAATACTCTTTCTGCTACATTGTGCTTTTGCTTCACATGAAACATTATCCCAGATGACCTTACAAGGGCATGAAGACTGATTAGAAGTTCCATTCAACTGTTCTATGACACAGTCTCAGACTTTTAAGAAACCTTAGAGATCTTCCCATTTACAGATGGAGAATTAGCAAGTGATATTTGCCAGGTCACACAGGAAGTTAATAGCATGGCTAGGCTTAATACCCAAGTCTCCTAAGTCTCATAGAGCAGTAGAAATAATACTGACCAGAGTCAGAGAAATTGGATTAAACTCCTGTCCATGACATTTATTCTTGTGTGGTATTTCCCATCCCACTGAGTTATAATTTGTGAGGCCCATTCTCTTAGCTTCAGTTTCCTTGACTTTAAAATGAGAAGGTTTAATTCAGTGGCCTCTGAGATTCCTTTCAGGGGACAGAGCCAAGATGGCAGCATAGAAGCAGGAAAACTCCATGCGTTCCCCCCATAACCACCTCAAATACCTATAAAATATGTCTAAACAAACTTTAGAGCTACAGAATCCACAAAGTGACAGAGAGAAACACATCTCCTGCTGAAGGAAGCCTGGCAGGCTGGCAGGAGGGGTCCATTGAAGTGCTATGGGAGCAAAGCCCAGCCTTGGTTTTAGCCTCAGGGTGGCCCTGACCAGCCATGGCTGGAGGGATATCAAGAGAGTAGATCACCAGCAGCTATGGTGGTTTTCAGAATTATCAAACCATAAAAACCAAAGGCAAAGTAAAAGGTCAGTGTGGACTTTGGGAACAGGGGTATCAAGAGTGCAGTCCAGCCTCTGACCCCAGAGGGAAAAGAGGCTGAGGTGCGGCAGATGTCACTGCATGGCTACTTCAGAGCTCCTGGCTTGCAGATTGTAGGGGGACTAAGCTACCATTCTGAGGGGTAATCACTCTTGCTATAACCTTCTTGGATCTGGATCACAGTCTTGGGTGGAGGTCCTGGGGTGGTTGACCAGTTGCCAGAGCCTGTGGAGCCTTCAGAGAGAGCACCCAACTAATAGCTTCAGCAGCTGTGAAAACCCCAGCGATTTGGGACAAAGCTTTCCTCTCTGGAAGCAGAGTTTTATTGTGGCAAAAAGCTCAAAAGACAAATGATTAAGTGGCAACATGGGCAAGCAAAGCAGCACATCAATCAGACTTTGTATTCCTTTTTGGGGAACAAAAGCTCAAGAAGCATTTTGCAAACCAAATAAGAGAAGTAGAGGAAAAATTGGGAAGAGAAATGAGAATGATGCAAGAAAATCAGGAAAAGCCAGGCAACAACCTGAGTGAAGAAAATAACACCTTAAAAAACAGACTGACTCAAAAGGCAACAGAGGCTCAAAAAGCCAATGAGGAGAAGAATGCCTTAAAAAGCCGAATTTACCAGATGGAAAAAGAGTCTCAAGAGCTCACTGGAGGAAACTGATGCTAATGACTTTATGAGAATTCAAGATACTATTAAACAGATCCAAAGAAGTGAAAATATAGAAGGCAATGTGAAAGACCTCATTGGAAAAAATTACTGACCTGGAAAATAGATCCAGGAGAGATAATTTAAAAATTATTGGACTACCTCAAAGCCATCATCAAAAAAAGAACCTAGAAATCATCCTTCAAGAAATTCTCAAGGAAAATTACCCTGATGTTTTAGAACCAGAGGGCAAAATAGAGGTTGAAAGAATGCACCAATCACCTCTTTAAAAAGATCCCAAAAAGAAAATTCCTAGGAATATTATGGCCGGGTTCCAGAGTTCCCAGTTCAAGGAGAAAATATTACAAACTGCCAAGAAGAAACAATTTGAATATTGTGGAAACACAATCAGGATAACACAAGATGTGGCAGCTTCTACACTGAGGGATTGAAGGACCTGAAATATGATATTCTGGAGGTCAAAGGAGATGGGATTAAAACCAAAAATCACCTACCCAGCAAAACTGAGTATCATGTTGCAGGGGAAAATATGGTCATTCAGTGAAATAGAGGACTTTCAAGCATTCTTGATGAAAAAAACAGAATTGAATAGAAAATTTGACATTCAGATACAAGAAGGAAGAGAAGGATGAGAAGGTAAACAGGGAAAAGAAATCATAAGGAACTTATCAAAGTTGAACTATTTATATTCCTACATGGAAAAATGACAATAGTAACTTATGAAGCTTTTCTCAGTATGAGAATAATTGAAGGGAATATAAATGTGTGTATATACATATATATGCAAATGTGTACATACATATATATCTATATCTATAAAAGGGGGTATATGGCTGTATGAATACATGTTAGTGTGTGTGTGTATATATATATATGTACATGCATACATAGAAAGAGGGCACAGGATCAATTGAATAGGAAGGCATGATACATAAAAGGTGAAATTGAGAGGTGAGAGAGGAATATAATGAGAGGAGATGGGGAGAGACAAAATGGGGTAAATTATCTCATATAGAAGAGGCAAGGAAAAAGTGTTTCAATGGAGGGGAAGAACAGGAAGATAAAAGGGAATGGGTCAACCTTACTCTCATTGAATTTGGCTTAGGGAGGGAATGACATACATACAAAATAGGGTATCTCACCCAACAGGAGAGTGGGGGGGAAGGTCTGAGAGGGGGGATGATGGAGGGGAGGGCAGGTTTAGGGGGAGGGTAGTTAGAAGTACACACTTTTGAAAAGGGACAGGATCAAAGTAGAGAATATAACAAGTGGGAGACAGGATAGGATGGAGGGAAATGAAGTCAGTCTTTCACAATATATCTACTATGGAAATGTTTTATGTAGCTATACGTGTACAACCTATATTCAATTGCTTATCTTCCCAATAAGGGTGGGTAACAACAGAGGAAAAGAAAGAATCTGGAATTCAAAGTTTTAAAATCAAATGTTAAAAATATATTATTATTATTTCTACATGCAACTGGGAAATATGATAGGCACTGGGGTATGGAGATCCATCTTTCCCTATGGGAAAGTCGGAGGGGAAATGGGGGAGGATATAGGAGAGAACAGATTGGAGGAGGGGATGTACAGCAGGATCGCTGTTTTGAGGTGGTGGGTAGGGGCAAAACGGGGAGAAAATTTGTAAATCAAAATCATGTGGAAATGAATGATGTAAACTAAAAATAAACATAAAATAAAAAAACAAAAAAAATTCCTTCCAGCTCTAGAGCTATGTTTTTAGGATATAATTTTCAGCCCTTCTTTACCTATTCTATGCAAATCCCAACCCATCCATGCTTTGACATGTAACCTTTTCTGTAACTTTTCCTTGGTCCCCTTTAAATCCATCAGGTCAAGGACTTTCCTTTGGATCTCTTAACATTTAAGGGATACTGACAAAGAATGTGGGCTATCCACTTATTATACCCCATTCTGATGATATTACTGCCATGCTTACTTTTCCAGACAGATAAGACTAGCAGTTGATACTTTTCCTGTGAAATTCTTCATTGCTATTTTTTGAACTATTCATTTCTTCAATGTATGTCTCCATTGTCCTTTAGATGACCCATAGAAAGCATCTGGAGATGGGTAATTTGTGCTGCATCATTATATATCAAAAGCACTTTGAAGTTAAAAATATTGAGGAAGCGTTGGGTCATTGAAAGCACTAAAAGCAGTTTCCCAAAGGCAGTACTCAGTTAATAAACATTTATTAAGTGCCTACTATGTGCAGGGCACTGTACTAAGTACTGAGGATACAAAGAAAAAAGTAAAAGACAGTCCCTGCCCTCAGGGAGCTTACAATTTAATGGGGGAAACAACCTGCAAACAAATATGTACAAACAAGTTACACAGAAACTAAATAAGAAATGGTTAATAGAGGGAAGGCACAAGAATTAAAAGGTGTTGGGGGAGACTTTTATTTAGGACTTAAAGAAGGTCTGTGGTCAAAACTGAACAAGAAGAGAATTCCAGGAACAGCAGACAGGCCAAGAATATGTTTGGAACCAAGAGGTGGAGTATCTTGTTTGTGGAACAGGAGGTAAGTTCTCTCTCACTTTTCTTTTCAGTTTTGGTTCCCACTTATTGTTTACATGCAATGTATAATCTATGAAGATAGAGTGACAATTCATAAAGCTAGTCAATCAGTACATGGTTGTTGTTATTTTTTATGTGAACCCAAAATAAGTCATATAAATTGCTTCTTAAGTAGTTTTTACCCAGAAGTAAGCAATAAGAAAAGAAATGTGGTGCTGGTTGTGGACTTAGTAAAACTGATTCACGTGCTGACTCCTTTATCTACTGGTGATGGGCAAATCAATTAACTTTTCTGAATCTTTGTTTTCTTTTCTATAAAATGAGAGGGCCCTGCACATTGGGGTGCTTCGTCAATGTTCCTTCAGGTTTTCTATGGGATTGAAAATAACTCAAATTTGTGATCTCACATTCTCTTCCTGTCTTTTGATCATATTAGAATGAAGACACTTTGATGTAATAACTGCACCCTCTTTTGAAAATTCTGTTCCTTTTAATATCACTTTTAAAATATATATTTTATGGGGCAGCTAGGTGGCAAAGTGAATAGAGCATCAGCCATGGAGTCAGGAAGACCTGAGTTCAAATCCAGCCTCAGACACTTGAAACACTTACTAGCCATGGGACTTTGGACAAGTCACTTAACCCCAATTGCCCTCCAAAAATATATATTTCACTCAAGATATATATTTGCATGTGTGTGTGTGTGTATAGTATAATACATATATGTATGTATGTCTATAGGCAAACTGAGTCCCAAAGCCCACTGGTATGAGGTTCTCTTCCCTCTGGTGGAGATAAATACCTTCTGCCTGAGTGAGGGGCAGGGGACAGAGTAGAAGAAATGAGAGCTTCACAAGAGCCTCTTTGAGTCTCTTCAAGTTCTTCAGAATTGCTTTGGCTTTGGACTCTGCAATTGCTTCAGGTACTTCAGGTTTCCACCTTCAAGAGAAGAAATGGAAAATGACAGCCTTATTTCAGGTTGCTGAAAGAAAAATCTTCGTAGGGGTGGCTAGGTGGCGCAGTGAATAGAGCACCGGCCCTGGAATAAGGAGTACCTGAGTTCAAATCCAGCCTCAGACACTTAACATAAAACTAGCCGTGTGACCTTGGGCAAGTCAATTAACCCCAATTGCCCTCCAAAAAAGCACAAAAAAAGACTCTATGAAGAAACTGGCATGAGAGAACCTGCCAGGCTGCAATATGATCCTTCCCCCAACTTATCACACTATAGACTTTGGGGAACTTCCCTCTGAGTAAGAGCCAAGATATTCTCTCTTGGATGAGCTGAGTTATCTCACCGCAGTGAGAGCTTCTTCATTCTTTATTGTCTGCTACATATTCTCCTATGTATACTTTCTCTGATTTCTCTTTGCTATCAACTTTGGTAAATGAATTTCTTGGCTACCTACTATGTGTATTCATTGTGAAACTAGTATTGGTGGAAAGGACTTGAATATAATTTTTGGGGTCCTACTTCTTCCATGAACGAAATAGCAATAAGAAGTTACATTAAAGGGACACTGTTAATAAATAAATAAAAAATAAATAAATAAATGATCATGTTAATAAATAAATAAATAAAGGTGGCACAGTTAATAGAGCACCAGTCCTGGATTCAGGAGGACCTGAGTTCAAATCTGGCCTCAGACACTTAACACTTACTAGCTGTGTGGCCTTGGGCAAGTCACTTAACCACAAATGCCCTGCTTTCCACCCTCCAAAAAGTAAAAAAAAAAAAAAAGAATTTAGATTACACTTTAAAAATCACTTTCCCTTGGTTAATAATATTTAAGGGAAGAGTTAGATATAATTCTACCCTGGTACTCTCTCTCTTAGGAGAACAGAATGGCTATACTTCTGACTTCAACCTCCTGTTTCCTCTCCTGGAAAGAATTAAAAGCTCTCTTGGAAAAGTGTGTAGGGAAAAGAGTCTTGCGATGTCTTTTCTATCTACCTTCAAGCCACACAAGGATTCTCCCATGCTACGTGTAGTGAAAGACCTTCCTTTGTATGTGGGAAAAAATACATCTGTATCTATGTAAGTCTCTGTGTCTCTGTCTCTGTCTATGTGTGTGTGTGTCTCTCTCTCAGATCATCTAACTAACTGACCTTACTCCCATTGCCAGTGTTTTTAGCTTGCTCTATGTAACCATCATTGTTTTATTTTAATATATCTCCCATTTGAGGATGGCACCTTGTAAAACTAAAACGGGGGAGAATGGGCTTCTGTGCTTCCTCTATTCTTTACTCATTCCCCATTCCGTGATACTCTGCTGGGTACGTCATTTTCATATCCCTGGTGCTATCTTCTTCCGTCAATTCTCCAGTATCAACAATAGTCTCAGGATAGGGCCTACAGCTAGCTATTTATTCAGTAAAAAATTGTAAGGAAGTTTCCTTTGCCAGTATGATTTGTCTTCTAATCCTGATCACTGAATCTCTTTATTGAAAAGCTCTCTCTGTTATCAAGAAATTTAGGTGCCAGCAAAAAAAAAATGCGTTCAGAGCTTGGGACATAGGTGAGCCTTTCTTGTAATACCTCAAAAGTACATGAGTTAGATAACATCCAACTGAACTACAACTATCACTGGCCTGTTTCATATTAGGAAAAACATCTAAAAAATCACAAAAAAAATATTACTAATATTTTTATGCAGAAATCGCTGTTCATAGATGATGAATTCAGGGAGAACAAAAAGCAACATAAAGTCAAAGCACATTGTGCTGACTTGTATGTAGGCTCACTGCCTGAATTTCAGTGTGGCCCTATTTAATTTCTTTCAGGGCATGGGCCCACAGAGCAGGGTATATTTCTAAAGATTCTGTCAAGCAGTGTTTGAAGTATTCTACTCTTCTGTCCTTTTGGTTTGTGTTTTACTTAAAAGAAGAGAGGGGGCTAATATTGGTAAGGTAGGTGAATCTGCTCAGCAATCAATACTCCAACAAATACCAGAGGCAGGTGGGCAAGAGCGACTGTCAATGACAAGAAAAGCTTTTAACTCCTATTTGCTTCATCCTTCTTGGGTTTATGAAGGTCATAAGTCTCTGAAGCATGATCTTGAAAGGTTCCTTAAAAAAAAATACTTCTTTGGAACTTGTAGGTAGGGGGAGAGGTATCCTGCCACCTCCTGGAATTGTGCAGGGGGAATGAAATTGCTTAACAGAAATATCCATTCAACCTTTATCTCCTATAGCCTGCACTTTCAGCGAGCTTGTTTAGAGATGCTGTCAAGCTTAAACTGCCATCCATTGACAGAATGATATATGGACTTTTCCTGTCTGCAGAGGATAGGCAGAAGCTAACATCATCCAATCTCCACTTATTTACCATGTGCTAGGCACAGACATTTCTTTGCTCTTGCTTGACTTTTCCCTTTACACAGCCTATATATGGCTTGCTTTAGATAAGTCTTATATCAATAGGAGGCTCAACACACCTTTGAAAAAAGATTCTCCAGTCTTATTGAAATTGAAAGAATGAAAGCCAACATCCAAAGTGCAACTAATTCACTTAAGAAGGAGAAATATGCAGTATTGATGCCAGGATCAATGGCAGTGTCAGTTAAAGTTATCTATGCCTATGTTTTATCTCCCCTACTAGACTTTCAGCTACAAGAGGGCAGGGATCTTATGCTTTTCAATTATGTATATATATGCATATATATATAACATATATATGTCTTGTTTAGTCCCTTGCATATAGCTGAATTGTGTTTATTAAAATAAAATGAACTAAATTCGGGCAGCTACACGGCACAGTGAATAGGTCCTAGGGTCAGGAGGACCTGACTTCTAATCTGGTGTCAGACACTTAACACTTACTAGCAGTGTGACCCTGGGCAAATCACTTAACTCCAATTGCCCTGCCTTCCCCTCTCCAAAAAAAAATGAACTAAATTTGTAAGTATTTGAGAATGAAAGTTAGTATTGTTATTGGAGATCATTGTGGTATGAGTATATATTTTTGAGTTTTTGTTTTACCACAATTGAGCATGTTTCTCAATTAATATAGATTTTACATATCTGAAATAAAAATACTTGACAGAAATAGTAGCATAAACCTTTAGCTTTCCCCCCCTTAAGGCAGCCTTTTGAGCACTACCAATAGAGATTGCATGCTAACATTGTAGTCCCTAGAAACTAGAATCTTATTTATTCAAATGGTGTGATGGATTTCATCATTCAAAGTATGCCCCAATCCCTTCAAGAAGGATTATTTTTCTCATGCACTTTTTTTTAAAGAATGAGCACAGTTCCTTAGCTGGGAAGTGTAGCATTCAGGCATATTAGTAGGTAAAAGTTAACTGAAGCACACTAAATATGCATCCCTACCAAATGTAACAAGGACAATATATTCAGGAGCTGCTTCAAATACTGACAAACTAATCACCGCCTATTCTGTTTTATGGAATCAGAGCTAAATAACACTCTCATTATTTATTGCTAACGTGTTCATGACAATTTTGGTGTTGGTATTTAACCCAGTCATGCATATTAGTGAACTCCTCATGCTTCCTTGGCAGGGGGAAAATATTGAACAGAAAGGGCACTAGGCAGGGAGATGAAATGAATTTGATTTAGAATTGCCTTACCTTGATAGCTATTTTTTTCAGAGCTACCCTTGGACAAGATTTCAAAGGAGAACAGTGTGGTACAGTGGAAAAAGAACAGGGCAGGATGTCAAAATAACAACAGCAGCAGCAACAGCAACAACCCATGTTTCCAACCCTGATTCTGGCAATAACTTGTTCTCTGATTTGGTTAAGTGACAGCTTCTCTGGAATTCAGTTTTCTCCTCGGTAAAAAGAAAGGGGTTGAACTTAATGAGATCTAAGGACACTTTTGGCCCTGAGATTCCATGATTTTTTTAAAGATTATAAGTATGTCATTGGCGCTTTTCTATCTCCCCTAACCACGTCTAGCTCACTTTTCCTGGGGCCCTGTCAGTCTCGTCTCCAGGTACAGTGTGTTCTTCCCTGGTTCACTGCTGTCCCCTTGGGAGGCTTACCTTTCCAAGCAATACAAGAACACCAAACTTCAAAACAAAGTGAGAAAGCAGTCTGATCCACCACAAGTTATGATGTGTGTGTGTGAACATGTGGATGAATATGTCTATGCATGTGTGTGAGAGACAGACAGACAGAGACAGAATGGTGGGGAAGGAGATTGAATCAGTATCGTAAGTCTAGGAGGTAATATTTAGTTTTGGGTGTCATATATTAAGAAAACCATTTTTAAACTGAAGTTCATCCAATGAAGATTGGTAGTGTCATGAGGGAATTGGATACCATGATATAAGAATTACTTGGAGGCATGGAACATATTTATCCTGGAAAAGAGAAGACATTGGTGTCATGATAACTCTTTTCATATTTTTTAAAAATAATTATCATATAGAAAGAGAATTAAACTCTTTGTGGCCCCAAAAAAGCAATGGCTCAAAATTGGAGAATCATGGATTTAGAGTATAGGATTGATGCAAATAAAGATTTCTTAATAATAAGAGCTGATGAAAAGTAGTATACATTTTCTCAGAATATAGCCAGATAACTAACTTTAGTCCAGGAGAGGGTGGGTGAATACTTTTTAAGGATATGAGAGAGGGCTTTCCTATTCAGATAAAATTAGATTTCATTTCAAGTTTGCTTCCAACTCTAAGAATTTGTATCTCCAATTTCCTTAATAAATGTACTATTCTCAGTGAATAATCTCGGAGGAAAGCCAGGAATAACATGAAGAAATTATTAATGAGTTATAGCAGATTCATGTGTTTTCTCTTCCTTAAATATTTCCATCTTAAAAGGAAAATTTTGGATGTAATATCTAAATCTAAAGGAATGAATTTCATACACACACCTGTGTGTATGTATACATATGTAGCATACATACATGCATGCATACATACATACGTACAAAAATACTTATGTGGAATAAATGATTATGGCAGTTGTACAAGAGAAATACTTGTATCTTTTCAAATCACACCATATGGGCAACTATGCCTATGTTTGGATATTCGTGAGATACATTTTTCAAAGAGGAAACAATTTATTTTGTAAAATCAAGATGTTGATATTCTCTTTTTTCTCAATAAGATCAGATTTAGGTGAAACTAGAAAGTACGTTTAGCTTTACTATCAGGCTTCACTTCTTTATCCTTACCTCTACCCACTTCGGGAACACCCATGCATTCAGGATTCTCCTATTCTATTCTGCTTCTCCTTGTTTGTGGTAAAAGATCATATATCAGTCATTTGTACTCCATTGGGTTAGAACCCATATTGTTTTACTCAGAAACAGAAGCAAGACCCAAGTAACAATTGAGAATTGAACCCTTTTTTGCCAGGTTGGCTGATCAGGCCATGTTGGCTGTCGGGACACCTCCCAGAATATACAGCAACAATCTCAGGTAAAGCCTCAGCTTTTAAAGGGATGCCATGTAGCCAACGGTTAGGTATTACATAAGCAGGAACTTGAAGAGGCCAAAATCAGTGATTTGCCAGTACACACCTTGAAATTCCCACCAGCACCAAGTCTCCCTGGGCATAGCTAAACCCGGTAGCCCGCCCACTTTTGTGAAGGAGACCTGAATGGGGTAGGGCAGACCTAAACCTGGCAGTCTGTTCACTTCCATGAGGGAGAGCTGACGTTGGGGGAGGGGAAAGAATGGGGCCAGGTACAACAATATCAGTATGTTTTCTATCCTAAGGAAATTTGTAATTTGAGCCTGATATCTCACTATGGAACCAATTTTTTAAAAAGACACCTACTATGGAGAGGATTCTGGGAAGATGGTGGAGTGGGTCAGAAAATTCCAAGCTGTCAAGATTTTCCGCCCAAAAAGAGTTAAAATAGCACCTTAGGTTGAGCAAACTGTGGGTGGAGATAAATAAGAACAGGGGCATAACTGGAATCCTCCTTGGACAATTTGAGAAAATCAGAAGAAAAATCCCAGAACAAAATTTGGTCCCAGCAAAGAGTAAACACCTCTAGGCCAGGTTCCATTTTAACAGCACAGGGCAAACCTCTTCTTATATAACAAGCAACAAGCCCTGGTGTTATTTGTTTTGAGAGGCTGCCTCAGCCCCAGTCACAGGAACTCTTCCCCCATCCGCCGAACCCCCCTAGATATTGAGGGAAGTTGGACCTTTGAGGAGGGGAAGATTGAGGGAACCTCTGCTGACCAGCATTGCCAGACCCAACTGTGCTCCAAAGAGTACAGGGGGATGAGAAGGAACCAGCACCCAACAACCCCCGTTCCCCCAAGTGTGCAGAAGCACTGCCCCTGACTATGGGCACTTACAGAAAGTTGAAGGTTTGACTTTGGATTCAGGCTAGAGGGAAGAACTGAAGATCTGGGGTGAGGCAAGATTTCCCATACCCCAGGGCTAGAGACAATTGTAAATAATTAAGCTACTACCACAAAAAAATGCACAAGCAAAGGAAAAAGAATCCAAACATAAAAACCTGTTATGGGAATAGAGATGATCAGGCTTCATCTTCAGAGGAGGATATTGAAGTAAAGAAACCCCCAAAGAGTAACTTCAAGTAGTCACCCGCCTAAAACAAATGTATAGATCTTTGAAAAGACTTTAAAAATCAAATGATAGAGATGGAGGGAAAAAAAACTGAAAAAGAAAAGAATAGTACAAGAAAAAACAAAAAGGGTAAGAAAGGAAAGCCAATTGACTAGAAGAGGAGATCCAGAATCTTAAGGAAGAAAATTAACACCTTGTAAATTATAATTGGGCAAAGTGAAGCCAGTGAAATTATAAGAGATCAAGAAATGATTAAACAAAATATGAATAATTAATAAATAGAAGAGAAAATGAAACATCATATAAGAAAAGCAACAGATTTGGAGAAAAGATCAAAAAGAAAAAATATAAAAAAATAATTGGACTAACTGAAAGTTATGATCAAAAAGAGAATCTTTTTTTTTTTGCTTTTTTTTTTTGGAGGGCAATTGGGGTTAAGTAATTTGACCAAGTTTACACGGCTAGTTTTTTTTTTGTGTGTGTGTGTGTGTGTGTTTTAAGTGTCTGAGGCTGGAACCAAACTCAGGTCCTCCTGACTCTGGGGCCAGCTCTTTACTCATTCCACCACTTAGCCTCCCCAAAAAGGGAATCTTGATACAATAATACAAGAAATTATTAAAGAAAATTGTCCAGAAGCATTAGAACAAGGTTGGGGGGGGGGGGAGTAAAAATAGAAAAAAAATCCATCAATCACCCCTTCCAAAAGGTCCTATGAGTAAAACTCATAGGAATATCATAGAAAAATTCCCAAACCCCCCGCTAAAGGAAAAATTATTAAAAGCACCAAGATTAAAACAATTTAAATATGATGATGCCACAATTAGAATTATACAAGACCAAGCAGCAGAGACATTAATGAACCATAGGTCTTTGAAGACAATATATTGAAGAGCAAAAGAACTGGGACTCTGGCCAAAAATATCATACACTTCAAAGTTAAGTATTATCTTGAAAGAAAATAAAAAATGAACCTTTGATAAACTCTCAGACTTTCAAGACTTTGTTAAAAAAATCCTGAACTTAATAGAGTATTCAACATACAAGAACCAATTGAAATATAAGGTATACAACAAAGACTTATAATAAGGGATACATAAGGACAGACTATATAAATATAAATAATATACCTATGTAAATAATTTATTTATATATAATATATAAATAAAATATTTTAATATATACAAAATGTATGTCTAAGATTCTTATTCATAATTGGCTAGTTCATAAGAAAGATTGGGGTAAACCAGTGTATGATATGAATTTTGAAAGTAAAACCATTTAGGAACAGCTTAAAAGAGGAATTATTTTTATAGAAATGAGGTGCAAGAGCAAGAATTGATATAGAGTAATTAGATGGGGAAGAGAGCTGGTAGTTCTGGTAACCTACTTTCATTGGGCATGAGTTTCACAGGGAACTATCTATCTATATCTATATCTATATCTATCTATCTATATATATATATATATATATATATATATTTAAAAGAGTATAAATGTTTTCCAAATTCAGAAGAAATAAAACAGTAGGATAAGGAGGTGGGAAAGGACAAGGTGAGGGCTTTTAGAGGGGAGGGTGAGGAAATAAGTAAATAGGGGTGTAGAACATGGCTAGATTTTTGGGAATTGGAGGATAGGGGAGGGAGAGGTAGGCAAGATAGGGGTAAAAGTAAAGTAGAGGAGGCAGGAAGGATAGGAAACAAGAGATTTGTACATACTTAAAAACAAAGATCAGGGATAGAATAGTTTTGGGAAAGTATATGCCTATATGTATGAAGAAACATATCTAAACTTTATTGTAGCCTTCTGGGGGTGGGAAAGGGTATGTGTGTATGTGTGTATACATACATACCTACATACATACATACCTACATACACATACATATACATATATATATATATATATAGCAATAGTGGAAAAGAATAATGTAAAAAAGTACATAGTAGAGAACAAAAGAAAACAATGAAGCAAAGAAAAATGGACAATTCTCAATAAGAGTGTTATTTGTCATATAGGCTTTCTAGAAATGGAAATTTATTGTTACAGATTTTGAATTCTCTCATATTCTGCTATGCACCCAACATGCTTTTTTTTCCCTTTCTAACTTTGTATTTAAGTTTACAATATGTTTTGGTTTCTTTTCTATATTCTGGATTTATTTTCTGGTGCTTGAGTCTAAATTATTTTTAAACCCTATTATATATTATATGATGAGGATGTAAAGCCAAAATCGAAATAATATTTGTCCTCAAAGGGCTTACATTATACCAGTCAGGAAAGAATGCATATATACATAAATAAAATAGACATAGGATTATTTTGCTGGAGAAATCACTAGGAGTTAGCATGGTGTGACTGTGCTTCATGTAGAATATTATACTTCTGGAGACTCTAAACAGAATTTAGGAATTCCAAAAAAGTGGAGGGGAAAAGAAAACAACCTATGTACTTCCTATTTACTTTACTTTCTTCCATCCTACCTCAGCCACTAAAAAAAAGATGTTAATTTTGCCATCATGCCTCCATGCTCAAGAGCTCTGAAATTCCTTTATTTTTTCATAATCTATTAACTTCCTACCTCACCCTCTGTCTTTCTTAACCAAACCCTACTCTCCATCCACACTGTGACCTCCAATCCCTTGACCTCTCAATTCTCTCCCAAACCATCACCCCTGATCTAACCATTCTCTTGTTTCCTCATCTTAACTCCCTGGTGAACCACTTCAATTCAATACTTTCCTTTTATTTTGAGTTTCTGGCCCTCTTATCACATTGTTAGTTGTACCCTGCAAAGCCTCAGTCTTGGATTACCCATACTTTGCTTTCATTTTATGTATTTGCTACTCAGTAAAGACAGAGAAAATCATGTTATCGCTTTAAGTAAAAAATTGTGTGACATAATTTCAACTGGTCTCTCACTGCTTTAGGCAATCCTTATATATCTCCCTTGTCAACTCACTATCCTATTCACCACAACAACTCATCCAAACCTTTTCATTCTTCCTTAAACTTCCCATGGCTGCCTCTCCCACCATATTCTCTGCTGAAAATCTGTCATATTTTACTGGAAAAAATGAGAAGGAAAACAATTTAGAAGGAAACTAAATTTCAGAGAAGTTAAATGACTTGGCCTAGATCACAAAGTTGTGAAGGGATAAGAGTTGAACTTGCAAGATCTTCTGTTTAAAAGTTCAGTGTTCTTTATATTGTGCCACACTGCCCTGCAAATGATTTGGCATACCTTTAAGTTTAAAATCTACAAATAAACCTGCTATTTTCATACTGTTTTTAGCTGGCTTACTAGACAAATTCAATACTCTGTCTTTCTATGACTTATGGCAAAATTCCAAGAATTAGTCTCTAATATTTTGCAGGGTGATTTGACTAGCAAAGATATGGACAATGATGTACATGTCTTCCTTCTGAAGCACTCCCTCTTTGCTGGCTCTCCCAGATGTATTCTACTTTTTCTCCTTCAATGCCATTCAAAATCAGTGGTGCCATGTGGATATTTTTGTAGGCCAGATGGTTGGAAGGAATTAGAAGCATATGGATGAAAAGTCTGAAATATTGCCAAAATGCTATTGTAAGATGGTTTTTAAGTGAGATACTGCTTTCCCAAAGAGGCTTATCACATCTACATTGTTTTCATAGCCTGAAGAGCTTCAGAGTTTTAGAAGCTGATTCTGCAGTTTTCTGAGTACATCTGTAATGACCAGCCCCTTAACATCAAGAAATCTGCTTTTCTCAAAATAAAATAAAATAAAATATCCAAACACAGCAGCCTTAAGAGGAGGACAGATCTAATTGTGTTGGAGAGACTGGATGGTAAGATCGATCTGTTTCTTCAGTGTTCCAACCAACAAGATTATGAACCATTCTTCTCTCTCTTCCTGCTATTTCTAACTCTTTGTATTTGTATAGGCTGGTCAGTACTCATGCCTATTACATGCATTCTCCTCATCTACATGATGAATTCTGTCTGTTCCTTCATGACTCATATCATGTTTACCTCCTCCATGAAAACTTCACTGATTGCTTCAGCTGACTACGTTCTTTTTCTCTTCCAATGTCTTGGATCATTTGGTTTAGACCTTGCCTTTGGACCTAGAACAGTCTGACTTAGGTTACAGTTATTCACATTCATTTTGTATCCAACCTAATAGACTATAAGCTCTTTGAGGGCAAGGACTATATTGTTTGTCTTGACATTCACAAGGCCTTTTTTTACTGCCTTCTGCATATACAAATAACTGAAGGAAATAGCAATATTTCATTTCACACTCCTCTAGGTGAATTCCCTACACCAAGCAGATCTTAAACCTTTTTTGAGTTAAATGGTAACTCCTAGCCATTTCTGAGCACTTGGTTTTAGCATTTCCAGAAACATCTGAACATAGGTCTAATGAGTACAGCACTGTTGCCATTATATATAGTATATATATATATATATATATATATGCAGTATATGTATAGTATGAATAGATCTTTGTTGAATTGAAAAGAAATGTATGATAACAAAACCTCCATCTATAAATCTATGGCCTTTAACAATACAGCCTAAAGAGAATGACAAATGTGAGAGGGCATTTAGTTGTTCTAGAAACCATTCAGATTTTCCATTTTCTCTATATCATTGAAAAGAAAATCCCTTTCCTCTCTGCTCACTTACAACCTCCCTCCCCTCAATTCACCATAACTTTACGTTGTTCTTATTAATTTCTTCATAAAACATTTCCTTTGATATTTTGCTTCTACTGGCTCAACTTCTGAGCTATTTTACTATTTCATTCCTCTTGTGGTAATGTCTAGTCATGGTCGTACCTGACAATCAATACTATTTTAATGCACAAATTGGTTCAAAATTAGGTTGGAACTTTTCCTCTCTAAAATAAGTTGTAGAAAACCTTATTTCAGTCTTAAATCATTTTCTTTATTTCCAGTGGATGGTGGAGAGTATAATATATTTGAGAGAATTACTGGACCTCAAGTCATAAGATTTGGGTTTGAATATAAACTCTTAAACTTACTAGGGGGTAGAGCCTTATGAAACCCAATTAGCTTTTCTGAGCCCCAGTTTCTTTACTTCTAAAATGATATAATGCTACTTTGCTATCTTATAAGATTTCACGTAATTGTGTCAGTATTCATACATGCACCTTTTTTAAGGATATGTTTTTATGAGGTAAAACATATTTTTAGGTATGACTTACAGATGGATAAAAATGAAAGCCACTAGACAAAAATGAGTAATTCTTCCACAAATGTTACTTGATGATCAGGTTATGGATAAATGTTTGCAATAGTTTTCTCTGCTAGATTCAAAGCATGCAATCTGTCAATTCTGGTCATAGGGATCACTTACAGTCTAAGACTTAAAGAAAGATAATGTAAAGAAAATTATATTTTCCTGCTCCACCCTCCCCCCCAAAAAAGGAAAATTTTCTTTGAGGTTTTAGGATACAAGTTTTCACTTGTACTGCTTCTGCCACTGTTAAGGGTTTTGTAAACAAGCATGTAAAGGATACAAATGTTCAGGAAGGGCTAAACCAGAAGCATGATTAGTCAATGGCAACATTATAAAGCAAAATGCCAATTTCAAAATTTAGTATTTCAGGCTATTATTTCTATTTCCTCTATTTGTGGAGTGCCTGCTATTGTTCTCCTAACAGTGTTTCCACTGCTCTCAATATACCAATTTTCAGGTTCTTACCAAACATTCTCAATGACTCCTTAACATATCTCCCCTGTCCACATCAAAATGGTATTTGAGAAAAAAAAATCTAATAAAAGCAATTGTTTTGTTTTTTCTTTCCTGTCAAAAACTATAAATCACTGTTTTTCCCCTATCAAAATTTAACAAGACTGACCATTCCCTTCCTTCATGGTCTTTCTTTGCATAACACAACATTCTCTGGAATGTTCTTCTACCTCACTGCCACTTTCTCTATCTTCTTCTCTAGGTCATTTACTGGTTCATTTCTTCTTACCACCCACTAAATATTAATGTCTCATAAGACCTCATTTTTAGTCCTCTTCTCTTCTATCTCCACTTCTTCATTTGCACAGATTCAACAATAACTTCTTTTACAGACTTCCATATTTATATTTCTAGCTCTTTTCTTTCTCTTGAGTTTCAGACTTACATTTCCAGTGGACTGCCAAAAATCTATACTTGGTTGTTCTAATGGATTCCCAGACACATCCTGGACAAAATAATGTTATCATCTCTCTAAACTTGGCCTTCTTGTCCCAATGATTCCCCTATTGCCATTAATGGCAGCTTTTGGTCTCTCAAACGCAATAATTCAAAGTTTCTGCTCTATAGTCAATCAGGTGTGAATCCTGTCAATTGTACTTTTGCAATATCCAATGAAGAGGGATAATATTCCAAGTAGCAAAAAAATAACATTCCCTTTACAAGCTAGAAACAAGATTCGGTGTTATAATGGAGGGGAAGAACAAGAAGGCCAAAGGGAATGGGTCAACCTTACTCTCATTGAATTTGCCTTAGGGAGGAAATGACATATACACTAAATAGGCTCTCTTGCCCTACAGGAGAATAGGGGGGAAAGGGATGAGAGGGCAAATGATGGAGGGGAGGGGAGGTTGGGGGGGGAGGGAAGTTGGAAGCCACATTTTTGAAAAGGGAAAGGATCAAAGTAGAGAGTAGAACAAGTGGGGGACAGGATAGGATGGAGGAAAATATAGTCAATCTTTCACAATATACCCACTATGGAAATGTTTTGCGTAGCTACACATGTACAACCTATATTGAACTGCTTATCTTCCCAGTAAGGATGGGTTATGAGGGAGGAAGAGAAAGAATCTGGAATACAAAGCTTTAAAATCAAATGATTAAAAAAAATATCTGTTTTGGGGTGGTGAGTAGGGGAAAGATGGGGAGAAAATTTGTAACTAAAAATAAACATAAAATTTAATTTAAAAAATGATTCAGGATCACTCTCTTTTCTATTGGGGCTATTTCAGTAGCCTGTTACTGGTTCTCTTTGCCTTCTCTCTTCCCTGACCTTCCTCTCCTCCCATCCATTTTGAGACAGCTAGATGGCACAGTAGATAATGCTAGGTCTGGAGTCAGGAAGACCTGTATTCAAATACAATCCTAGCCATTTTGTAACTTTGTGACCTTGGGCTAATCACTTAACCTATGTTTACCTCAGTTTCTTTATCTATAAAATAGTAATGATAACACCCACCTCCCTTGGTTGTTCTAAGAATCAAAGGAGGTCATCATTTTAAAGTGCTTAGTGCAGTGCCTGGTTCATAGAAAGTATTTTAAAAACATAAGCTGTTATTATCTTGTTCTCCACTCACAGAACAACCTTCCAAAATCACTGTTCAAATCAAAGGCAGTAGGTTCCATATTTCCAAAAAATGGCGTTTTAATCTTTCACTAAAATTGTCCTATAATGTAGCTCTAAGGTCCCTTTGTCTGCCCATCCCCTGCTGTTTCCAGTACTATGGTATGTACTCCAGGCAGTCAATACTAAACCATTTGAACTTTTCTGCCTCTTTTCTTTTTCTCCTCCCGTTTTAAAAATTATTCTTTTCCCTTCACCTCATGTATTTTTACCCTATTGAAACCTATCAAAATCTTACCTATCCTTCAAGGCCTACCTCAAATGCTACCTGTGTAGTAAAATTTTTCCCCCATCAAACTTTTATCACTTCTCTGTCCCTTATGGGACTATTTTTATATCTCATGTTCTTATGGAACATCCCTCTACTTTTTGTTACAGTTTATTGCATACTTTGAAAGCAAGTCTTGTTCATCTTTGTTGTGTCCCTGTGCCTAGAACAGTGTCTAAGCTATAGTAAGTATCCAGTATTTTTACTTGAATGAGAAATAACTTTTTTTAATATTCTACCAATGGTCTTCCTTTTTGTTCAGAAACTGTTACCCAATATATCAACATAACCATAGGAAAATGTTAGTTTTTTTTCTTGACCTAAGAATTTTATTTGAAATTGAGAGGGAATGAGAAATATTTCTACACCTTAAAGAGAACCCCTCCATTACAAACATCAAAAATTGTTTGAATGGTTACACTAGCTCTATGAAAGAAAAGAAGAAAAAGGCAAGTTAAAATTGATATAACAGAAAGGAAGTCTTAACAAATGAAATACTGGAATTTGGCAAGAAGAAATGAAGGAGAGTAGGTGGGAAGGGAGAGAGAGAGAGAGAGAGAGAGAGAGAGAGAGAGAGAGAGAGAGAGAGAGAGAGAAAGAGAGAGAGAGAGAAAGAAAAAGAGAGAGAGGACACAGAAAAAACTTAGAGGAGATATTGTAATGTTGTGGAAGAGAGAAATGATGAAAAAATACGGGAAGAGGTGAATTTCAAAAATGTTTAAAACATCTTTCTCTCCCCTAAGTGTTCCAGTCCACTCTTCCATTCTCTTTATTTTTTTACACTGTTAAATTTTATTTTTAATTTATGGGATAAAACAAATATTTCCATAATATAGTACAATAAAAAAGATGATTTCACATGCAACTGTAAATTTACTACGCACAAGTTGCTATCCCTTTCAAATATACAACAGAATTATCATGTCTATTTCTTTTTTCTTTCCTCCCTGACCACCTGCCTTAGGGATGGCTGCCATTAGACATAAGTAGCCATATCATCTATCTACCTATCTATGTATCTATCTATGTATCTATCTATGTATGTATATATGTATCTATCTATCTATCTATGGATATATGCAGATGTATCTATATGTACATATATTTATATATATATATGTGTTTGAATGAATGTGTATGTGTATATATGTATGTGCATATATATGTAGAATTTTTCTATATGTACTTCTATTAGTTATTTCTCTGGATGCTGATAGTGTCTTTCTTAATATGTCTTAAAATAAGTATAAGTTAGTTTCAGGATTCATTTTTTTTTTTCAAATCTGCCTCCCCCGCCAAAAAAAAAAAATTGGAGTTTCTATATTTTGAAACAATATGGTCTGTATGACCTAGAATGTTTGGAAAACATGAGATTTAGACTGTTGTATTTTTTCTAAGACCTAAATTTTGAGTGATCCATTGACAAAATAGTAAGCTATCAGAGAAGGAAAATTATGAATACTGGCATTTGTATCGTCTGAAAATAGGTTAGAAATTAGAGAAGACTTTGAGTGGACATGATAGCTAATTTCAGATACTTGAAGGATTCATTCAGAAAATGGAAAAGATTTATAACTTTACTGATTGATCACAAAATTGAGGAAGCAAGTAGTTAGAAAATTCTTCAGAGGGCATCTAATGCACCCATAACTATGTAGCTAGCCACTCTACGATATATCCAGCTATTGGTAACAAGGATTCATACAGATTTCATTTGGAGACTTCAGGTAGATGCAAACACACTATTTCTCAAAGACCAAAGAAATGATTTGTTCAATTTTCAAACATTTTATATTTATTAGGAAGGTTTTTCTTACACAAAACTCAACTCTCTGAAACTTCCACCCTGGGTGTTCCCTCTAAGGAAGAGAAGACAAAGGACTGTTCTACATGATAATCTTAAAATACTTGAAGAAAGTTAGCATATCACCCCTCCACCCCTCCCCATGCCTTATTTTCTTTAGTCTATACAATTCTGGATGCTTCGACCTATCCTCTTATAACTGTTCTTAGGAGTCCTCATCATTTTGGTCTCCTTCTTGTGGCTATTTTTAGCTTGTTAATGTCTTTTCTAAAATCTGTTTTCCAGAAGCTAACACAATATTATAGGTATATTCTGCCCCAAAATGCAGTAGCATACTCCCCTTTCATGTTCTCGACATTATGCCTCTTAATGTAGCCAAGTTTCCTAATCATTATGTTATTTTAGCAATCAGAACTAGAACCAAGAGTGAAAACAGATACTGGTTCACTGATATAGAGAAATAATAATCAGGGTTACCAAAAAAAAATTAGAATAGATTCTGCTTCATTTATTCTCTATTGGTTAAAATGTTAAGTAAAAGTTGGATGATTGTGAGTCTGTAATGTTATGGAACAAATTCTTGCTTTGAGTAGCCTTAGACTAGATATCTCTAAGGTCTCTTTCATCTGGAACATCAATAATTTTATACAAACCTTCATTATTTCATCTTATCCAGTAAGATGGAAAAAAAGGTTTAATAGTCACATTCTCTGCCAGAAAATAAAACACACTAAACAATGATCATTGCTCTTAGGTAATGTTAGAATATGTTTTATTTCCATCCTTCCAACTTTGCTGCTCCAATAATTAGGCTAGAGAATTCAAAATGGATCACAATTTCATCTCAAAAAATCTGTCAACTAACAAGCAATCTGGCCTGGAGTGTAGAGAATGGGATTAGGGAAAGTATGTGTTAAGATTAGGGACATTAGAGAGGATGTGCAGTCTATTGCTATATGTACATGGAGTCTATGGCAAGTATACACTTGTATAACACTATACAGTGTTACTCCCCTTTAATTGTTTTTAAAATAGTGGAAATTCGATTAAATCAACATCAAGGATGAAATTATTAGGAAGAACAAGTCACAAAAGGGGACATGAAGGTTGTATTGGAAGGAAGAATTTAATAATAACCATTTATCTTGGTACTAGTGAGAGAAATTCATGTGACATGAATTATGTGGGTGGATATACGTGTGTGTGTGTGTGTGTGTGTGTGTGTGTGCTCTTTTAGTAGGCAGCTCCCAGGTTCCGCTTACTTGTCTTTCATCTTTTGATTCCTTCTGATCCTTTTTTGATTCCTTATTTCTCAAGCTATACCCAAGATCTCTCTAGGATTCAAAATGCAGGATGATCAACTGAATTTGAAAACTAATGGTGCTTGCTGTACCTGACAAAAAGCTTTGAAACTGATCATGAAATGTAGAGAAGAAAAAAAGACAAAGAGAGAAAGGTTGTTATAGCTCAATCCAGGGATACAATTTGGTTGCCGATGAAGTCAGATAATACTTGGAATTTGTTGACTGTGAAAGAATGTTGCAAACATATATTATTGCTGGCCATTAAAGCTCAAAACATTTTTGTTTATCCTGCTTCCATCTTTCTCACTTCCAGTTAATGATGCTTCAATTAATTTTGTATTTATTTTTCTTGTTTCTAGAATGCATATCACATAATCATCTTTTGGGTGTAGTATGCATTTCCAACTTATTTTTGGTCCCATCTTGTGATTGAATTGGCATGCACTTTTTTTTTTCATTCTATTATCACCAGGGTAGTTAATTTATCTGTTGTTTACTTGCTTCACCATATCATTAATAATAATGACAAATTAAAACCAACCTAACTCCCACTCCTAAAGCATCTCATGGAGCATTCTCCCAGCTCAATAGATTGCTATTTATCATTTGATTTTTAATTCTATCCCATTGGTCATTTGTCAGTTCATGAGACAGCACTAAAAAATCTAAGGCAGTGTGAATTCATTGCATACAATTATTTAATATCATCCATACATGTTAGATCTTTTGTCTATTATTAAAGAAGCTGCAAGTATGGAAGAATGAGAGGGTTTGAGCTGGAGCCATTTTCAATTTTATTCAACAAAAATGCATCATTCTCTTGGAGTTCAACAAATTTCCCTGTTATGCTTTTCAAATTACTTTTCCTAGCAGTTGACATTAAATATTCTAGGTCTGATTGTCAGGATCAGTCTCTATTTCTTCAACTTGAAGGTCAGTGCCCCATTAGTCTTCTCTTTTCCATCTTTTCAATCTTCCCTTACTTGAAGATATTTCCGACAGGACTATGAGTGGCCTGATGAATGCATTAATCATAGACTTTGAAGGCACTCAATCACCCATCTGAAGAGTATGCCAGAGAACCATTACCTGTAATTTATCAATATCTTTATTCACAAAGTCTTAATTATTAAACAAATGTCTACCACATGGGTTTAGAGGAAGGTTGACTTTCAAAAGATAACATTTTTAAAAACTATCCAATGGATTGCCTGTTTTAACATTACCATTCATTTTTCCCCTCTCTATAAATCAAATTGCTTGTCTGCCTCCAAGAATATTTTTCTCTCCATTCAAGTAAATTCATCCTCTTTCTATCAATTTATTTAGCTTAATTATCATTCCTTTTGACATTTAGTCATCTCTTAGTTTTATGAAAATGTAATTAACTCTTGAGTTGTCTCCTTTGATTCTAGTCTCCTGCTTAACATATCCAATTTAAGAAGGCCATAACTCACAGTCCAATTGCAAAAGATTGTACTGCTTGTCAGACAGAGATGCCCAGAAATGAAACTGTGTAGCCTTGAGGGATCATCTGTCTGCTCTGTAGTTACACTAAAATGGAAAGAACTGTGAGTACAGAATATCTAGTGGTTATTAAACAGTGGGAAAAATTATCATGAGAGATTATGAAACTGTCATTCTTTGAAATTTTTATTTAAAGAGACCAAAATCATCTATAGCAGTTAGGTGAAACTAATGCAAGGGCCAGGAAGTCAATCAGGTAATGTGTACTTACTACATCCTATTTTTCTTTCTCCTTTGCAAATTTTCCTTGGTTCTATGATTCTACAGTTAGTAAGAGAAACTTTAGTTAACCTCTTTCCTGTTGATTGAAATGCACTTTTGCCTAATGCTATTCAAAGAATATTTCACAGAATTGTAGAATATCAGCACTGGGAGGAAACTAAAGGGCTATCTAGTTCAAGTCATGCCTGAAAAAAATTTTCTATGATATTATAATCACTTTATAGAAAAAGCTACTGACTTTGCAGGGAACCTCCAATGGAGAGGAAGATACCATTTCCCAAAGTACCCCCATTCCAATTCTGGACAGTTTTAACACTTTGAAAGTTTTTCTTTGCATTAAATCAAACTTTATCTCTTTGAAATTTCTTTTTTTTGGGGGGGAGAAGGCAGGGCAATTGGGGTTATGTGACTTGCTCGAAGTCACATGGCTAGTGTTAAGTGTCTGAGGCTGGATTTGAACTATGGTCCTCCTGACTCCAGGGCCAGTGCTCTATTCACTGCCCATCTCTGCAATTTCAACCCATTTTTATTTGTTTCATTCTCTGAGGCCAACCAGAACGGGTGTAATCCCTTTACCAAGTGACATCACTTCCAATACTTGAATAAAACTGTAATTTTCCCCAAACTAAAAGTTTCCAAGTTCCTTCAATCCATCTCCATTAGTGCCATTACGCAAGGAGGGAAAAGTATTCTCTGAACTCTATAGAAAGAGAAGTAGCTTGCTAAATATGATATGTAAAATGAAATCTCAGCCACCTCTCTCATAGAATAAATGAACGAATAAAAGTAAATAGATAATATTACATATGTATATGTTGCGTGTATGTATATATGCATATACATATGTATATGTGTGTATATATAGTCAAATATTCCACATCATCGAGGTTTTGTCACTTTAAGTATAAAATATTTTATAATTCAATCAATCAATATTAATTAAGCACCTATTGTGTGTCAGACACTGAGCTAAGTGCTGAGGATGCAGAAAGAGACAAAAGACAGTCCCTACTATCAAGGCCCTTACAATCAAATGGGGAGGGGGGTCAACCATGCATGCATACACACATACATAATATGCATAACTATTATATATATACATGATATATGTGTACATTGTGTGTTTATAGATACAGACACACATATAAGTACTATATATTATATACACTTGTATATATGTGTGTACATATTTGTGTGGGCAGTTGGTTGTTTTTTGTCCTTTGTTCTCAAAGACGACTAAAATGACGTCACTATGTTAGAGTCAGTGATGTCAGAGTCAAGTTATTATGAATCTGACTAGGGCTGATCAGATCAATACAAGTTTGGAATGCTCTATCAAAGGTCCAGTATAAATAGTCTGCGTGATCATTTGGAGTGGGTTTTCTAATTTACACATCTCAGACTTTTTTTTAACCTATTTCATTTCTGCTTTGCTCATAAAGCATACTTCCTTCTTTTATTGGGGTGCTTCATGCTGGGTGGTCCTGTGCCAATATCCCCCATGTCACATAATCTATTCTAAAATTCTTTTGAGAAACCTTGAGAGTTCCATTGTATTGCTTCTTCTGACCATCATGTAAGTGCCTACTCCTTTTGAGTTCTCCATCATTTAGGGAAGCATATGTTTGTCATCCAAGTAACACGGCCAATCCATCATAATTGTGCCCCCCTGTAGTAGAGTTTGAATGCTTGGTCATTTAGTTTGAGAAAGAACCTCAGTGTCTGGTATCTTATCCTGCCAGGTAAACTTCCAGATTTTCCTAACACAATTCAAATGGAAGCAATTCAGTTTCTTGACCTGATGCTCATATACTGTCCAGGTTTCACAGGCATACAACAATGAGGTCAGCCCAATGGCTCTGTAGACCTTCAGTTTGGTAGTCAGTTTAATAACTCTTCTTTCTTGCAGTTTCCTTTGGAGCCTCCCAGACACAGAACTAATTCTGGCAATGTGTGTATAAACCTCATTAGCAATTTGTCTATCCCTAGAACGTATACTATGACGGTAAGCAAACTCATTTACAGCATTCAACCCTTCTACATTTCCTGTAACTGATGCTTCCATGTATGGATTGTATGGTGCTGCCTGATTGAGTACTTGTTTTTTCTTGGTGTTAATTTTTAGACAAAAATTAGCACGAGCAGCAGAGAAATGATCCACACTTTGTTGCATCTCAGCTTCAGAGGCTGCATTGAGTGCACAATCATGTGTGAATAAAAAATTTTCCACTCTAACTCCCTACAGTTTGATATAGGTTTAAAGCTTTATCAAGTTGAAGAATTTGCCATCAGTGTGATAGCTGACCTTGATGCCACGCTCATCATCATTGAAGGCATTTGATAACATGGCTGAAAACATCCTAAAAAGCATGGGAGCAAGCATGCGGGTTTGTTACACTCCTTTGGTGATTGAGAAAACATAAGAGCATTCTCTATTATCCAGAACCAGGGCAAGCAGGCCACCATGAAATTGATGGAACTGATAAATTTCTCCAGGCAACAAAATTTTGACATAGTTTTCCATAACTCATCACGACTAACTGTATCAAAGGCCTTGGTCAGATCTATAAACATTGTGTACATATGCCGGTCTCTCTTGGCATATCTCCTGGAGTTGTCGGGCAGCAAATACCGTATTGACTGTTCTTTGGCCATTTCTGAAGCCACTCTGTCTCTTAGATAGATGACCATCTTACAGGTGAAGGATCAACCTATTAAGGATCACTCTGGCTAGAATCATGAGAGCAGTGATTAAGTCAGAGGATCTAAACCCTCTTTCCCCCCCGTGATTGTCATGAGATAATAATTTCCTTTGCCTTTAAAAGATAGGTGATGGAAGCATCCTTAAATTCCTGGCAGATAACCTCTTCTTTCCATATAACCTGGGAAATTTCAATCGACTTTTGCATGAGCACCAGACACCCCATAATGTAAATTTCAGATGTAATAGAATCAGCACCAGGAGTTTTGCCACATGAAAAGATCCTAAAGACATTCAAAAACCTATTATTTTTTTGGAACTTTAACTAGGGAGGGATTGACTTCAAACTGAGGTAGATGGTCCGAAGGCTTCAGCAATCATTGGGGATGGTCTTTTGAAATTGTATTCCATCTGTTGAAAGAGGACTTTACTGCTGGTACAGAAGCCCTGAAAGAGGACTTTATTACTGATACAGAAGTACTGTATGAGGAATTTACTGCTATTTACAGAAGTCCTGTAAAAGGGCTGTATGGCCTTTGTACTTTCCACTACCCCTTAAGGATGATTACCCTCTTAAGAGTGATTGACTTAAGGATGATGGGAAGCCAGCTTCCAATCAAGATGAAAGAAGACTACAAAAGGGTATTTTATATTGATTGAGGAGATTGTGATTTACTGAATAATATGTTTTGTTTAAGACTATGTGACCACTTTAGTAATAAGTTGCTATGTTATTTTGTTGTGAATGCTTTGCTTTAGTTTATTGTTGAATAGAGATTTCACTATACTATGAGTTCAAAACCTTAAAGTTATTCACAGCAGCAGTCCTCAGGATTGCTGTTCATGATTGCCTTTATACCTATCTCTCTAGGCTCATGTCCTTATCACTAGTCAATGTGACTCCAAGAGCATTGAGTAGTTGAGATGCACCATAGGTCTTTGGCCCATAGCCTTCAGAGCATCATAAAAGTATTTTGGATTGTTACTATCAGTATAAAATTGAATTTCATCTGCCTCCTTACTGAGCCAGAATCCCGCATCTCTCTAAACTTCACTTGTACTTTATTTTTTGATGGAATTAAAAGCTCCTTTCCTGGAGATGGATGAACGATCCTGTTGGTAAACCCTGTGGAATTCTCATTTTTCATTTAGCAACTTCTGGATTTCCCCATCATTTTCAAGCCAGTATTGATGTTTGTGAGTGCTCTGACCCAGATGAGCAAATGCAATGCTATACACTGAACCTTTAAAGCTGCCTACTCGTTTTCAGTTCCACTACTGTCAACTGTGTATTGACTCAACTTTCCCTCCAAGTTAGCAACAAACTGTTCCCTCTGGAGAAGCAATCTAATCTGACATTAATTCTTCTGATAGTCATTTTGCCTTGGGGGCTGCCACTTTTGTTAAATGCGAATATTTAACTTAGAAAGGATATATTTGTGATTGGTCCAGCACTCTGTGCCACACATTTACTTTGTTCCTTTCACATCCTGTCTGTCCCTTCTTACATCATGTAGTCTATTTTTTTTTAAAGCAATGGGGGTTAAGTAACTTGCTCAAGGTTACACGGCCAGTTATTTCTGGGTGTGGTGCTGAGTATCTGAGCCCGGATTTTGTTCCAGGTCATCCCGACACTGGAGGCAGTGCTCGGTGCTCTTACTCACTGAGCCACCTGGCCGCCCCATCATCATGTAGTCTATTAAAGGCCAGTGTTTGCTATGACTTTTTATTATTATCTTATTATTTATTGCATTTAGGTAAATGGAAGATAGTGTTGGTGATGAGGTCATGAGATACACAAGTCTTCAGTAACAAGTGAACATTGTTGTTGCTGTTTCTAACTTCATTCCTCCCAAGGACTCCATGCCATGTCTATAAGTCTGAGCCTACTCTAGCATGAAAATCTCTCAGAATTATAAACTTTTCCTCCTTTGGCACATTGATTGTAAGGATCTCCAGGTCTTCATAAAATTTTTCTTTGACCTCATCAAGGTTTATCATGACGGGAACATAGCCATTGATTATGGCAGCATGACATTTTCCAGAAAGTGTCAATCATGTTGTCATGAATCTGTTGTTCACTCCTTTTGTAGGCATACACACTTGTTGGATTAGTTTTAATAGCAAACTCTAGAGCAGCTCCACAGGATCCCTCTTCACTCTAGTTATTAAAAAAATGTGTAACTCTCTCCAACTTCAGTAAGCTGGCCTTCATTTGCCATCCTTGTTTCATTCAGGGCTAATATTTGGATGTGATACCTGCTGAGTTCTCTCACAACAAAAACTGTTTGTCTTCAGGTCCACTGAATTTTGTGCTGTTTATAAATGTGTGCATACTCCATGTATTGATGGTGTGTGGAATCATCTTTGCAGAAGTTTATGTACATTGTGTGTGCGTGTGTGTGTGTGTGTGTGTGTGTAGCAAACACGGGGTAGGATCCTGTAACAGCAAGCACCCTCACTTACCCAGGATGGCCTGCTAGCACAGCTTCTTTGATCTGCCTTTCTAGGAAAGACTGCTCAAAAGGGGGTTAACAATACTTTAATTACATTAACTAATTCAGGGGAAAGGTCAGCACCCTGAAAGTCAAAGAAAATACAAGCAGAGAAATTACAGAGAATACAAGCAGAGAAATTAGTATAAAGACCAACAGATGAGACTCTGACTGCCTGAATAAGAGCAATATTGCTATACACTTTACATACACCACTGGATCAAAAGTACCTTTACATCTGAGCAGTGGAGGGATCTGAACATATTTACAACTACCCAGAGTCCTCACCAGGAAATCAAATGGTCCTTCTCATAAGGGAAGACCCAAAGCAAAATATCAACTCAGAGTATATGTATACTTCTCACAGCCAGAAGGCACCACAACCCTCATGATTCAATGCCTAATCAACTCAGTATCAAAAGGTACTTGCCTTCCTACAAGCAAGCTTCCCCCTAAGCAAGCTCCTCTTTAGGCAAGTCTCTCCCAAAATGGGCTCTGTGAGGACTATTAATGGGCAGGAAAGATATAATTACTCCCTTAACATTACAAATTCTCACCTGCCATGGTAACCAGTCCAGGTCTGCATGAGCAGACAATTTTGAAAGCATCTTTTCTAGCCCCTTCTTCACACCAAGAGGTGAGCAGTGCAATACTTAAAAGACCCAAATATCATTGCTGCTTCCAGTGAGAAGACCACACTATGGCCTGGGCTGCCTCTATGCAGGGTTGTGACTACAATTCCCAATGTATTCTCATCTGCTATTTTGTCACTTGCCTGTCTCCACAGGACTTTGAGATACATAGAAATGGTAAAATGGTATGGGTGATGAATGGTGTCTTTTTAATCATTCTCAAATTGAATTAAAATGAGGAAGAGTTCCATGAAGCTGTCAGACTCACTCTCTCTTCCAGAGTCATCACAGTCCATTGGCGGGACAGTTGATGATGGCTCAAGATGTACTGGACAGCCTTGGAGTCTTCAATGTCTAACCAAGTTCTAAGCCCTCCCCAGTACTTGCTTCAGCTGCCTTCATGGCCACTGGAACAAATTATTCTGATCCACCTATTCCACTAGGGGAAGACCTCACATGCTTGGGATAGACACCCCCCTCCCAACTCATCAATGGATTCGAGATCCCTGAGGTACCTTTAATCTGGTTTAGCCCATTTACTGAAATGGTTTTCTGGGGTGTGGTCATTGTGCCTTCTACAGCTTCTAGGAATCACAGGAGAGAGTTAGATGGATTGAGTGGACACCAAAGGTGAAGTCAGTCCTGAAAAGGGCTCACCAGCCCTCACACTACTAGTTTTCTCTGAAAAGCTGAATACACCTTACATCACACACTCACACACAGACACACACAAACACAAATATACACAAAAAACCCTACATATAGGATATACAGTTAAATAATTAAAAGAGTGGAGGAAGTAGAAATAAGAGTGGTTAGGGAAGACTTCTTGTAAAAGATGGGATTTGAGCTGAGACCTAAAGGAAGAAAAGGAAGTCAGATAGAACTGAGAAGAGAAAGCATTTCTGGCATGGAGGACAGCCAGAGAAAATGCCTAGAGCTGAGAAATGGAGTGTTTTGATCTTGGAATAGCTAGAAGGTCTTTGGTACTAGATCAAAGAGTATGTGCTAGGGAGTAAGGTATATGAAAATTGGAAAGGTAGGACGTGGCTTAGTTATAAAGAGCTTTGGAAGTTAAACAAATAATTTTGCATTTTATTCTGGGGTTGATGGTGAGGTCCTGAATTTTATTGAGTAGAGGTGTGATGTGGTTAGACTTAGCCTTTAGGAAAATCACATTAGTGGATGAATGGAAGATTTATTAGAGTAGTGAAACTTGAGGTAAACAGACCCAGCAAGAGGCTATTGTAACAATCTAGGTGTAATGTAATGAGACCCCGCACTGCAGTGATAACAGTCATAGGAGAGTGAGCATATATAAGATATTGCAGAAGTGAAAGTAACAGATCTTGGCAAAAGACTGGATGTGGAGGGAGAATCAGTGAGTAGTGGTGGATAACTTCTATATCACGAATCTATAAGACTGGGAGGATGGTGTTGCCCTCTGTCCTAATAAGGAAGGTAAGAGCTGGTGAGGGGTAAAGGGGAAAGATAATGTGTTCTATTTTAAATATGTTTCGTTTAAGATATCTACTGGAGAGTTTGATATGTCTGAAAAGCAGTTGGAGAGGGAAGATTGCAAGTTAGTAGAGAGACTGGGGTAGGATAAGTAGATTTGGTTACTTTAATTGTCAATGTTTTATGTTTCCCCCCCCCAAAAAAAATCATATAATTGCGTTATGTTGAGGGTTCAAGCTTCACATGATAGTTATTAAGAGAAATGCTGAGGTTACTGAACTACTTCCATTTTAAATAAGTAAATCATATGACAGTCACAAAATGCACTAGGGCTAAGATAGCCCAGATTCTGCTTTGCCATTTGCCTTAATTTTCTCACTCTTTTCCTGACTTCCCTGACTTATTGCCACCATTATTTCCCATTCTCATCTCATAAAGATATTATAGATGACAACGATCATATTGTGCAGTAATAAAATGGTACCCTCCCTGCTAAGAACTATAGATCTGTTTGTCCCTACACTAAATGTCCCCAAATGACTGTAACTTATCGACTTAGGTCACTTCTTTTAATACATTTCTTCTCTTCCTTCACTGTCAGACTTTTAGATAGCACTTCTTGTTGCTGACAATGTACTTGACTTTTGAGTCCTGCTTCCACATTTAATTTGTTACTACTACCTTGCTGTGCGTATGGGAAATGGATAGTTCAAATTATTAGAATAGGAACAAAAATAATCATTCTTAGAATTAAAATGTTTGTCCTTGTTAGAACTGATAGGAACTTCTGAGTAAGAGACCAAGTGATTCTTCTCTGAATAAATTGTACATTTAATTGTAGTTTTTGGTGAGGGAGGTGGTTATTTGAGTGTTCAGAGGTCTTTTGTATTTATTTATGAAGAGGAGGTTGAATTGACCTATAGGGTCATCCAAGGGGACATATTCCCCAAGCCATCAAGGAAAATTCCAGAGTCTTCAGGAACATGATGATGCTGTACATGGGTCTTCTGGGAATGATAAGAGTGCATTGCTATTACTGTGTCAGCAGTGATATGTTACAGATTACACATCACGGGCCCTCAGTTGATCAAGATGAAAGGATGCTGTGCCAGTCAAAAAGAGAAACACATAGCTTTTTGTCCAGGTCAAATTTCCAAGGAATTTTCATATGGAATCATGTAACTTAGAGAGTTGTAGTGAGGAATAAGGGATGACCTGACTCTACTTCATCCTGGAACTACATGGATTATTTTCATGTTATACATATAGTACAGGGATTCTACAAGGCAGGTTGTGCCAGGGCCTGTCCTTGCTGGTCTTGTTTTTCTATTTTCGTTTCTCAATGGGTTGCTCATTGAGCATCAATCTTAAGATGGATATGACCAGGCTTAGAAACAACTATGAGTTTGAGAGTCCTGTGCTCATTGAAGATAGATGATTTCTAACAAAAGGAGCTATTTTTGTTCATTTGTTTTTTCATTGGAGAAAGTGAAAATTGAGGAAAGAAGACAAGGCCTCTAACTTGACTTTCTAGAAAATAACTGAGAGATACAATGTAGAACCTATGTGAAAAGTAAAATGTCTTATCATCAGACCTGTAAACTGCTTTATGTTGTGATGAGGTTAAATTTCACCCTCCCTGCAGATTTTAATAGTAGTAACAGCATACAGAATCTTGCTTTAAGTTGTTCTATCAGAATGTTCTGCAATTCCTTTAGGGGAAGTATTGCTTTTATGTTTGTGACTGAAATACCTGTCCATTATCTGATTCACATTCAAGATTAACGACATTTCTAATTCCCTCTTTGGGGAGAACTAGATATAAACCAAACAGTTAATCTTTAAGCAATTTGTCTCTGGAGTGTTAGGGTTGAGATTTTATGAGCTGAAGAATGTGAGAAAAGGAAACATTGTCTCCCCACCCCAATGCATATCATCATGGGTCTCTAATTAAGGCCTGGGCCTCCCAAGACTGAACCCAGTCAAACTGCATCTTAAGGTTAAAAGCAGATGAGTTTTGGAATGAGAAGGATACATGCATTGTACTCACAAATATATAGATATAGGATCATAGATTATCATCTAGTCACCTGACCCACTCTCATTTTTATAGCTGAGAACAATAAAATATAAATAAATCTATGATCAGCGAGGTAAGTAGCAGTTCAATTCAAGTTCTAATTCAAATTAGAGCCTCAGAATCCTAGATTCTTTCCACTGTATCTTGCTGCTTCTTTATCAATTAGCCAATCAACAAGCATTTTTTTAAATTGCCAACTCTTATATATTGGTTACTTCAATAAGATCTAGGAGTAAAAAGCAAATAAAAACAGAATAATTCTTACTGTAAAGGAGGGAAGAGAGAAATATCATGTATACATATAAGTAAAAACAAATACATATAATATAAATTCAAGATAACTTCAGAGAGAGGTTTAAGGAATAGCAATGTAAATTCTATTCTATGGTTTTAAAATATTATGGCTCATAAACATTAATTCAATTGAATTTCCTTGAAACAAAATAGATGAATTCATATAACTTAGAATTGTCAAAAAGAGATGAGATCCATTCTTTGTATGCCCACAGGGGCCAGAAACCATGAAATTCATGAATGTTGATGATTTAACTGATGAATTTGTTTAATTTAACATGACGATGATCCATCTAAGAAGAGAGGCCCAGTAAGTATAGGGCAAGAGCTTTGCTCCTGTGCTTACTCTCTTCCCATCCTGCCTCTTTTCAAGCTACATTTTGTGCATTTGTTCCCCTTTGCATTCCCCTCTTTTCAGCTTCCTTTTATGTATTATCTCCTTCCATCAAGAATGTATGCTCATTGAAGGCAGGGATTCTCTTTTTTCTTGGTATTTATATCCCAGCACATAGAACAGAGACTGGCATAGAGTTAATGCTTAATAAATGCTTGTTGTTTACATGTCTGTCGCAGAAAATTTTGTGTGATCTTGGTCCTGGACAACATATGGTGAAACATCTTTTCTACCTTTCAGTAGAGAAAGAATGTATGCTGGAGATATGGAAGGGTAAAGAAGACACATTAGTGGGGTCAAAGAAATTTTCAGGAACAAATAGGATTCTCAAAGCCTAATGATTTTTGCAAATGATATGCAGAAGCAATGGCAAGGAAGTAAGCTATGACTTTTGAGAACAGCCTGTCCCAATTTAAACACATATCCATCTGCAGATGCCCTTTTTTCCTCCTCTTTTGATTTTAAAAAAATGAAGCCTCAGGTATTTTAAAACTAAAAACAATTCCTTAATAAAATAACGTACACAGTTAACTGGAGAATTTGGGGGGGGGAGTGTAGGAAAGGAAAATCCTAATCACTGTCAGGCTGGATTCATCAATCTATTTGAACATGAGAGGAGCTAGTATTTTCATTATTCCAGAATTTTAACATGGTTTAAAAAGAATCAGATTCAGTATATATGACCATGTTCCTTATAGCTAGAAAAAAAAATAAACTAGACACATCTGTTGTGAATGCTCTTTGGACATCATTTATGTTTATTTATTTCCTAGCCATGGAAATCAAATAGATGTTTCACCCAGGCAAGGTTTTCTTTCTCCTCTTTCCTCTTACATGTAGATAATAAAAATATTTCCAAGTAAGTATCTTGGATTCATTCAATAGAGGAAGCCTGTTAGGACTTATAATAGGTGATGGGAAAAAGGACAAATATTAGTCAATATTAGAATAAACCGTATGTATAACAGAAAGCATCAAAACGCTATTAAAAGTCATTAATGACTTTTTGACAAAACTTCACTAAATAAAAGTTCATAAATGCTCACATTCATATTCCATATCAAGGTTTTCAAAACATATTTATACATAATTTTGTTTGTTCTTCATAGTCATACTGTGAGATAAGAATTTTTGTTTTATTTTGTCCAGACCAATGATTTCACTGGTATTTAAAAAAAACAATTCATTTCTTCAACTTGTAGTCTGAGAGCTTTAATACTGGGGTATTCAGTACACAAATGATTTGTCAAGGGTCACAGAGCAAGAATGTTCAGAAGAAAGGCTTGAACAAAAGTTTTCTTTCTGAATTAGACCATCTTTGAGTAGATAATCTTTAAATTACTAAATTACTTCATTTTCCTGATGAGGAAACTGATTAAAAGCCTAGCCCATGATCACCCAGGATTAGATATGTGCCTCAAACCCCCCTCTCTTTCTCTGTTATCCTCCTCCCCCCAGTACTTCTAATTTCTACTGCATTATTTGTAATTAATAAATTTCCACACAAACTTGGTAGAACAGTGGATAGAAACCTAGACCTGGACTCAAGAATCCCTGAGTTCAAATCTGACGTGCCATTTAGCTTCTATCTGCCTCAGTTTCCTGAATGGTTAAAAGAGGATAAGTGCTAGCTGTTATTCCAACTAGCTTCATTTATAGTTCTATTTCTGGTTTATCCATCTTCCTCAATCATGTCTATCTCCTCCTTCACCCTTAAGTTGGTGAAGTTCTTTCTTGCTTATAAGATCTTGCTCATGCCTCAATCCTTCTGTGAAAATTATCTTCAGTCTTCTCTTTCTCTGATTCCATGGTCAATAATGGTCATTTTACTTAAACCTGTCATACTTTGTTTTTAATTCCACTCTGTAATACAATTCCATATAAATATATACAGGCACCATTATAAGGAAAGATAGAGCTTGATACATATTCCAGGAGGAAAAGAATCTAGGCTGATAGCCAAGAATAACCCACCCAGCAAAACTGAGTAAAAATTTTCAAGGGGAAAATTTCCTTTAATGAAACAAAAGATTTTCAAGCATTCCTGATTAGGGAAAAAAGATCAGACTTGAATAGAAATAATTTTGACATAAAAACACATGATCTGAGGCAAATACAAAAAAGTAAAAATGAATGAGGAATCATAAGGTAATAAACAAGGTTAAGCTGTTGGCACTTTTATAAGAGGAGATAATGTAGGTAGCCCCTCATATCTCTATCACCACCAGGGGTCTTAGAGAGTATATAATTATTACACAGAGTGTCAGGTTTTTGTCCTTTTAGGTTTGGATGATCTAAAAAAAAAGGAATGGTAGTATGAGAAATAAGAATGCCCTGGAAAGAGTGTAAGGGAGAAGAATAGGGGAAAATATCTCATATAAATGGTATGTGATAGGAGTTTATATATGAAAGAGAGTAGTGTGATGGGATATCACTTGAATTCCACTTTAATCTGGCTTAGTGAAAGGATGGAAGACCACAGATACACATGCATATGGATACAGAAACATATATTACCCAACAGTGAAAGAGTAGATTAAGTGAAGGGATTGGGGAAGGGGAGGGATAATGGAGTAGGTAGATTAAGTGAAACAGTAGTTAGAAGCAAAAAAAACTGTGAAGAAGAAAATGAGGGGAAAAGATGGAAAAAAAGATATAAGAATAGAATGGAAGGAAACACACAGCAACTATAACAGTGAATAGGAATGGGATGTATTCACCCACAAAAAAGAACAGGATAGCAGAATGTTTTTTGAACCCAGAATCCAGCAATATGTTGTTTACAAGAAACACACTTGAAACAGAAAGTTACATATAATTAAAATGTAGGACAGAACAATCTCTTCTGCTTTAGCTGAAGTAAAAGAAGAGAAAAAATAATAGAAAAGGAAAGATAGTATGTATTATCTCAGATCAAGCAAATGCAAAAATCAACAACCAATTAAAAGAGGCTTTCAGGAAATTATATTTTGGTAAAAGGGTACCATAGTCAATGCAGTAAGATCAATAAAATATATATGCACCAAAAGGCATATTATCTAATTTCTTAAATGAAATGTTAAATGAGTTACAGGAATAGAGTATAAAAATATAACAACAGGGGACATTAATTTATCCCTCTAAGACCTATATAAATTCAAACACAAGATAACCAAGAATGTTAAGTATATGAATAGAATTCCAGAAAACTTAAATATGCTGGACCTCTGGAGAATATTGAATGGAGTGGAACAGAGAATATGTAATATTTATTTATCCATGACATATTTACAATAAGCAAGTCATGTATTCAGGCATAAAAAAAAATCACAAAAAAATGTTGAGGGGCAACTAGGCAGTGCAGTAGAAAGAAAACCAGCCCTAAAATAATGAGAACTTTAGTTTAAATCTGCCCTCAGACACTTACTAGCTATATGACCCTGGGCAACTGACTTAACTCTGATTGCATCTAAAAAACGTTGAAATGTAGAAATAGTAAGTAAATCTTTTAACAACAATACTGACATAACATTGCATTAAATAAAGGTAATTTGAAGCAAAGATTGCAAATTAAGTAGAAACTTAAAAGTTGAATCCTAAGGAAAGGGTGGATCAAAACAACAGAAGCAACCAACAATTTCATTAATGAAGAGGATAATGATAAAATGTATCAAAATATGTGGAATATGGCCAATGTAGTGCTTAGGGTGAATTGTTTTATCTTTAAAGACTGGCATCAATAAATCAATGAATTATGCATGCTAATTAAAAAAAACTGCTACAAAGCAACAAATTTAAAAATTTAACTAAACACTCAGAAAATGAAAGAATTGCAGCAAATCAAAAAATAAAACTAGATAAATTAAAAAAATAAAATAGATAAGCAATTAGTTAATTTGATTTTTAAAAAGAAGGAAGATAACTATATTACTAAGGTTAAAAAGAAAAATATATATACATATGAATTAAAAGCCAATGAAGAAAAAAATAAAAACAATTGTTAGGATCTATTTCACCCAATTATGTGCAGATAAAATTAATCATCTAAATGAATTATATATATATTTACAAAAATATCACACAGAACAAGAAAGAGAATATTTAAATAACAGTATCTTAGAGAAAGAAATTGAACAATTCATAAATGAACTTTCCAATGGAGGAAAATTATAACAAGATGGATTTTTAAAAAGAATTATTAATGACATCTAATTCCAATACTATGTAAACTGTTTGAAAAAAAAGGAAAGAATGGATCCTAACAAATTCTTTCTATGACACAAATATGTTCTTGATAACCTAAACAAGCGAGAGTCAGATGAGAGAAAACCATAGAACAATTCCACTAGTAAATATTGATGAAAATATAAAATAAAAAAAATAGGAAATACTAGTAAGGAGATCACAGAATTATGTCACAAATATCATTCACTATTTATCCAGGCTGGATTTATGCCAGGAATTCAAAGTTAGTTCAATATTAGACAAAACATAAAAATAATTGACCTCATTAAGAAAAAGAACAGAAATATATTTCAATAAATACAGAAAAGAAACTTTTCACAAAAATCTATAGCATTTGAAAATAGGAATAATGAAGCTTTCCTTAAAATAAGTAGTATCTATAGCAAAGATACAGTTTCATCTGTAATGGAGACAAATTAGGACCTTTTTCAGAAGCATCAGGGGTGAAGCAAGGTTGTCCATTACTATTCAGTATCATCCATGAAATAGCAGTAAGACAAGAAAAACATATTAAAGAAATAAAACATGAAAACAATGTAGCAGCACAGAACTTTTTTCAGATATGGGTGCTGGCTAATAATACAAAACTGTAACTGAATAAGAACACTTTCTATAACTCTGGATTATGTGTATAGGGAGTAGAACTTGGTTGTTATACAGTGTGAAGTAAGGTTAGAAGAAAACATTTTCAGTCACAAAGTCCAAGACCAACGTGTTAACAATAAGGACACTAAGGTCCAAATAGGTTAAGTGACTTGCCCAAGTGGCTATGATGTTATCTGAATATAAATCTTATGGATCCACTTTTTCCCGCAATATATATCACATTTGATGAACCTTGTCTTTGACAAATTCCTGCCATCTCTTCTGGTTCCTTCTAGTCCACTCCCTGTTTTCTTTTTTCTTTTTTTTTTTTTTTTAAGCAATCGGGGTTAAGTAACTTGCTCAAGGTTACACCGCCAGTTATTTCTGGGTGTGGTGCTGAGTGCCTGAGCCCGGGATTCGATCTCCAGGTCGTCCCAACACTGGAGCCGGTGCTCTTACTTGCTGAGCCACCTGGCCGCCCCTAGGCAATTGGGTTTAAGTAACTTGCTCAAGGTTACACGGCCAGGTGTTTCTGGGTGGGTGCTAAGTGTCTGAGCCCGGGATTCGATCTCCAGGTTTTCTCAACACTGGAGCCGGTGCTCTTACTTGCTGTGCTACCTGGCCGCCCCCACTCCCTGTTTTCTAACCCCTTTACTCTGGCATATACCCTTTCTCATATTTAATCCTTGATAAATTTGTTAGATTGTAAGGATATAAGTTGTTAACCTTATCACTGATATTTTAATGTGATTTTTGGATTTGAGAATTTGGAATATCTTTCTCAAGTCCCAAAGAGGTGATAAAATTTCGAAGTCTTGGGCATTGAAGCAAGTCAACAAAAGTGATATGAGGGAGAAAATGCTTCCTACACTATTTCCCTTATTCTCCCCTTGGAGAAAAAAACCCTACTTCATCTAGTGTAAATTACATTATTCTCTGTAGCATTAATACCATGTGTAAGAAGTTACCACATTAAAAAAAAAAAAAGAAATCTTAGGGGCAGCCAGGTGGCACAGTGAGTAATAGCACCGGCCCCAGTGTCGGGATGACTGGGATCGAATCCAGGCCTCTGATATTTAGGACCACACACAGAAATAACTGGCTGTGTAACCTTGAGCAAGTTACTTAACCCCAATTGCTTAAAAAAAAAAAAGAATCTTAGAAACACACTCTCTCCACATTTGAATATGAGTCACTTGATAGTACAAAGAATTTCTATGCTGAGAATCTCCCCAACTAGCCATAGTATATATGGATGGGGAACTGGTGGTCTTTAGTCCTTCTAGATCCTTAGGGGCAACCTTTTGACTGAGCCCAGGTTTTACAGAAGAAATCCTCTTGTTAAGGTGATTTGTTCTGTAAAGTTTGGATTCAGTCAAAGTAGCCTTGAGGCCGCAGGTTCCCCACCCCTGAAACATAGCATCTATATCCAGAATAATTCATTGGAAAGAACACTGGACTGGGAGTCAATAGACAAGTTTCTAGTCCTTGCCCTGTGACTAACTAGCTGCATGGCATTAGATAAGTCAGAAATCTCTCTCAGCCTCACTTTTTCACTTTGATGATAAGTTGGTGCTCAGTTACATGTCCATTAATGTTCCTTCTTACTCCATCATTCTGTATTTTTCTATGAATATTGGCTGAAATGAATTTTATATTTACTGAGAATTTAAAATAAGGTTGAGGAACATGATACTGCTTAGATACACGTGCTGGGTTTGTACAACTTATGAGACCTTCCTTGACTTATGATGATGACACTTCATGTTTTCTAGGAGAGTAAAATTTTAGATATAATTTATTTCTAATTTTGTCACTGATATAATTTTCCTCCGAGCTAGTAATACTAACTATTTCTTTATAGTTACTACTTTAATCTTTCAACAATCTGTAATGCCATCAATTGTGTCATTCCCACCAACAGTGGAAATTGTAAACCATCTGCACCATCTCATTTCATCCAATTAATTATTTACCATAAAAAATCATGAGGGATCCATCCAAACTTCTAGAGGTATTTCTCTAGATAACTGGATATTAAACAGATACCAATAAGCTTGAAGATTCTCCATCAATTATCCAATGTCCTCATGGCGAGACCCATACATTTCTTTTTTGCAACAATGAACTTCTTAGGGAGTATTACTTATAAATTTCTCTTGAAAAAATGTATTGTAGACACTAAATTATAGTCAATTTATACACATCAAACACCTCTCCATTACTCTTTGGATAAGTCTCAATTTTAAATATTCAGAAACTATGATGTTCTATGACTTTGGAACCATGCAGTGTAAGAGGACGCATATTGACTTTTAGGAAACTGGGACTTTGTTTCTGGGAGAGGTTTGTAGCCATTAAAAACACTGAACATTTAAGAAAATCCAGCCTGTTATCTAAGAGTTTAATTCTTGAGTTGAGATCAATATCATACATAAACAGGAGTATCAGGATGACTTCATCAAAATCTTTCCTTATTTGAAATCTATACTGGAAATCCTCCATGATGGTGGCAAACACCATTAGTATGGAAATATTCCTGTTTCATTACAATTTATATTAATATTCAGAGTAACTGAAAGAAATCAATTGTGTTGCATCATTTAAGGAATTATGTACTAATAGACACAATGTAATAACATAATTTTTATACATGCATGGTTGGTACCCTGTTGATAAAATCTTTATTTTCAGCAAATGTTACATACAGTAGTATTTACATTCTCTGAAGATGTGTGACTTTAAATATGTATTCTGCCATGGAATATAATTTCTCAAAATCTGCCTATTCTCCTCTCAAATTTATAATGATTCCTTGTATTTGTAGATTTTTTTAAACAAAGATTTTGCAGAGATGGGAACATAAACAGCTAGACTGGTAGTTTTATTTTCTTAGTCACCTTGATTTGAAAAAGATCCAATGTTTCCCCACGCATTTTAATATGCCACACTTTTTTCAAATATCATGACAATTCATAACTCAGTGCCTTCAAAATTATGTCACCTGCAGTAAACTTCCATTATGTATATGTGTTTTTAGCCCTGCTGATCTTTGGTTGTTTAATATTTCCTTGTGTAGCACATTAGGGACTGTGATATTATTATACAATCTAACTGTGGTGAGTCTACTGTCATTGATGGAAAAAATAATTTGTTATAGAAATCTTAACATACTTTTCTATTTTTCATTTATTGATTGTTTTCTTTCTGGTTTCATGCCCAAATTCCCTCAGAATAATTTTTCTTGGTCAGGTCTCAGGCCAAGTTTTTGCTTTTTGTTTTGCAAACTTTTTTTTTTTTTAATTTCTTCTAATACTCTTGCGGTTTTGTGAGAGAATGCTGCTCACAATCTTTCAAAAGATGTTGCAAAAATTGTATTGTAATCCAGTACATCCCTTAGCTTTGCTGTCTATGAGATCAATGCTTACTAGTTTAAAAGGTCTTAGATTCCCTTTGTCTTCCTGTTATGTTGCTTTATTTAAATTATTATTTTTTTTTACCAAAAAGTTTCTTAAAATAAATATTATTTGTTAATGTCTTTTCTATTAACTACTTCCCATTTTTCTGTCAACAGATTATTTAAATAGGTGAGATTCAACACAGCACAATTCTACACTAAACTATGTTTTTTCTCATTTGTTATTGGTTGTGATTTTGTATGAAAAATTGGTACGAACATATCCAGATCATTGTTTAAGAAATGACTTTCATTTTGATAACTCGTCATTTTGTACATACTTATGAATATATATATAGATTTATATTCAAAATTGATTATGCAAAATATAATCAATTTCCCTTCTTTTTCTTCCTTCATTTCTTTCTTCCCTTTTTTCTTTCCTTCACTCTTTATTATTTGGAGCTAATCATGTTCGGGACTTCACAATAATCATTCAATAAATATATTATCAACCCCTTCTGGAAGAAAATATTGATGATACATAGAAATGAGCTTTCTTGTGATTTAAAATCTTTTAACCTCTATAATTTCTTAATTCTGAGCAATATTTTCCTAAATATGTAGATCTACCTATGTGTGCATGTGTGTATATGCACATGTATGCAAACATGCATAGGTATGTATACACACACACACACACATATATATGTGCATATCTATCCCAAGAGAGATACAAAGATATCTATACAGAGATGAGATAGCTGCCAATATGCCAAAGTTTTGACCTCATTATCATATTCCTCCAGAATTCAGGGTGTTATCTGTGTCATAGTGATACACTTCAATAGGACTTTGAAGAGGCATCATCACCATCATCAAAAACAACAGTCACATTTGAAATAATGACAAAATTATGAGCATGGACATATCTATATGATATGTGGCTCCTATATTTCTATATTTCTCTACTTTTCAACTGGTTGATCTATCTATTAAACTATTTAGCTATCTATATATTTGAAGGGAGAAAAGATAAAGCTTTAATAGAGTCCCTAATCTGTGCTGAGCATTTGGTAAGCACATTTTATTAATATTATTTCATTCTATCCCTACAACTTGATGTAGGCTCTGTTATTATTCCCATTTTACAGTTGAGAAAACTGAGACAGAGATTAAGTGAATTGCAAAGGGTTACACAACTAAATATCTGATTTGAGCTTCTGTCTTCTTGACTCCTAGTATTCGATCCACTGTACACTCATTTCCACATGGTCTTCCCCCATGACCATCTCTGCATTAAAGCATTTAAGTCATGGGTTATTAAAGTATAATTTGATGATGAGAAAATTATTATTTTTCAGAGATTTTCTTTATCTCTTAAACCTCTTTAACAGATGTTGGGATAATAAACTGAAATTATTTTCATGAAAATCATTTTGCAAATGATTGTCATGAATATTGCAATATGAGATTAACAAGTATCACTTGAAATGGTGCTTCCCTTTTGCCTTTGGGTGAATGACAAATGATAAAACCCACACCAACAATTTCTTTGCTTGAGTCTCAGAGGACCTAAAAGTCATCCTTCAGTTTAGCTGCAATTTCTTCTTGTTTCCTGGCTCATTTATAGTGGCAAGGCTAATATTGATATTATTCATTTCATCCAGCATTATACCTACTGTTTGGTCACTTGCCAGAGGCTTTATATTTAAAACACTGAAAATTAAGTTAAGATTTTTAGAAAGTCGAAGAGCTGCATTTCTTAGCCTACTCTAACACTTTTTTTTACTTGTCTACCATCATTACAGAAGTGAAAGAGTATAGAAATTACCTACTAGCCAGTTAACATTTTATTGTGTTACATGAATTGTAATCAGCATATAATTAACCAATTGGTAGCCAGTTTACTGGCAATTAGTCAGATTTATCCTAAGAAAGGTATAATCTGCTGCTAAGCCCATGATCAAAGTTTTGCTAGGCATAAACTGCCAAAGTTTTTTCTTCATTAGCTTAGTCTTTCAGAATACAGTGTAACCTGGATATCACCATCAGGCACTGGAATAAGGCTTTGAAGAGGCGCCATCATCATCATCAACAACAACAACAAGCACATTTGCAATACTGACAAAATTTTAGCCAAATTCCTTCTGGATCTGAAACAAAAAGTCATTCCTGGATCTGGACTGTGGTTAGGCCACAATGCATAGCAAAGTAAAAATGAAAATCAGATTTTCAATGAACTACATTCCAGTTCCCTTTTGATCAGTTTTGTTGCTCATAAGGTGAATTCATAATAATGAAACTTCATTCCTAGTAGGACCATTTACCAGTGGATTTATGCAAGGTGAAATCCTTACTGTGAATGCACTATAGACTCATTCTGTTCAGACATCAGTAGAATCTGTTGAATGAGTGGGAAAGGACAGGGGGAAGTGAAATTGTGTTGTTTTTTCTTTAAATGATAGAGTAGAGAAAAACAGGACCTTCCTATTCAAAAGAATGATTGTCATTATTTTGATCCTTGTCCAAAATTTATAACACCCGCCCTCCTTCAGTTCCCATTTAGAAAAAAATAAAACCTAACAAACACTGTGCAAAGTATAAGAAATCAAAAGATCCAAAGCCATCCAGTGTTGCTGCAGCAAAAATCAAATGCAGACCCAGGAAAATATTTGATCATAAGCCATAAAGATTTGTTCTGAGCCATGAATTATATTTAGAGGAGAATGGTAAACACACTTTAACTTTAGGTTTTATATCTTTAGCAGGCTCATTTTCTCAGGTGTTAATATGGAGAGATGTAAATAGCCCAGGAACCATTTTTTGAAACACAAGTCATAAAATTAATGATCTCTACCAAACACTCCCCCATTCCTCATAGAGATAAACAAATCAGACATAAAAACAGCCAGGTTGTGTTTCCCTCTGCTGGCAGAGGAGGGGGTCAATGGGCAGTGGATGGTAATTTTTGACTCTAAGGAAAATTTTATTAGGAGGTGAAGCTGAGAGTAAACAAACAGTGCCTTAAATTATATTGGTCTAAAAGTGGCAGGTGTTCATTAGTGCACCTGAAAAGTAACAGCCAAGACAATCAAACCCATGGTTTCCTTGCAAGGCAACTATATGAAGTGGTTTAATTTGAAAACCATCCCACTGGCAAGATAAAAAGGAAGCCAAGTATACAAAGATACAGGGCTGTTGAGCAATCATCTCAGAAATGATAGTTCAGAGAGGCAGAGGCCTTTACCTAGAATTGTAGATCTGCACGTTTTCTTTCTTTAACTAGGATGACACATACCAGGGGTACTGACTTACAGAGCTAAAAACAAGATATACCACAGTATTCTCCCTAGAAAGTAGAAGAGGAAACAGTCAAGAAGTCTAGTACTTCATAAAGAAGGATGTTTACATTTTGGGAATCATAATTTTCTTTCCTCTCTTTTTCTTTGAAAGCTAATATGAGAAGTTAAATAGAATAAAGGAAAAATGTGCCAGGCAAAGTCTTAGAAGACATGAATTCTACTCCCATCTCTGACTTAGGCAAATCACATCACTTTTCTAGATTTTAGTTTCCTCATCAGTAAAACAAAGAGAAAAAAAAACTAGGTGATATCTAATGTCACTTTTTATGCTGACAAATCATCACACTAAGGACTTTGACTTCATCCTCTTGGCAATGGGAGATCATTAACAATTTTGGAGCAGTAAAAGTAGTAATAGAGAAGATTAAACAGTGATGATATGACTGTATTGGAGAGGATATTAGCAGGAGGCAATAGAATCAGGAATGTAGTGATAAAGGGCATGAATTAATAAAAGAATATGGAAAGGAAGGGCTACATGCAAGAATATTTATGAAACTTCCAGGTAACGTAACAAGCAATGTGGCAGATGTTTTTTTTACAGAGCCCTTTAACTTTCTAATCTTCAAGAGAGGAGGGAGGGATATGTGCCAGAAGTAAAATAACAGTTTAATACACATGGCAAAGAAGACAAACCCTAGCAATGAAAAAAATATCCTATGGATTAAGCCCAGAAAAATATCATTCTTAAATGCTCAGGCAGTACCTTTCCCCTAACAGCTTCCAAGTTTCCTCATTAGGGACAAAATCTCACTCACAGAACACTGCCTGGATTCAACAGAGTGATCACATTTACTTTGGAGTTTCTGCGAGCACCCTATTTCCCAGCATCATTTTGCAGCAAGTTTCAGGCACTGACTCTGCTCAGACACATGAAGATTAAAGGTAGAAAGAGGTTTGAAACCACGATGAGTTCTGAATGAAGGCCACATAGAGTTTGGGATTCCCCATTCTGCAGAGATTCTGTCACAAAGAACTTACCTATCCTCTACTTCTACACAAAAAAGTTGGGGAGAGGGGGCGAGGCCACTAACTCATTCCAGGCAAGAGAAGGAAAAGAGGAAAACCAAGGAAAGACACACAGCAGCATGTGGACAACGTGTGTGGCTGTGCTGAACCTGAAGAAAGGAAAGCTGAAGTTCAGCTGTGACCGTACCTTCCCTAGAATAGTGTGACCAGGGCTGAAATCTCAGAAAACCCAACTTCACCAACATGTAGAAGTTGAAGACAGTTTTCTTGTTTACTTTTTTTAAAAAGCTCAATCATATACATATGCCCACAAACAAAGAGAAAGAAGTTATAATTTTAATGATTGGGAAAGATTTTTAAAAGACTTAAAATACTAAAGCTTTCAAGTGAAAGACATCAATAAATGGACTGAGAACAGGCAGATAAATCAATAGCATATATTCTAAAACTAGAAAGAAATATGATAAATAAAACTTCAAAGAAATTATAAAGCTCTGTTACCAAATATTAGAAAAGAAAGTGATCAAATATTTATTGGGATATACAATTATGTGGATTCCTAAGAGATTATGGAACAACAAGAAGAAACTTCAGAAAGCTAAAAAGAGAAATGAAATCTATAAACAAATAAATCAGAGTAAATATAAGCTACCCAAAACTTTGACCTTTCCATACATATTTAAAAGCTAAACTTGATCATTATACAAAAAAATGAATACATGATAGCTTCTCTAAAGTAAGTAATTATAGATGAAATACTCTAGAACAAATACCAAATGCATAGCAAAATATGAGAAAAACTTTCCAATACATCTCAATGTTGACAGACACAGACCTGGCATAAAATACACACACACACACACACACACTAATCATCATTATGGTTTTAAAATGTCATCTTTTTCTCCCTTTTAAGTCAGTACTTTGCTCACAGATTCATTTTTTGTTGTTTGTTTGTTTTGTTTTTTAAATTACTTTGATACAAGTCTTTCACAATAGGTTCTTTTTCCCTTCCCACCTTTAATCCTATTTTCTGAGCCTTTTCTAATTTGGGACTTTTACTTAAATGATTTCTACTTTATTTAATTCAAGGAGTCATCTCTTTTTGTGATCTTGCCTTCAATTGTAACTAGATCCTCCCTCTTCTGCCTTTGCTACAGGTCCTTATATATTTTGAAGGGTCTGCAGGAGATTGGATCTCCCATGTTTCTGTAGTTTCTTAGACATATCTTCAAACCAGCTGATGTCAATATCTGTGCCATGAGTCAAGGACAGATGGACACATTTACCATACTAAAGGGGAACTTTTTAAACACTCACTCATTTAGTATAGGTATTCTCTTAAACTTGAACCTTCTTTCATCTAGAATCATCTCAACTTCAAGTATGCCTTAATCCTTCCTGCTTCTCACCCTGGAAAAGCTGTTCAGCCCCTTAATCCTCTTCACTGATTTCTGAGTTATTCCTAGAACTTATTTTACAGAAAGGTCCAGGACAGCCATGTTCACTCCTTTCCTCCTTTCCTGGTTTATTAGTTGATCAGGTAGATTAGAGATGTAGATGTACAGATATATTTGTGTGTATTTAAATAACACATGACAAATTTACTTTAAAACATTATTGCTTTTATATAAACCATTTTACAGAATCTTTTTTTCAAGGCACAACATATTTCTCCCATACACCTATCTAATTCTTTTTTAATATATAATTATATCTATTACCATTTACTGAATTATAAATGAGGGAGAGGGTCAATGAAAGGGCATAATAAAGAGAGTGCCAGGCCTGAAGTCAGGAAGACTCATCTTTATGAATTCAAATCTGGCCTTTTACTAACTATGTGACCCAAGGCAAGTCATTTAACCCTGTTTGCCTCAGTTCCCCTTCTATAAAATGAGCTGGAGAAGGAAATGGCAAACTACTCCAGTATATTTGCTTAAACAAATGCCTCAAATGAACTCATGAAGAATTGGACACAACTGAAACAACTTAATGATGCCAACAAAGCTCTTTTGGCCCCAGACCAGACCTTTTAATCTTTTAGTCTCTCTCAGAGCTTAACATAATGCTTTGTAAATAGGTACTTAATAAGTTCACATAATTGTTGAATATTGAAAAGCATGTTCTGACCACACTGAGATGCCCAACAGAAAGCAAATAATAATAATAACAATAATAATAATAATAATAAAATGTGTTTACTCTTTGTGCTACCATGAAAAAAAAATCAACAACAATATGCCTGCATCGGATAAAAGGCATCAACCATGTTCCCTAAAACATCAACATTATTCAAGCGCATAAGCCTAAGAGAGGTCATATTGTTTCTATATTTATTGCCACTAATCCCACACAAGGAAAACAAGTGATAGGTCATCAACAGACTTTGTATTTAGGTTATTTCTTACTGTGTAAACGACATGTCATAAGTATTTAAGAGACTAGAGGTATGCTCAGCTATTCTTGCCACTTACAAAGATTATGAAAAAAAAAAAGTTGCGAGGACCATGTTTAGTCTGTGCACATGGAGGAGTGCTAGAGATTATATTCATTTGGTTTGGAAAGTGGACTGGTAAAGATTCAACCATTTTCATCTTATTAGTATTTTTTGACCAAGGAATCAAAATAAAGGGCTGACATTAGGAATGCATAATCAGTCTCCTCATCTGTCTCCAACCTATTTAATTATATTCTGCCTGCCACAGATTTCCATTGTGCTTTCAGTTGGATAAGGTACAGTGTTCAAACAGCTGTTGTCTTTCACTCCAGAGGAGAGAATGTTTAAATTTGGAAATTTTGTACGCGGTACACGTAATTCATTCAATGTCCTGATGTCTTTCAAGGATAATAGGAAATGAAATTTTTACTTAATATGATATAATACTATGCCACTGTTTTATTTTCACAGACATTGATTCTACTTAAACATTTCTCTTCTGTGTTTTAAAGTAAAATATCTTTTTAATCATGGGAATGAATAAATCTCCATGTACTTAGGATTCTATAAAAAGAGTTGTACAAGAATAGATAGAAATCTGGGTTTAGAGTCAGGAAACGTGGGTTCAGATACTACGTACAAAGCATTAGTTTAAGCAATGAACTGAGATCCATTGAATTGAAATTTCTTTGCAACTCCCACTTATTAGTATAATTTCTGCCCAATGGAGCATCATAGAAAAAACATATCCCCTCTTCCATATGAGAAATATTTGATTGACACTATCAGATCTAACCTTAGTCTTTTACTCTGTGTCAACACTCCCTAATTCTTTCAAATACTCCTCAAGTGACCCAGTTTCAAGCTCATCTGTCATGTAAGTCACCCTCCCCTGGACTAGCTGGTCAAAATTCCTTTTAAAATATACTCTACAGCATATTTTTACACTTTTTAAAATATGTCAATCAGGAATAACGATTTACTATCCTCTTTAAAAAAAAACACTATTTGTTATATGAAATATTTCTCAGGAAGGGGGAAGGAAAGGAAACTGTTGATGATAACGATGCTGACATGAGAAACAGAAGACATCAATGTAAAAAGGCTTATTAAAAATAAAATTAAAATGCTAGCCAGAAATGGACATTATATGCAAAATGTGGTCTGACAAACTCAAACTAAAATGCAATTATTTCGCATTTCATGCCTGGATTGGTCCAAAGAAGCAGTATAATCTAATTCCTTCATTTTATAGATAAGGATATTGAGGAAAAGAGAAGAAATATCTACCTTGCCAATATATTTAATGACAGAGTCAAGAAAACAACTGAATCCTACTGATTTTTAGGTCAAGGATCCTTTCCTTCTGTGAGCTAGAGTAGAAAAGAACTCAGACTCCATCAAGGAAATCCCCCACTTCTTTTTTTTTTTTTTTTAGCAATCAGGGTTAAGTAACTTGCTCAAGGTTACATGGTCAGTTATTTCTGGGTGTGGTGCTGAGTGTCTGAGCCCGGGATTCAATCTCCAGGTCATCCCGACACTGGAGCCGGTGCTCTTCCTCGCTGAGCCACCTGGCCTCCCCTAAGCAATTGGAGTTAAGTAACTTGCTCAAGGTTACACGGCCAGGTGTTTCTGGGTGGGTGCTAAGTGTCTGAGCCCGGGATTCGATCTCCAGGTCTTCTCAACACTGGAGCAGGTGCTCTTACTCGCTGTGCTACCTGGCCGCCCCATCCCCCACTTCTTATAGACAACAAAACTAGTTCTCAGGGAAATGAAATAATTTCCCCCAGTGTCACACAGATGCTAAAGCAATAGAAATGGGATTTGAATCTGACTCCAGAGTCAGTGGTTTTTCACTGCCTCCCAAATCAAAATACTCCTCCAATGTGGCCCTAAGGATTATTATATATTATGTTTCATGGTTACAAAATCTTTTAAACTAATTATGGGCAGAGATCTGGCTATCCCTTAATATGTACCTAGTAGTAGATACCTTGCTGTTTTATATGTCCAGAATCATATTGGATACTAGGAGCCTTGCACAATAAAAATACTTCCAAATTTGTCACTTCTCGTGACTCTAAATACATTGATCAGCAAGTTTTTGCTAAGCACTTACCCTCAATTCTTGGATAGGCACTATGGGAGATGAAATAGAGGAAGAAAACAAGAACCTTTCCCATGAGGAGCCAAGGTAAACAGAGAATTTATTCTATACATGCCACAATCCAGTATTGTGTGTGTGTGTGTGTGTGTGTGTGTGTGTGTGTGTGTAAGTACAACTTTCTGTTACCAGATCAGCTGCTACCGGGGCCCTTTTCTATTATCCCCATTTTACAATTCATATAATGAAGTTATAATGTTCAAACTTGCTGATCATTTCAGAATTGGCTGTGGAATAAAACTGAAAACTCCTGTAAAACAAAACTCTATTAAGTCCAAATGGATTTAACAGTCAAAATGAGACAGAAATAAGGTAATTTAGTCAACTGTAGACAGCATTTCTGTAAAGAAAATTCTGACGGGCTTTGGTATTAATATCCACAAACATACTGTTACAATTCGGGCACATAGATTGTTTCCTAACTACCTTTGATCATTGAATGTTGGTTAAAAAAATGCAAGAGTTCTTTGTTCTTTCACCCATGGGACTTAAACACAGACAGCTTGATTTATCCACAGGCTTCAAATTTATCTTTCCTAACCAATAGAAAGTGGCACAAATTTCAAGGAAAAAAAAAACACAGAAAAACTATTCTAACACTTCCAACTATGGATGTGCAAACATATATGCATATGGATACACACACAAATCACAAATGACTTTTCTTCAGTTGTCTTTCTATTGTTTTTCTTCCCTTCAGTTAATCATATACTACCCAACCATTTATGTGTAACGTATATTGCCATCTCTTCCTTGAGGTCTTCAGGCCCCATGAATAACTCTCTTCTTTGTATGCCTATTTTTTTAATATTGTTAGTAGAATTTTGTTTTTTTGAATGGATCATTTGTGTATGGCATTCCCTGAACCTATGCAAATTAGCAAATTATCTATGACTTATTGTCTTGCATTGTATAGGAGATGTGGGTCCCCCAGAAGTTGAAAGATTTGTCTTAGGTCCTGTAGGAAGTATCTGTCAGAGATAGGGACTCACACCTCAGTATTCTGAATTTATACAGTTGACTGTATTATGGATGTCCCATGCTGTTTCTCTGTGGGCATCGTATGTACAATGATAGATTCCCAGCTCTAATTTTTACTTATTACTCTGTAATTGTTTTACATATTTTGCTTTTGTTTCCTCAGAAAAAATTGTAAGATTGCAAAGTTGCCGTTTGATTTCCACCTAACTTCTAATAAAAACCTGTTTACAAGAATTAAATGAATCAATCAGTAAATATTTATTAAGTGTCTCTTGCTTCCTAAGCACTGGGGATACAAAAAGAGGCAAAAGACAGTCCCTTTCCTCAAGGAACTTACTAATAGAATGTGGGAGATAATGTGGAAACAAACGTATACAAAGCAAACTCTCTCTCTCTCTCTCTCTCTCTCTCTCTCTCTCTCTCTCTATATATATATATATATATATATATATATATATATATATATATATATATATATATATACACATATATGTATATATATAGGATAAGTAGGAAATCATGAAGAGGGAAAACATGGGAATTAAGAGGTGTTTGAGGAGGTTTCTTGTAGAAGGTGAGATGTTAGTTGGGTCTAAAAGCAAGCCAGAAAGAATGCCTGGAGATAAGAGATGGAGTATCTTGCTCATGTCACAGCCAGGATGCCAATGTCACTGAATAGAAGACTATGTACTGGGGAATAAGGTTTAAGATGACTGGAAATATAGGAGTGAGATGGTTATGAACAGCTTTGAACATCAAAAAAAGCATTTTATATTTGCTCCTGGAAGCAATAGAAAGCAATATATATTTATTAAGTATAGGGCTGACATGAATAAATGAAAAAAAATCATTTATTAATCTCTTATTACACGTAAAGCTGTGTGCTAAAAACTGAGGTATGAACCAAACAGTGGAAAAATTCCCTATCAAGGGGCTCAATTCTAACAGGGGAGATACAGTGTATAAGAAGCTGTTCCTGTATATCAGATAGAAAGTTCCTATAATCCTTTTGGCATGGTGGCAAAGCAGGAAGAATAAAAACACATAAAGAAAACTATAGACCAATTTCCTTAAAAAAATTGATGAAAAAATAATTAAATGAATACTAGCAAAGAAATTACAGAAATATATCACAAAGATCACAGAGTATGAACAGGTGAGATTTATACGCAAAATGCATGGTTGGTTCAACATTGGGAAAATTATCAGCATAATTGACCATATAAATAAGAAAAAAAAAACAAAAATCAAATGATTGTATCAATGTATACAGTAAAAACATTTGACAAAATGCATCATTCCAATTAAAACACTAGAAAACACAGGAATCAATGTCACCTTTCTCAAAATTATAAATATTATCTATCTAAAACCAAGAACAAGTATTTTCTGTAACAGAAATAAACTTGAAGCCTTCCAAATAAGATCAGGAGTGAAGCAAGAATATCTATTATTGCCACTGTTGTTCAATATTATATTAGAAATGCTACCTATAGTAATAAGACAAGAAAAAGAAATTATGAGAATAAAAATTAGTTATGAGGAAATGAAGCTATTATTCTTTGTAAGTACTATAATAGTATATGTGAAGAAACCAAGAGAAATAACAAAAAATGTAGCTGAAACAATCAACAACTTCAGCAAAGTTGTAGAATATAAAATAAACCCACACCAATCATTAACATTTCTATATACTATCAGTAAAGCCCAAAAGCCAGAGATAAATCCCATTTAAAATAGTGAGAGACAATATAAAATACTTGGGAGTCCACCTGCCAAGAAAAACCCAGGGATTATATGAACACAATTACAAAATGCTATTTTACATAAATAAAGACAGATCTAAACAATTGGATAAATATTAATTTCTTATGGGTGGGCTGAGCCAGAATAATAAAAATGGCAATTCTACTGGTTAGTTTATTTATTCAGTGCCATTCCAATCAAATTACCAAAGAATTATTTTACAGGTATTGAGCAAATAATAAGAAATTTATTTGGAAGAAGAAAAGGGCAAGACTAGCAAGCAAATCAATCAAAAATGTGGAGGAAGACAGCCTAGGATTTCAAGATTTCAAACTATATTATAAAATGGCATTCATTAAAACAATCCAGAACTGGCTAGGAAATGAAGTGATGTATCAGTGGAATAGATTAGGTATGCAATACATGGTAGAAAATGATCATACAAATCTTGCCTTTGATAAACACAAAGATACAAGCTTTAGGGTAAGAAGGCACTATTTCACAAAAATTGCTGGGAAAACTGGGAGACAGTTTGACAGAAAGTAGGTATCAACTAACATGTCACATTGCACAACAAGATAAAGTCAAAATGGATAAATGATCTGGACATAAGCATTTATATCATCAGTAAATTAAGGAGCATGGAAAAAATGTACCTATCAGATCTATGGATAAGAAGAGAGTTTATGACTAATGAAGAGATAGAAAGGATCACAGGATGCAAAATGTATAATTTTTATTATGATATTAGAAAGCTTTTGCAGAAATGAAATAATGCAGCAAAAAATAGAAAGAAAAATAAAACTTGGGATCTAATTTTTTAAAATACATAGGGCACTGAGGCAAATTTATAAATATAAAAGCCATTCCCCATTTCATAAGTGTTCAAAGGAGATAAACAGAAGAAGAAATCAAAGTTTTCAATAGTCACATGAAAAATATTCTAAATCACTCTTGATAAAAGCAATGCAAAGTAAAGCAATTCTAAGTTACCACCTCACACCTATCAGATTGTAAAACATGACAGAAAAGAAAAATGAGAAATGCTGCAGGGGATGTGGAAAAATTGGAAGAGTAATACTCTTGCTGGAGCTGTAAACTAATCCAACTATTTTGGAGAAGAATCTTGAAATATGACCAAAGGGTTTTAAAACTCGGTATACCCTCTGGCCTAGAAATACTACTACTGGGTGAACATCCCAAAGACATCAAAGAAGAGGGGGAAAGGACCTATTTGTACCAAATTTTTCATAGTAGCTCTTTTTGTGGTGGCCAAGAATTGGAAATTTATGAGATGTCCATCAATGGAAGAATGGTTAAAAAAGTCTTTAAAGTATTATTGTAAGGATAATCAACTATGAAAGATTTAACTACTTTGATCAAGACAAAGACTCAAAATAATTTCAACAGGCCCATCATGAAAAATGTTATGTACCACCTGAGAGAGAATTGATGAACTCTCAGTGCAGAGTGAAGCACACTTTTCTTTTACTGTTTTTATTTTATTTTGCTTGTTTTCTTTTGCAATATGCCCAACATGAAAATATATTATCCATGACTATATATCTATAATCCGTATCAAATTACTTGCCTTTTCAGGGAGGTAGGAGGATTAAGAGAAAGTGAGATAAATTAGTAATAAAACATAATATTATGATTAGTAAATGATTTACACTTAATTGGGAAATGATGATTAAACTGTGTGTGTGTGTGTGTGTGTGTGTGTGTGTGTATAATGTGAAATTTTGTCAAGTACTTTAATGATACTTACGTATACTATGTTTGTGATTCTGGAAATAATAATAAAATAGCCATGTTTAAAAAGAAATTTAGTTGTTTTTTTTGAATGAGCTGGTCTTGAGAAAACCAATTTTGGAACACTATGAAGAAAAATTATTTTAAAATGTTTAAGGACAATGTTCACTGAAAAACTTAAAAAGAATCTCAGAGTACCAATATTGAAATAAGCTACCCATCTCTTGAAAGGGAGATGATTGATTCAAGATGATAAAAGAAAAATACATGTTTGGAAGTGGCCAATGTGGGGATTGGTTTTGCTTGCCCATTTGTTGTATGCATACTTTTTACACAAGTTATGTTTTTTTTTCTTCTTTTTTTTTTCAATTGGAGGAGGAAGTAGGTGGGAGTCCCAGCTCATTCACTCCCAAAAGAGAAGAGAACAGAAGGAAGTTCAGAAGGAATCAGGGATAAGAAGACCTGCTTTAAAAAGTTACATACTAAATATTTTACATATTAAAAAAAGAAAAAGCAAGCAGTACATAACAGAGAATTTTAGTTTTATGTATAATCTTTTCCTGTTATATAATGTATGTGGAAATGCTAATTCTATTGGGTACTTTTTAAAGTTTTGTACTGGAAAATAAAAATAAGGAACAATCTTGTTTCTTACTGATAAATGCTTCCTCAAAAATTAGATATGAACAGGGGGCAGACACAAGATAATGGAGTAAAAGCAAGAATTTGCTTGGGCTCCTGCTCCAACCACCTCCAATATCTGTAAAAAAATTATTCTAGGGCAGAGTGGAAACAGGACCTCCCTGCGGCTCCAGCTCCCACTACCTCCAATGCATGTAAAAGGGGACTCTAAACAAACTTTGGAACTACAGAATACACAAAATGACACAGAGAAGCTAACCTCCTGCTGAGGACAGCCTGGCAGGCATGCAGGAATAGGCCAACACAGGGGTCTGGGAGCCAACCCCAGCCCCACACTGAGGTTTTAGCCCCAGGGCAGGCCTGAACAACCACCAACTGAAGGGACTCCAGATCACCAACAGCAGTGCTGATCCAGAATTATCAACACATACATGCTAAGGACAAAGTGAAAGGTCAGTGCAATGTGGACTTTGGGACCCAGTAGTTGGGAGTACATTGGCTTTTACCCCTGTGGCGAGAAGCCACTAAGGGCTTGGAGCAGCCGCCAGCATGTGGCAGTTTCAGCTCCTAGCCTGTAGAGTGTAGGGGGATGAAGTGACCAGTCTGAGGGGCATTTGCCCATGCTTTAACCTGATTAGACCTAGATTGAGGTCTAGGGTAGAGATCCTGGGGACTCTGACCAGCTTGCTAGAGTGTGTGGAGGCTTCAGAGAGGGCACCCAACTAATACCTCCAGCAGCTGAGAAAACCCCAGCATTTGGAATGAAGCTCCGCAGTGCGGTATCAGAGTCCTACTATGGCAAAAAGCCCAAAAGTCAAGAAATTGAAAGGGAAAATGACCAGGCAAAGGAAGCAAACCAAGCAAAGCAATCCAATATTAGACTCCTATTTTGAGGATATAAAGGGTCAAAGCATGGAACAAGAGGAAGACAGTGAAGTCAGAACTCCTGCATCAAAAGCCTCAAAGGAAAATAAGAGCTAGTTACAGGCCATAGAGGACCTTAAGAAGCAGATAAGAAAAGTGGAGGAAAAATTGGGAAGAGAAATGAGAATGATGCAAAAAAAATTATGAAATGAGAGTCAACAGCCTAGACTGAGGAAAATTATACCTTAAAAAACAGACTAACTCAAATGGCAAAAGAAGCTCAAAAAACAATGAGGAAAAGAATGCCTTAAAAAGCCAAATTTGCCATATGGAAAAGGAGTATAAAAAGCTCACTGAGGAGAATCATTCCTTCAGAATTAGATTAGAGCAAATGGAAACTAATGATTTTATGAGAAATCAAGATGCTGTTAAACAGATCCAAACAAATGAAAGAATAGAAGGCAATGTGAAATATCTCATTGGGAAAACCATTTACCTGAAAAATAGATCCAGGAGAGATAATTTAAAAATTATTGGACTACCTGAAAGCCATGGTCAAAGAAAGAACCTAGAAATCATCCTCCAAGAAATTCTCAAGGAAAATTGCCCTGATGTTTTAGAATCAGAGGGCAAAATAGAGGATGAAATAATCCACCAATCACCCCCTGAAAAAGATTCCAAGAAGAAAATTCCTAGGAATATTATAACCAGGTTCTGAAATTCCCAGATCAAGGAGAGAATATTACAAGCAACCAGAAAGAAACAATTTGAATATCGTGGAAACACAATCAGGATCTGGAAGCTTCTACACTGAGAGATCAAAGGGCTTGGAATATGATATTATGGAGGTCAAAGGAGCTGGGATTAAAACCAAGAATCACCTACCCTACCCAGCAAAACTGAGTATCATGTTTCAGGGGAAAATATGGTCATTCAGTGCGATAGAGGACTTTCAAGAATTCTTGATGAAAAAACCAGAGTTGAATAGAAAAGTTACATTCAGATACAAGAAGCAAGACAAGCATGAGAAGGTTAACAGGGAAAAGAAATCATAAGGAATTTATCAAAGTTGAAGTATTAACATTCCCACATGGAAAAACAATAACTGTAACTGATGAAACTTTTCTCAATATGAAAATAGTAGAACGAAATATATATGTCTATATTGGAGGGTATAAAGGTGTATGAATACATATGTGAATGTGTGTGTGTGTGTATATATATATACATATATATATATATATATATATATATACAGGTATACATAGATAGATGGCACAGGACCAATTTAATAGGAAGGGATGATACTTAAAGGTGAAATTAAGAGGTGAGACAGGAGTATAATGAGAGGAGATAGGGAGAGACAGAATGGGGTAAACTCTCTCATATAGAAGAGGCAAGGGAAAACTGTTACAATGGAGGGGAAGAACATGAAGCCAAAAGGGAGTGGGTCATACTCATTCTCATTGAATTTGGCTCAGGGATGGAATGACATACACACTACATAGGTGTATCTCACCCTTCAAGACAGTAGGGGGGAATGGGATGAGAGGGGGCATGATGAAAGGGAGGGCAGGCTGGGGGGGAGGGAAGTTGGAAGCACCCACTTTTGAAAAAGGATGGGATCAAAGTAGATAATAGAATAAGTGGGAGGTGGGATAGGAGGGAGGAAAATATAGTCACTCTTTTACAATATATCTACTATGGTAATGTTTTGCATTAGCTACACAAGTACAACCTATACTGAACTGCTTATTTTCCCAGTAAAGGTGGGTGACAAGGGAGGAACGGAATGAATCTGGAATTCAAAGTTTTAAAATCAAATGTTTAAAAAAAAAATATATATATATATATATATATACACACACACACAGACACACACACGTGTATATATATATATATATATATATATATATATATATATATATATATATACGCTATTATTAATACTATTTTACATGTAATTGGGAAATAAGTTATACAGGCACTGGGGCATAGAGATCCATCATGCCCTACTGGAAAAGTGGAAGGGGGTATGGGAGAAGGTATGGGAGAGAGCATATTGGAGGAGGGGTTATCCGGTGGGACTGCTATTTTGGGGTGGTGGGTAGGGGAAAAATGGGGAGAAAATTTGTAATGCGAAATCTGGTGGAAATGAATGATGTATATAAGAAATTAATAAAGGATTTGAAAAATGAAAAAAAATTACTCTAAATATATTTAAGTGCTACAAAACCCACAAAGTGAGAGAGAGAAACAAATCTTCTTGTGAATGCAGCTTTTCAGGCCATAGGGAAGGGTCTATCATACCAGGCTGGCAGCAGAGCATAGTCCCAAATGAACTGTGTCATCACAGACACGCAGCACAGACTGGTCAGAGCAGATTTCAGGGGAGTGAATCACTTGCTGCTGTTGTAGTTTCCAGACTTCTCAACCCATAAAAGCCAAAAAGAAAGTAAAAGATCAGTGGGGAACTCTTTTGATACTGGGTAAGAGAAACTATGGTCTGTCTCCTGCCCAGGGACAGTGGAGGTAGCTACAGCTGCTGCTGCTGCTGTAACTGCCTCCTGAACTCCAGGCCCACAAATCATGGGGGGGGGGACCCAGGGACTGTCCAGAGGGTAATTTTAGGACTCTTTTTTCCTAATGCTGAGGCAGGATTATCTTGCTTTGCCCTGCTTGGATCTGAGTCACAGGCTTGGGTGACAGTGCTAGGATCACTGGCATGGCAGAGATTGAGAAAGCTGTGGACGCAGCATCCTTCTCACAGTTTTGAGGCAGATGCCTAGAAGAAACTGACAACAGCTGCACAAAACCCCAACAATTTTGGATACAGCACTCTCCACTTTGGAAGTAGAGTTCTACCATGTCAAAGAGCTCAAAAGTCAAGTAATTGGCTGGTAAGATGAGAAAACAGAGGAAGCAAAACCAAACTATAGAATTCTTTTTGGTGACAAAGAGGGTAAAAACAGAACCAGAAGAAGACAACAAAGTCAAAACTCCTGCATCAAAAGCCTCCAAGAAAAATATGAATTGATCACAGACCATGGAAGAGCTCAAGAAAAATTTTGAAAATCTAGTAAGAGAAGTAGAGGAAAAATTGGGAAGAGAAATGAGAGTGATGCAAGATCAAGAAAAAACTGTTAAAGGAGACCCAAAATAATACTAAATGAAATAAGACCTTAAAAATAGACTAACTCAAATGTCAAAAGAGGTCCAAAAAGTCAATGAGGAGAAAAAATGCCTAAAAAAATCAGAATTTGGATGGAAAAGGAATTTCAAAAGCTCACTGAAGAAAATAATTCCTTCACAATTAGATTGGAGCAAATGGAAGCTAATGAATTTATGAGAAATAAAGATACTATAAAACAGATCCAAAAGCATGAAAAAATAGAAGGCAATGTGAAATATCCCATTGGAAAACACCCTGACCTAGAAAACTGATACAGGAGAGAAAACTGAAAAATTATTGGACTACCTGAAAGCCATGATCAAAAAAAGAGCCTAGATATGATTTTTCAGGGAATTATCAAGTTAAACTGACCTGATATTCTAGACCAGAGAGCAAAATAGAAATAGAAAGATTTCACAAATTGCCTCTTGAGAAAGATACCCAGAACAAAACTTCTAGGAATATTATAGCTGAATTCCAGAGTTACCAGGTAAAGGAGAAAATATTAGAAGCAGTCCAGAAGAAACAATTTGAGTATTATAGAAACACAATCAGGACAACACAAGATCTAGCAGCTTCTACACTGATGTATGAGAGGGCTTAGAATATGGTATTTTGGAGTTCAAAGGAGCTAGGATTAAAGCCAAGAATCACCTACCCAGAAAAATTGAGTATAATACTTCAGAGGAAAATATCGATATTCATTGAAATAGAGGACTTTCAAGTATTTGTGATGAAAAGACCAGAGCTGAAGAGAAAATTTGACTTTCAAAGATAAGTATTAAGAGAAACATGAAAAGGTAAACAGAAAAGAGACATCATAAAGAATCTATTAAATTTGAACTACTTATATTCTTAAATGGAAAGGCACTATTTATAACTCATGAGACTTTTCTCAGTATATATATTTTCTCAGATAGCTGAAGGGAAAATACATGTGTGTAGATATATAATATATATGAATACATACATACATGTATGTATAGGAGGGTGTATGTGTGTATAACGTATGTGAGTGTGTGTATATGTATGTACATGTATACATAGACAGAGGGAACAGGATGAATTGAATATGAAGCTATATCTAAAAAATAAAATTAAGAGGTTAGAGAGGACTTTATTGGGAGGAGAAAGGGAGAAATAGAATAGGGTAAATTATCTCACATAATAGAGGCAAGAGAAAACTGTTCCAATGGTGGGGAAGAGCAGGAAGGTGAGAGGGAATGAGTCAACCTTACTGTCATTGAATTTAGCTTAAAGAGGTAATAATATACACACTCAATGTATCTTACCCTACAGGAAAGTAGGGGGGAAGGGTATAAGAGGGGGATGATAAAAGGGAGGGCAGATTAGAGGAGAGGGTATTTAGAAATACACATTTTGGAAAGGGACAGGGTCAAAGGAGAAAAATAGAATAAGTGCAGGGCAGGATAGGATGGAGGGAAATATAGTTAGTCTTTCACAATATAACTACTACGGAAAAGTTTTTTGTAAAAACCTATATTGAATTGTTTATCTTTCCAGTGGAGGTGGATGAGGGGGAAAGAAGGGGGGAAGTAAAATTTTTAAAAACAAATGTGAAAAATTAAAAAAAAATTTTTTTTACATGCAACCCGAAATATGATATACAGGCAATGGAGTATAGAAATACAGCTTGCCCTACAAGAAAATAAGGGATGGGGGTGAGGGGGATAAAAGAGAGGGCAGATGGGGGAAGGGGTAATCTTGCTATCTTTGGATGGGGGGTAGGGGAGAGATGGTGAGAAAATTTGTAATTCAAAATCTTGTACAAATGAAGGTTTAAAACTAAAAATAAATTAAAAAACATTTAAAAAATAGTTCAGCAATAATATCTTGTTGCTGCCAATCAAGTCACAAAGCTCCTATGAATTTTTAAAGCATGACCTCCAGCATAGGCCAAAGTTACATAGGGCACGTGTCACCCAATACAGAAAGACAGACTTTGATATATAGAAATACTTTATTTTACCCATTAAATTTCTATTTTATTGTGTTCATCACAGCATTTTAGAGTTGGAAGATACCTCATCTAATCTAAATGACACTTGAAAGAAATCCCTGAGAAATTATATCTGATGAAAGTTTAGTCTGTTACTACTAGAAAACCAATACTAATGTCTCAACTACTGAGTCATAGTTTCGGTATATAGCCCAATGCTTTACATTCCACCAAAACTTTATGTTCTTGTTTCACCTTCACAGACCCAATTGGCTTTGCCCCTTGTTAGGTAGCCTCATTTAGCTAGAAGGGCAATCATATTTTCACTCCTGACAGAAGCTGGAGAAGCAATTCCCTATAGCCTCAGCTTACCCTCTGCCCACACTCCTAGACTTCTCCGTCACTTATCACACAAATAGCTTTTAATTTGACATTATTTGCATATTCATAAATTATTAAATATTCTGTGAATTCACTGAGTTGAGACAAATTTCCTAATTGCATCTTGTTTTGTTGAATTTCATGTGAATTATGTTTTCATTTAAAAAGATGTATTTTTGCATAAATATATATATATATATATATATATATATATACAGAGAGAGAGAGAGAGAGAGAGAGAGAGAGAGACAGAGACAGAGACAGAGACAGAGAGACAGAGACAGAGAGAAATAGAAAATACTGAAAATATGTAATTTTGGCCATTGCATTGTGAGTTATTTTGACCTAGATTACATGGACATTAAAGGGACATTTAAAACTGTGAGTAGAATAATGTAGTGACAAAATCAGGACTTTCTGCAGGGAAGATTAATGCCAGTCATGTGAATATTGGATTGGAGGGGGCAAAACCTAGAGGCAGGAAGACCAGTTAAGGGATGATTTCTGTATTACTGGAGGGTTGTAAAGAGCTACAGTAGTATCAAGGCAGCACAGCACAGTGGATGGAGAACTGGCATCGAAAAAACGAGTATCTGATTTCCAATCTTGCCTCCAAAATATAAAGGCTATGTGAGTTTGAGCAAGAGATTTAACTTCTCAACTCTCTATATTAATGAAACTCCAGATCTGGATTATTATTTTTTTTTACTTTGGAAAATATTTGTTAGTCTGTATAATTTAGGTTTGATAAACTAATGATACTTGTTACAATAAATTCATGATTTTCATTTCAGTGGGATTTCCCCCACATCAGAATCCAGGAGCTGCCCAGTGCCTTTTCTCAAATTGTCATTTCAACCTTTTCTTCCTGATCCCCAAAACACAGAAATAAGTTTCAAAATATCTATTATTCAGTTAAAGCAACCATATGATATGAATATTTGTAACATTAAATAAGCTACATTTGAGATTCTTGGACAAACACTACAATTACTTAAGGAAAAAAATATTCATTTAAAAATGTGCTAAGTACAATATGAACAAGTCACAATGAATATATTAACTTCACATCCCTTTGGAAATCAAGTGAGGGGAAAAATAACCACCACTTTCAGATACTGCTTTATAAAACCTGCCATGTAAAAGTGTTTTGAATATAATGTATATATCACAGAATTAAAACTCCATTCAAACAACTGATCTATTATTTGAAGTGAATTAAAAATTAGGTCATATGTGTTATTTCACTGCTAATTCAGAAGCATCACCAGACAAATACAATTGACTCTAGATGGGCCTCCATCATTCTTTATCTTGAAATTTTTAAGGTCTTTAAGAAAATCTTTAATATCAGTTTCCTAGAAAAACTGTAAGAGCATGCTGTTAAACCGGGCAAAGAAATTCATCAGGAACAGACCTATTACACTTAGAGCTCTTAGGTTTTCTAGAAGTTATACAAAGCAATTGAATAATCAGACAAAAGAATTTAACCAAAAGGAGATCAAAATGCAGAAAGACATATTCACAACAGATATTTGCTGGATGGATTAAAAAAATACATGATGAATGTAGTTCATAAAATCAAGTGTGCTTAGTAATGCACACCCACTTTATGTTACACGAAAGACTGAAGGTTGTAATTTGTGCATGCTTACCATAAACATTTTTACCTATGAAAGCTGAGGAGTATTTTCTTATCAATGTTCATTGCTATGATACAAAACAAATATGTGCAACCTGCAAGGTTTCTAAAATAGCAGTTAAAGTTTATTTAAGAAAGATGACACTATCTAATCAAAAACACAAAAGACAGCCCTTCCCAGAGTTTATAGCACAATATCCTCCACCAGCTTCTCCCTGGCTTTCTTCCCGGTGTGATGGCTTTGGTCCTTCATTCTGATTCTGTCTCCCATAGTCTAGGAGTTTGAATGATCTTTGCAACAAGTTCTTCAAAGGCACATTGTACAAACAGCATCTCAGGTTTTTGCACTAGCCTCTATAAAGAACATGGCATGCTTCTGTGCAAATTTCAGAACTTCATTTCTATTAGCATCAGTTTTCCTTACCAATTTTTTTGCCAACCAATAATTTACTAGGCTGTTTCCCACCTAGTATGCTTCCAATTTGTTTAACCAATTATGCAGCTTAACCAAAGAATCTCTTCTTGTGACATCGTACACTAATATGACTCTCTGTGCACCTCTGATATAACTAGACGTCAGCGTTCTGAAGCATACCTGACCTGCATTATCCCATATGGCAAGCTTAGCTTGATTTCCATCAACCAGCATAGTCTTCACCTTGAAGCCAACAGCAATCGTTGCTGCAAGCTCTGGATCAAAGATATCATCTGTGCATCCCAATCTAAGGCTGGATTTGCCCACCTCATTCTCCCAAAGATTAGTATGTTCAGGGTGGTCATCACATTCTCATCTGTCCTGGCACCTGGCCACAGCTCCTGAGCCAGCTGGCCGCTTTGCCCCCATGCTCTCTTTCCCTTTCAGGTCAGAAATGGAGGAAAGAAAGTTGAAATATAATAGTGAGAAGAGAAAGTAGAAAATTAATTATGGAATTATTGTGGAAGTAAAATGAAAAGATATGGTAATTGTTTTGATGTAGGAGGAGAGGATCATAAAGGAATCAAAGATTACATTGAAATTTTGAGCACATGCATTTCAATGAATAGTATTGTCATTAACATAAATATGGTATTTAGAAGGAATTCTATGGGAATAAAAGTTTTGAGGAGAAAATGAATAGTATAAACAAGAATGTGCATGTGTGTGTGTGTGTGTATAAAACTAGCATGGTGATAGTTTCAAATACACTAAATAAAGCTCATGAGAAGTATCTATTTGCATAGAGGACCTCATTTTTATCTGTTCATTAAAACTTAAGGACTTCTATTAGGTAAAGCTTTGTTGGACTGTTTCCAGTTACCATATATACTTGAAAGTAATAAAAGTGGTTTCTTTAAAAATCATCTATAATTCAGGCTTTTCACTAATTCACTTTAGCCTTCCTCTCAATTGCTTCTAATTAATGTGCTTTCACTGCAGTGCTGAGGGAATGGAGTAGATTTTCTCATGCTTTTACTCCATCCTTCATTTCTTCTTCTTCTTCTTTGCTATATTCTAAAATTGGTCTCAAATTATTTTCTGGTTCTAAAGACCAAGGGAGCATGATACCACATACTCCAATTGTTAAGGTTTGGAGTATAGTAAAGTTCACACACACACACACACACACACACACAGAGATACACTTTCTCTCCATACATATTCAATTTTACATAAAGAATTCTGAATGAAATCCATATTCACCCAAAAACCAGCTATGTTAACTTTACTGTGCAGTACTTGGCTTTCTCTCTCTGCTCCTTCTCCTTTGCTAGGTGCTCCATGGCCTCCCACCCCCAACACCCTCTCCAAAAAAGGAAAAAAAACCCTCTAATTGAAAGCAGAAGAAAAGAGACATGAGGACACCTGCACTGCTGAGAATCAGGGGCTTAGCTTGACCCTTCTAGTGCTGAGAGACCTTTGTTCTGTTTCACCCACCCACTTGCATATCAGGCACCATGTCTGGCTTCTGTTCTTTTGTGCTGGAGTACAATGAATCTACTCCTGGGCCTGCATGTTGCCCATCCTTTCCTGTATGTGTCCATGTCTGATGCCCATATGTCTGCCCTCTATATTCTTCCTCTCCATTCCAGCTAGGCCGCTCTGTGCTTGGCCCCTGCCCCATGTGTCGCTTCTCCCCCTCTTGATTCTCTGTCTCTGCCCTTGTATGTCCTTGAACATGTGCCTACCTCTCCCTCCATTGCTTCACAGCCTCCTTCCTGCTTCCCTCCATCCCTCTTTTCCCCACATCCACAAGCAAATTCACATTATGTAAAAATGTCTTTATGTATGGATCTGCATAATGGTCCACTTACATAAAGTGAGAACTGTCTTTATATGTGTGTGAGTACACACCCACAACCACAGATGCATGTGTGTGCGCGCACACATATACACAGAGCATCCCAACATTGTCGGTATAGCTTTAAGCTTTAATAACCAATCTCTAAGACTGGTATCAAATTATCTCCTGATTGTAAAAATTGATGGAGCTTGATTGCCAGGGACCTTTAACTTTCATGATTGGTTCTAGACACATTAAACAAGCCAGAAAGTCATGGATTAGTAAGTCAAGGGCCAGTACTTGATGCTACTGGTGTAATCACAAGAGCAAATAGAACTCTAAGGGAGATTTGGAGCAAACCAGTCCAACCCCATAATTTTACAAAAACTATGGATAAGAGAAAGGATGAAAACGACTTGTTCCACTGACATGAGTGACAATATGTCTGACATGGGTTTTGAGTCTAGCTTTTTCTAAGTAGAATAACAAAGATCTTTCTACTACACTGTATTGCTTCCCATTCACAGGATTTCCTGTGCCATCTCCCAACATTCCCCTATTCCCTATTTCTCACAACCTGGTCAAATTATGATTATCCAGAGAATCTGAAAAAAAAACTGTTCCTTTCTTTTGAATTTCAAGTGTATTTTCTGTACATGCAAACTAGACTCTTTGCACTGTGTAGGTGGTCCCTCAGTACAGAGCACGGCAATGTCAGTTAAATACAATATAAATTCCCTGTGTAAGAGAATGAAAAACTTTACTTGAAGGGATCATTGCAGATTAAATGAAAAAATCCATAATAATCAAAATGGATTAAAAATACTATTGAAAGGGGCGGCCAGGTAGCACAGTGAGTAAGAGCACCGGCTCCAGTGTCCTGATGACCTGGAGATCGAATCCCGGGCTCAGACACTTAGCACCCACCCAGAAACACCTGGCCGTGTAACCTTGAGCAAGTTACTTAACCCCAATTGCTTAGGGGCGGCCAGGTGGCTCAGCGAGTAAGAGCACTGGCTCCAGTGTCGGGATGACCTGGATCAAATCCGGGCTCAGATACTCAGCACCACACCCAGAAATAATAACTGGCCGTGTAACATTGAGCAAGTTACTTAACCCTGATTGCTTTAAAAAAAAAATACTATTGAAAATGGAATTTGAGAAGTTTATCTCCTTCTGCAATACTATTGTTCTTTTTTTTAAAATACCTTTCTAATTATACTTGCATATGTGACAGAATAAACCTTACCTCCTGCCAAGGTCCCAAACACATTATTCTTCAACAATGATTCATGTACAGGACTTGTCTTTTTTACTACACTCCAGCCTCTTCAAAGGCAATAACTGATTCTTATTTGAACTTATTATCTCTAGTACTAAATACAAAGCACAGACCCTAGAATGTAGAATGAAATATAATATACCATATTATATTGTATATACATATGTTTGAGATATATGCATATACACATATATGTTACATATAATTTTGTAATGAGTTCTATGGGACCTCTTAGAACTTAAATGACTTATCCATCTACATACCCAGTTTGGATTAGAGAAAGGACTTGAATCAGTTCTTCTGAGCTCAGAAGTCAACTCCCTATGTTCAAATGGACTATTTGTGCCCAACATGTGTTAGAACCTTCCGAGCTCATACTGGTCTGATCAGCCATAGCTGGCCCTATATCTTGACCCCAACATAGTGATATTATTTTGGTCCTCTATCAAAATAGATAACTAACTACCAGGCTGCATTACTTTGAGACTACTCTACCTGACATTACCCTGCTGTCCCCTATAATTTTAGCAGCATTTTTTTCTTCTTTCTTCTCTCCATTCTAATGGAGTCAGCCCCCTGAGGGTAGACACTATCTTTTTTTCATATTCATATCCCCTGGACTTAGCACATTACTTTCCACATAGTAGACACTTAATAAATGTTTAATGACTATTTTTTACTGAGTAATTCAGAGTAAATAAATATTTGCAAAACTGGGTTCATTTGAATATCCTTTCCCCTTCTATTTGCCTTTCACAACATCATGACTCAGTTCAAGATTTACCTCTATCATGAAAACTTCCCTAAAATTCTACTCCCATAGTGATCTTTCCTTAATGATAAATTCTAATCATACTCAAAAATCATCTTTATCATACATTTATTTAAAACATTAACATGGGGGGGGGGGCAGGTAGCACAGTGAGTAAGAGCACCAGCCCCAGAGTCAGGATGACCTGGGATCGAATCCAGGCTCTGATATTTAGCACCACACCCAGAAATAACTGGCCGTGTAACCTTGAGCAAGTTACTTAACCCCAATTGCTTTAAAAAAATAAAAATAAATAAAACATTAGCAGTTATCATTTATCTAGGATTTTACATATGTAATCTCATTGGATCATTGAAATAACCCTCTCAGTTGGACATTTTCCCAATCCCCATTTTTACAAAGGAAACTGTTTGTAAACTATGGGTATTAACGATTCTTTAAAAATTTGAGGGGATCCTTCTATGGGTCCATCAGAACTGTGATTTTTTTTTTACCTTTGACAATTCCTTTATAGTTACTTCTATTTCCTTTCCTGAGATTAGGTTGCTTAAGATCTCTATTAATTTTGTTGGTTTGGGCAGTTGATATTTTTTAAAGTTATTACTCTAGTTCTATGGTTTTCTTAGTTTTATTAGAAAGTAGGTATTGGGTCCGCTAGGTGGCACAGTGAATAGAGCAACAGCCGTAGAATCATGAGGACCTGAGTTCAAATCCTGCCTCGGACACTTAAAAGCAGCTGTGTGACATTGGGCGAGTCACTTAACCCCAATTGCCCTACCTTCCCCTCTCAAAAAAGCAAATAAAATAAAACAAAATAAAGTAACTATATCTAATAGGTGTTAATTGTCACTTTACTTCAGGTTTTGTTGGGATTTCACCTTGGTTATCTATTTTGTTGATGTGATATTCTGTCATCTTTTTAATCAGATTGACTAATGGTATTTCAATTTTATTAGTTTTTTTAAAAGAATCAACCTTAAATATCATTTATCATTTGTAAAAGTATTTTTCTTTTGTTTCCAGTTTATTTCTCCTCTAGTTGCCAATATCCCTTCTTTTGTGCTTATTTTAGCTTTTTTTATTCATTGACAATCCAATTTCAAAATATATAATCAATTATTTAATATTATATATATATATATATATATATATTCTATTTTGTTAATGTATTGGGCTCTGCTTTGCCAAGATCACATGGTTTCTAAATAGCTGAGGAATGATTTGAACTCAGATTTTCCTGTCATTCCCTAACTCTATCCATTACCTTGTATCACTATTTATGAAGAATTTTTAAGAGATTTAATTTATAAACTGTTGTCTACCCAAAGAATAGTAAGTCCCTCAAGGTGAATGACTACATATTCTTCTTCTTCTTTTTTTTTTTTTGATGCCACCAGTACAGTGAATGTCCTTAATAAGGGACAACTTTCTAATAAAATACATGGGAGACACTAAATTTGTAGCCTTCAATAGATGACAGAACTAGATGAAAAGAATGTGTTCTCATTTCTCCTTGACAGCTACTCCTGTTTGAATGGTCAACACCCAGGTTTGTCCTTTTCATTTTGCTCTCTGGCTCATTATCTCTTCTTTTTCTTCATTTTTCTAAGTAAATAAAAAAAAAGAACATAAGTTTTTAAATTCTATATACCCTGACTTCTTAGAATTGGAAAAAGCACAGTGAAAAACTAAGTATTAAGCCAAGAAAGAAAAAGGACAAGAAAACAGGTGAAAATTAAAAATAAATTTGTCAAAGAACTTTCTGTTCAAAGAGTAGATTGTAATTAAGGCATTCTAGCCAAAGACTCGCTCACCACTGGGAATCAGTAGAAATATTCTGTCTCTGCTAAGAGCTTATTGTATGACTATGGCCATGAGTAAGTCTTTGATAGTTTCTGTGACTTAGTTTTAAAATACTCACCTTATAAGCTTCAAAGTCTTGTTTGTGCAATAAAATTGGAGAATGCATGTCAAACACTTAAATCAAAATGAGAGGTCCATATAAAAGAGATTGTTATTATTACATATTTAATTTAAAATGTTAAGTAGATCTAGGCCAACTGATTAACATAAAATAAATGGTTTTCCTTTTTTTGTACAATTAATTCAAACTAAACTCAATCACATACCACTTTTATATAGTTTCAAAAACATTCATTATATTTAATCATCTACTGTCATTCAATTCCTCTGCATTTGAAAGCCAGTAGCTAAAATTCCAGAATAGACAGGGAAACAGTGTATTACATTCTGGGTCACCTGAGGCAGAAAAATAGACAACCTTTAGGGAACTAAAACAAACAGAATTCTCATGAAACATATCAATCCCCCTTCCTTCCTTGACTCATTCCTCTCACTATCCCCACAGTACCTATTTCAAAGACTCACCTTTCTCCTTAAGTCCCAAATTAAGTAGTTCTCTCCCCAACATAACCACTAAATGGACTGGATTAAAGTCAGAAAACCTGAGTTCTAATCACTGTTTTTTTTTTTTTCAGTTCCAACCCAGATGTCTGGGACAGGTCATTTATCCACCCTGCATCTTAGTTTCCTCATCTCTAAAATGAAGAGGCTGTAGTAATAGTAACAGCTAATATTAGTTGCTGTTGTTCAGTCCTGTGCAATTCTTAGTGACCCTATTTGGCTTCTCCTTGGCAAAAATACTGGAGTGGTTTGCCATTTTCTTCTTCAGCTCACCTTTACATATGAGGAAACTGAGGCAGAGTTAAGTGATTTGCCCAGGGTCACATGACCCGTAAGTGCCTGAGGCAGGATTTGAACTCAGGAAGATGAGTCTTCCTGACTCTAGGCCCAGAGTTCTATCCACTATGCCACCTAGTTGGCCAGTTAACATTATATAGATATAGGGGGCAGCCAGGTAGCACAGCGAGTAAGAGCACCGGCTTCAGTGTCAGGATGACCTGAAGATCGAATCCCGGGCTCAGACACTTAGCACCCACCCAGAAACACCTGGCTGTGTAACATTGAGCAAGTTACTTAACCCCAATTGCTTAGGGGTGGCCAGGTGGCTCAATGAGTAAGAGCACTGGCTCCAGTGTCAGGATGACCTGGATCAAATCTGGGCTCAGATACTCAGCACCACACCCAGAAATAACTGGCCGTGTAACCTTGAGCAAGTTACTTAACCCCGATTGCTTTAAAAAAAACCATTATATAGATTTATATTTTAGTATATTATAATATATAATTTATCACATAATTACATGATATGATACATTATATATGATATTCATGATATGATATGCTATTCTATTATATGATATGATATACTCTGTCAACAATTCTTGATGGCAAAATGATGGAGAAAATGAGGAAATGAAGGGCAATGTTGGGTCAAGTTTGACTGTGGATTTGGGAGTGGGAACCTGTAAAGACTTTATAAACTGACACATGTAAACCTCATGATTGTATTCCATTTGAGAAATGTTAAGTGATATGACCAAGTTCCTTTTCTGTGCAATAGAGAGTAATTTCTGTGGCAGAAGGCATGAATATCTAATAACAGCTTAAGTATGGCAAGCTGCAGAAATGGAGGGCACCTTGACATAACATGTTATATTGTAGAAGTATAGAGGAATATATCATTCAAAAAGAGAGAGGTGCCAGAGCACTATATCACCAGTAGGCTTCTTTCATACTAGAGCTGATTAGTGGTCCCACTTAGGCTGCTCTACAAACCATGAATCAGCTTCATTGAGAAAACACTGGAGATTGCTCACATCTGCAAGATAGCTGTGGAAGAGAAAACCATCAGCTATAGAAATTTCTGTCTCACGATTTAAATTGGACCAGTGCCCCTGCTTCTTCCCTGAAGTTGCTACGTTTCCTGAGTCCTAACTGAGTGAGTGCATTTGGCATAATGGAGTTGTATCTCTACAGAATTAGACAAACATTAACTGTATACAGTGTTTTACTCTCGTCATATAATCAATATAACAATAAGCAACATATAATAACAATAAAATAAGCACAATAAAATATTGAACACTCAAATGCAATCTTAAAACATCTCACATATATGCCCGCTGTTTAAAGACATTACATAAATGACTCTGAATCCCTGAATTCTAGGAAAATTAGTTTTTAAATTATTTAATTCCTCTTGATATTCCACCTGTAAGCAGGCAAGGAAGTGTAGAAAATACAACAAAGTTCCCCCTCAGAAATTGTCATTCCTCTAGCAGGGTGAGTCTTTAGAGGGAGATATGGAAATTTTAGGCTTGGGTCCTCAAACAATATGAGATCTATATCTATGTTAGTTGAAAGACAGAGAATCTCACTATTCTCAGTGCTGACTCTCCTGTCATTACAGAGGCCGCCAAATTCTTTGTGACATAATCAGTTCATTCATTTGGGAGTTGCATGAGTTGACCCAACATGCAGAAGTCTGCTGACACCATGCTATTATGATGTTTCTCTTACCTCAACTGAAGCACTCCTTTGCTGTTGCCATGTCAAGTCATTGCCTCCCTTCCCAAAGAGTAGGGAGGCTACCAAATATGACTGTCCCATCCTTTTCCCCAATACCATAATTACAATGGGCAGGAGAGGGATGGTGGAATGAGGTTGTGGATGGTGGAATGAGGTAGAATGAGTATTAAGTACTCTAAGAAGTTGCAAAAAAAACCTTTAAAGACTTTATAAACTGACTCATATAAGGCTCATGGTTGTATTCCATTTAAGAGATATTAAGTAATATGACCACGTTCTTTTTCTGTGCAATAGAGAGAAATTTCTGTGGCAGAAGGCATGAATATCTACTAACAGCTTAAGTATAGCATTCTGCAGAAATGGAGGCCTCTTAGTAGAATATTCTATTTAATTAAGTTAATTCATATTTCCTTATCTTGCCTCTCTCGTGTAGTACTCTTAATAATCTATTGCTCGTTATTCATTCAACAAATTTGAAAGGAGTATGAATTGTGGTCAGTACTGCCATCCCACGAAACATGATCAATCTTTAAGACAAGATCTTTGATGCATACAATTTGAATTTTATTTCTACCTGGAATCCTATGATTTCTTCTTAACATCTCTACTTTTTCCTTCCCCAATTTCTGATGCCACTTTTTACCCAGAATTATTTCATAGGAACAGTCACTTGGTACGGAAAATTTAGCCAGAACCCATGGGATTGAATATGGTTTTTAACCTATTTTTTGATAATGACTCCACTTATTGCATGTGCAGGCCTCAGTGATTAAGTACACCTCTCATCATTCACATAGTTAGACATGTGTAGGTACAAATAAATCAAGACTAGCGCTGATAACCTTTTGGTGTACTTAACACTGCAATCTTTTTCTTAGAACTCCTTTTACCTTTCCCATGCCCTTAAATTTCCAGTAACCTGGAAATGTTATACAATGTAAGACTTTGGGCCTTCCCTGGTTTGAGCCAAACACACTGCAGTAAAGGAACTTGCATATTGTTTTATGCATTACTCATCTTTCTGAATCTTTTGTGAAATTTCCTTAGGTCAAAATACCACTTTAACTAAGTTGGGGCATCTGTCTGCCAATAGACAACTTATATACAAAAACATTTGCAGTTCAGAAACTCTAGTAACACAGTTTTGTAATCTCTGCAGAGGAAATAAAAATAATAATAATGTGAATGGAGATGAATGTGGGCATGGGGGATATCTCCTACCCAGCTATTTGGAAGAAGATTCCCATTTAATTTACTGGGATTTTCTGGAATATAGTTTTCCTGACATAGCATGACTACTTAATTCTTGGCCTAATTTATTGTGATTGGTGGATTGCAACAACGGGACAGGTGTTGATACTTGTGGAAGATGTTTCATTCTAGTAACTAAATTAACTTTTTAATTGCATTTTGCACTTCTATGAAAAATAACTGTTGAAACAAAATGAAACAGAATAAAAAGAGAAATGAATGTGGAGGTAAAGAAAGCAATTAAAGGGGCATCCAGGTAGCACAGCGAGTAAGAGCACTGGCTCCAGTGTCAGGACAACTTGGAGATCGAATCCCGGGCTCAGACACTTAGCACCCACCAAGAAACACCTGGCCGGGTAACCTTGAGCAAGTTACTTAACCCCAATTGTTTAGGGACAGCCAGGTGGCTCAGCAAGTAACAGCACCGGCTCCAGTGTTGGGATGACCTGGAGATCAAATCCCAGGCTCAGACACTCAGCACCACACCCAGAAATAACTGGCCATGCAACCTTGAGCAAGTTACTTAACCCCGATTGCTTAAAAAAAAGCAATTAAAGATGACTTCAAACATGTTTTATATATTCTTGAACTAAAGAGACTAAGTAGAGACATTAAACTTGAACATATGGTGGGATATAATATCCCACTTTATAATAATATCACATTTTTTAATAAGCAAAGAATGGTAGAACTGGAGGAGATGTTTGAGAACATCTAGTCCAACTCTTTCATTAAGAAATAAGCAATATGAGACCATCTAGATAAGTTGCTTGTATTGGGACTTATTTTTCCACCCCTATAACTAGTCTTTATATGGACACCCACTCCATAATGGCTCACAGTTTTTATGCAAGGATCATGGGTACCTGCTCTATCTCTATGCCTTCTCTCTTTCTCTGTTTCTCCGTCTCTGTCTCTCTGTCTCTCTCTCTCTGTCTCTGTCTCTGTCTCTCTGTCTCTGTCGATCTCTCTGTCTCTGTCTCTCTCTCTGTCTCTCTGTCTCTCTGTCTCTCTCTGTCTCTCTGTCTCTCTGTCTCTCTCTCTCTGTCTCTCTCT